>NC_091986.1:59840853-60191051 GCF_044704955.1 Pristiophorus japonicus
CCTTTGTATGAATTAATCATTCCTCGGTTCACTTTTAACCAGCTCAGCTTGAAGTCAAGGTGCCCTTGTTGTGGATTCCCCCACTAGAGGGAAGAATCACTCACTGTCTACCTTGTAAAGTCCTTTCATCATTTTAAACACCACAGTCAGAGCAGCCAAAATCATTCCATCTCCAGGTAATCGAACTCAAGTTTTAGTGTCTTATTGCAGCTCACTCTCTCCATCCCAGGTACCATCCTGGTGAATCACTGCTGGACTTTTTCCAGTATATCATTCCCAGATGATATGCCCAAAATTAAGTACGATTGGGCTGACTCCACAGCTATGCCACTCACAGGGAACACTAGCCAGGCAATCGGGGGCGGGCCGCCCCTTATTTTTTGCCCATTGACTTCAATGGATAGTTAAATTGGGCAGTGTGTAAAACTCTCTTGCGATGAAACCCATTTGACTTTTTGATCACTTTTCTGCAACTGTGAGCTAGCTGTTATTAAGTTACATAGCTCGACTCTAAATCACTTTTTAATCCCCCACCCCCGTGCTTCCCCATTTGGATTTTACTTGCGTCTGCCATTCTCTGCTGCAACACTGCCTGACCTAACCTGCTTTTCTGCCTGCATACTCACCCCACAAGAGAGAACAACCAAGGATAATCCAAACTCTGATGAAGGGAGTTGATGACAAATGAGAGCAGCAGATAGCCTTTGTGATTTATTAGTGTTAAAATCTGATATTTTAGTACCAAGTCCTATTCCCTCATTAGAATAGAATACAAGAGCAGGGAGGTTATTAATGTGTCTCTACTTATCTGTAGAATACCTCCACGAGACCTAGTGCTGTGCTTGAACTGCTGTGACAGTCTCTTTATTCAAACTGCAGAGTGAGGCAACAATGTGGTGAGCAGCCTTTTGTACAGCTACTGCCTGGGCCTCCCACAGTTGCATCCTCTAGTGGTATCAGCATAGTATATACAACATTCCCCCCCAAAGTCTTTGATGCGAGTTAGTTATAGGTTGAGGCGATCCGGAACTCTGCGCTCCCTGGTTGATTGTCTGAGTGTCATTTCTAGCATGGGTGAGTTGGTCAGACCACTGCTGTCTTGCAGCGCTGTTGGTCTGACTGGACTGTTGGAGATGGTGGGTTCATCCTCGTGGTTGGCAGCTAGGTCTGTTGCTGACTGGGTGTGTGTACGTGGATCGCTGAAGGGAAGGTCCTCTCCCAGTAGTTCCTGGTTACCTGTAAATCATAATTTGGCCTGGTCCAAATGCTTTCTGCACGTTTGTTCGTTAAGCATTCCGACAAAAATCATTCTATTCCCCTTCTGAGCTAAAACAGTGCCATCGACCCATTTGGGGCCATGATCATGATTCAGCACAAACACCGGGTCGTTTACATGGCGCATGATACAGCATGATCATGGTACATGTTTTGCCGATAACACCTGGTTTCCACCTGATCGTTGAGGTGAGGGTGGATGAAGGAGAGCCTGGTTTTGAGTGCATGTTTCATCAGTAACTCCACAGGGGGGACCCCGGTAAACGAGTTGGATCGTGAACTGTAATAGATCAGCATCCTAGAAAGGCGGGTTTGTAAGGAGCCTTCCGTGACGCATTTCAAGCTCTGCTTTATGGTTTGGACTGCCTGCTCCGCTTGACCGTTGGATGCGGGCTTGAACGGGGCAGACCTGACATGTTTGATGCCATTGCGGGTCATGAATTCATTGAATTCCAAGCTGGTGAAACACGGACCATTGTCGCTGACCAGAATGTTGGGCAAGCCATGGATGGTGAACATGGCCCTGAGGCTTTCAATGGTGGCAGTGGACGTGCTGGATGCCGTTATTACACATTCAATCCACTTAGAGTAGGCGTCCACTACAACGAAGAAGATTTTTCCACAAAGGGGCCTGCATAATCATGGATCCTGGAGCATGATTTTGAGGGCCCGCACCACAGACTAAGTGGAGCCTCCCTGGGGGCATTGCTCAATTGTGAGCAAGTGTTACACTGGCGCACGCATGACTCCAAGTCCGAGTCAATGCCGGGCCACCAGACGTGGAACCTGGCGATAGCCTTCATCATGACTATGCCTAGGTGGGCACTGTGTAGGTCACGTATGAAGGTTGCCCTGCCTTTTTTTTGGCAGTACGACGCGGTTGCCCCATAAGAGGCAATCCAATTGGATGGCCATTTCATCTTTACGACGGTGAAACAGCTTTATCTCGTCTTGCTTTTCTCTTGGGACCGCTGACCAGCCTCCATTGAGGACCACAACTTTTTACAAAAGATAACACAGGGTCCTGGTTGGTCCAGGTCCTGATCTGGCGGGCCGTTAGGGGTGACCCTTTGCTTTCGAAGATGTCCATGACCAGGCACAGGTCTGCGAGCTGCGTCATTTCCACCCCGGTGATGGGCAACGGTAGCTGGATGAGGGCATCAGCTCAGTTCTCAGTGCCTGGCCTGTGACGGATCGTATAATCGTAGGCCGACAGTGTTAGTACCCATCTTTGGATTCACGACGAAGCATTGGTGTTTATGCCTTTGCTTTCCGAAAACAGATTAGGGGCGTGTGGTCGGTTTCTAACTCGAACCTGAGTCTGAACACATACTGGTGCATTTTTTTTACCCCATAGACACAGGCCTAAGCCTCCTTCTTGACCGTACTGTAGGCTCTTTCGGCCTTGGATAGACTTCTAGACACATATGCAACTGGTTGGAGTTTGCCCGCTACATTTGCTTGCTGTAAAACACACCCGACACCGTACTACGACGCGTCACATGCTAAAACTAGACATTTGCTTGGGTCATACAATACAAGCAACTTGTTTGAACACAGCAAGTTTCCGGCCTTTTTGAATGAGGCCTCTTGATTTTGACCCAAACCCAGTCGTCTCGCTTGCGTATCAACTTGTGCAACGGTTCGAGTAAGGTGCTCAACCCTGGAAGAAAGTTAACAAAATAGTTGAGGAATCCCAGGAACGAGCGCAGCTCTGTTACATTTCGTGGTCTGGGTGCATTCTTGATGGCCTCTGTCTTCGAGTCCGTGGGCTTGATGCCGTCTGCCGCAATCTTCCTCCCCAGGAATTCTACCTCTGGCACCAGGAAGACACATTTGGATCGTTTCAACCAGAGTCCGACTCTGTTTAGTCAACTTAAAACCTCTTGCAGGTTGTGCAGGTGTTCAGTGGTGTCGCGATTAGTGATTAGGATGTCATCCTGAAATACAACGGTGCGTGGAACCGATTTCAACAGATTCTCCATGTTCCTTTGGAAGATGGCTGCAGCCGAGCGGATCCCGAACGGGCACCTGTGATACAAAAACAGTCCCTTGTGTGTGTTAATGCACGTTAATTTTTTCGACGACTCAGCCAGCTCCTGGGTCATGTAAGCGGAGGTTAGATCCAGCTTGGTGAATGCCTTTCCCCCTGTTAATGTCGCAAAGAGATCATCGGCTTTGGGTAGCGGGTATTGGTCCTGCAATGAAACTCGGTTGATCGTTACCTTGTCGTCGCCGCAGATTCTGACCATGCCATCACTCTTAAGTACCGGAACAATTGGGCTGGCCCACTCGTTGAATTCGACTGGTGATATGATTCCCTCGCGTTGAAGTCTGTCCAATCTCCTCTTTCACCCTCATCATGTAAGGGACTGCTCGAGCCTTGTGACGAACAGGTCATGCCTCGGGGACCAAGCGGATCTGTATTTTGGCGCCTGTGAATTTGCCAATGCCTGGTTCAAATAGGGATGGGAACTTGCTCAGCACTTGAGCCCAGGAAGCATCGTCCACTGAAGATAGTGCTCTGACGTCTTCCCAGTTCCATGAATCTTCCCCATCCAGCTTCTGCCAAGCAGCGTTGGCCCATCGCTGATACAACCCACAGTGGCAATTCGTGTATCTCTTCATCATAGGATATTTTTATGTTCATACTGCTGATAACTGGGATCAGTTCCTTGGTGTAAGTGCACAGCTTTGTATGAATCGGGCTCAGCTTGGATCTTTGTTCTTTGTTGCTCCACAGCCTCTCAAATACCTTCTGGCTCATAAGTGACTGACTCGCCCCCTTGTCCAACTCCATGGAAACAGGAATGCTGTTTATCTTGACTTTCATCATCATGGGGGGCTTTTGGTAGTGAAGATGTGCACCCTGTGCACTGCTTCCTCGGGCTGAGTCGTCTCTCCAGCTTGTACTTTATGATCCTTGCTGGATTGGAAACCTCCTGCCGACTCCTCTGCCACGTTTTGAGTCGCAGTTCTTCTGCACATTCGCTGTAGGTGGCGCTTTTGGCCGCAGCCTTTGCACAGATAGTGTCTGAATCAACACAGACGGACCCGAGGGTTACCCCCGCAATGCCGGCATGTTAAACGATTCACATTTACACCCCTTGGCGGACTCTGAGTCGGTCTAATTCTTTGATCGACAGTTATTTTCTGCACAGTATTGCCAGTGAGTTTTGATTCTGGGAGAATCTCAACATCGAGGTCGTGAACGCCTGGCTGAAGGTGATGGTCCGCTTATGTCCTGTCCCGTTACGAACAACACATTGTTGAGGAGTTTGCCAAATTCGCACGGTTCCGTGAGCCTTCGTAGGTCTGCGACATATTCCGCTAAATCCTGGCCCTCGGTGTGGCGGTGTGTGTAGAAGCAATACCTGGCCAGCGAAATCCAAGTAAAGGCTTCACCCTCTGTAAACTTTTCTAAACTACCAACGCAGACATCTCTGCATGTAAGTCTATGATCTGTTCTCGTCGCCAGTTAATGTGTCTCTACTTATCTGTAGAATAATTCCACGAGGCCTAGTGCTGTGCTTGAACTGCTGTGACCTTAGTCTCTTTATTCAAACTGCAGAGTGAGGCAGCAATGTGGTGAGCAGCCTTTTATACAGCTGCTGCCTGGGCCTCCCACAGTTGCACCCTCTAGTGTCACCAGCATAGTATGTACAGAGTATACATATATGACAGTTTGCTAAAATTGTATAAAACTCTGGTTAGGCCACAGCTGGGATGCTGCATGCAGTTCTGGTCGGCGTATTATAGGAAGGACGTGAGTGCACTGTCTCCTCTCGGGTGCAGAGGAGATTTATTCGGGTGCTACCTGGAATGGAGAATCTTAGCTATGAGGACAGATTGGATAGGCTGGGTTTTCTCTCATTGGAACAAAAGAG
Source organism: Pristiophorus japonicus (assembly GCF_044704955.1). NCBI lineage: Eukaryota > Metazoa > Chordata > Chondrichthyes > Pristiophoridae > Pristiophorus > Pristiophorus japonicus. The sequence continues at coordinate 59,846,016 of NC_091986.1, forward strand.
GCTGAGAGGAGACTCATTGAGGTGTATAACATTTTGAGGGGCCTGGATATAGCAGATAGCAAGGGCTTATTTCCCTTGGTGGAGGGGTCAATTATGAGGGGACATAGTATTAAGGTGGTTGGTGGAAGGTTCAAGGGGATTTGAGGGGAAGTTTCTTTGCACAGAGGGTAGTGGGGGTCTGGAACTCACTGCCTGGAAGGGTGGTAGATGCAGAAACCCTCACCACATTTAAAAGATGCTTGGATGGGCATTTGAAATGTCGTAACCTGCAGGGTTATGGACTGTGATATATTCACAGAGCACAAGCACACACAGCTTCCAACATGGCAGGCAGCTCTCTCGGAAGCTTCCAGAAATCTGCCTGGTTCTGTTTATTATTAACTATGCAGTTGCAGTACACAATAGGTCCACATCCACAGTGTAGAGCGACAAACATTACAAGCTTACAGACATTACACTTCTCCCTCCTTAATGAAGAAGCCATCATAACAAACCTCTTACATAACTTTCATGTTTATACATAACACAGGATATAAACTTATTTATTTTTCCACATTTACAAATTTAACTTAACCACTTGTTTTCTGTTTCGAAGAGGATACCTTTGCTCTCGAACAGAACCTTCCAAACATGGTGTCGATTTCGCACTCGTTCGAGGCTCATCCTGAGGAACGTTTTCCTCCAGGAATTTCCTTGATTTTAATTTGAACTCACTTTAACTTCAGGCTCTTTGTTTTCCTGACTCGGACTCAGAATTTCATTCTGATTCTCTCCTAGATTTGTTTCCAGTACATTGGATTTAGGATTTGCTACTGGTGTATCAAAACTATCTGATGAGTCAGAAATAATTGAATCATTCCCACCTTCAACTCCTTCCATGTCTGTAGGTAAAATATGATCAATATGAACAAACCTAACCTGTCCATTATCAAACATATTTACCAAATATCTTCACCATTCTTCCTGGTAACCATTTTAACCATTTATGGTGATGGTTCTTCACTCTCACCTTCTGGTTTAATTTCACACTTCTCTCTTTTACTCTACCTCTATCATGATTCTCTTTCTGCCTTAATTGTGTCTCTTCCAAGGACTTTGCCAAATTTGGTTTTAACAACGAGAATCTGGTTCGTGGATGTCGTTTGAGAAACAACTCTGCTGGTGTTCTACCAGTAGTTGTATGAGGAGTATTTCGATATGTAATCAAAAAATTAGCCAATTTGTGATCCAATGACAACTGTCATTTCCTTGGATTTGCATCGAACATTTGTTTTATGAGGGCACGTTTTACAATTTGTACAGTACATTCTGCTGCACCATTCGAAGCAGGATGGTATGGTGGAACCTTGATATGTTTCACACCATTTTTGCTTGTGAATTATGCAAATTCTTCTGAACAAAATTGTGGTCCATTATCCGAAACAATTTCTTCAGGGAGGCCAAATGAAGAAAATAATTTTTGTAAAATGTCCAATGTTTTACTTGTTGTTATTTTCCACATTGGAAACACCTCAACCTACTTCGAATGGCTATCAATCACAATGAACAACTGTTGTCCTTCTAACTCAGCAAAATCAATTTATAGCCTTTGCCACACCCTGGGAGGCCATTCCCATGGCTGTAATGGTACTGGTGCTGGTTGCTTGCTTACCGATTGACATGTTGTACACTGACTCACGACGTACTCTACATCTTTATCAAGGACTGGCAACCAAAAATAACTGCGTGCAAAACTCTTGGTCAAAAACATTCCCAGGTGCTGGCCATGGAGGTCTCCTAATGATTTGGACCTGAAATTATTTGGTATAACCACTCTTGCACCCCACAAGATACAATCTTTATCGACTGATAATTCATTCCTACGAATGAAGAATGGATGTGTATAGAAACATAGAAACATAGAAAATAGGTGCAGGAGCAGGCCATTCAGCCCTTCTAGCCTGCACCGCCATTCAATGAGTTCATGGCTGAACATGAAACTTCAGTACCCCCTTTCTGCTTTCTCGCCATACCCCTTGATCCCCCGAGTAGTAAGGACTTCATCTAACTCCCTTTTGAATATATTTAGTGAATTGGCCTCAACTACTTTCTGTGGTAGAGAATTCCACAGGTTCACCACTCTCTGGGTGAAGAAGTTTCTCCTCATCTCGGTCCTAAATGGCTTACCCCTTATCCTTAGACTGTGACCCCTGGTTCTGGACTTCCCCAACATTGGGAACATTCTTCCTGCATCTAACCTGTCTAAACCCATCAGAATTTTAAACGTTTCTATGAGGTCCCCTCTCATTCTTCTGAACTCCAGTGAATACAAGCCCAGTTGATCCAGTCTTTCTTGATAGGTCAGTTCCACCATCCCGGAAATCAGTCTGGTGAATCTTTGCTGCACTCCCTCAATAGCAAGAATGTCCTTCCTCAAGTTAGGAGACCAAAACTGTACACAATACTCCAGGTGTGGCCTCACCAAGGCCCTGAACAACTGTAGCAACACCTCCCTGCCCCTGTATTCAAATCCCCTCGCTATGAAGGCCAACATGCCATTTGCTTTCTTAACCTCCTGCTGTACCTGCATGCCAACCTTCAATGACTGATGTACCATGACACCCAGGTCTCGTTGCACCTTCCCTTTTCCTAATCTGTCACCATTCAGATAATAGTCTGTCTCTCTGTTTTTACCACCAAAGTGGATAACCTCACATTTATCCACATTATACTTCATCTGCCATTCATTTGCCCACTCACCTAACCTATCCAAGTCACTCTGCAGCCTCATTGCATCCTCCTCGCAGCTCACACTGCCACCCAACTTAGTGTCATCCGCAAATTTAGAGATACTACATTTAATCCCCTCGTCTAAATCATTAATGTACAATGTAAACAGCTGGGGCCCCAGCACAGAACCTTGCCTGTTACCTGGTTTGGCCATCCATTTGCAATATACTCATACACCTTTGACATCACTGGGTCACATTTGGTTGCTCTACCAATCTCTTCAGCTGTGACTGGCAGTTCATCAATGTATGAAAAATAAAACACTTCTTCCCCATCGGGTGTAACTTGTGATGGGGAAGGCAATCTAGACATTGCATCAGTATTACTGTGGTCAGCTGATCATCTGTATTCAATATCATATGTATATGCTGACAAAATCAACGCCCATCTCTGCATTCGGGCTGCAGCTAATGTTGGAAATGGGGACTTTGGATGGAGGATTGCTGTCAGGGGTCCGTAACGATGGTAAACTTACGACCATACAAGTATTTGCGAAAATTCTTGACCCCAAAAATTAATGCCAAAGCTTCCCTTTCAATTTGCACATAATTACTCTCACTGGCACTGAGAGTGCGCGAAGCAAAATCAATTGGTCTCTCCTCCCCACTACGTGATACATGAGAGATCACTACCCCAACTTCATACGGAGAGGCATCACATGCTAGCTTAATCTCCTTAGATATGTCATAGTGAACTAACATGGTGCTCTCCACCAATTTGCTTTTACACTCTTTGAATGCTGTATCGCATTCTTGTGACCACTTCCAATTGACCTGTTTTTTCAAAAGTTAATTCAGTGGATATAATACTGTAGCCAAATTTGGTAGGAACTTTCCATAATAGTTCAAAAGAATGAACGAAGTTCAGTGACATTCCTGGGAGTGGGTGCATTTCTGATTGCATCCAATTTTTCCATGGTTGGATGTAAACCATCTTTGTCTACTCTGTACCCTAAGTACTCCACTGAGTTTTTAAATAACTCACACTTACGAGCAGACACTCGTACTCTGTGCTTCTCTAGCCGTTTGAGGACTTCATTCAATATGTTATTATGAATTTGCCTATTTGGTGCTGAAATTAGTATTTCATCCAAATAACATACTATTCCTTCAATACCTTGCAAAACCTGGTTCCTCACCCCTTGGTGTATGGCAGAGAAGGAAGACACTCCAAACGGTAGCTTATTAAATTGATATAGGCCTAGATGAGTATTCATAGACAAACATGACTTGGATTCCTCATCAAGCTGTAAGTAGGCATTCGTAAGATCCAGTTTTGAGAAGATCTGACCACCTGTCAGTGTTGTGAACAAATCTTCTATATTCGGCAATGTATTGGGGACATTACCCTCTAGAACCTGGTTTACGGTAACTTTATAATCACCACACAATCTTACCTTACCATCGGACTTCGGTACAACAACAATGGGTGTAGCCCAATTACATCGATCTATCTTACAAATAATATTCTCAGTCTCTAGTCTTTTGAGTTCTTGCTCAACTTTCTCCTTGAGTGCATATGGTATGGAACATGGCTTGTAGTAAACCGATCTAGCGTCCTTCTGTACCCTGACACTCACCTTGAAGCCTTGGATCGGACTGCCCGTTTTGCAGAACACCTTCGGATACTTCTTGATAACCTCATCCGTTGATGAAAACCTCGCTTCCACACAGAAAATCTTACTCCAATCCAGCTTCAGTGAGCTCAACCAATTTCTTCCTAGTAAGGCAGACTTGTCTCCTTTCATTACTATTAGAGGTAAGTTCTGAAATTGATCTTTATTTTTTCCCGGTACGGTGATACGACCTACCACAGGAATTTTCTCTCCCGAGTAGCCTCGCAGCTCTATCTTGGATTTCTCCAGTTGGAAATCATGCAATTTGTCGAGGTACAGTGACTCTGGTACTACACTCACTGATGCACCCGTGTCAATTTCCATTGGTATCTTGAATCCCGCAACATCTATGTAGATTTTGATGCTTTATAAATTGCTGTCCGTGAACCTCGTGCTCCTGATGATGTGTAACTCTAACATTTCCTCGTCCTGTTGTTGTTCTTCCATCCTGTGCAGTCTCTTGGGATTTCTACTCATAGCTTTGAACACTGGACTCATAGCTTTGAAAGCTGGTTTACCCTTCAGTCGGCATGCATTCGCAAGATGCCCAGTCTTTCTGCAGATGAAATAATCTGCCTTCACGCATGGACAACTTTGAGCAATGTGTTGGCCCAGGCACCTATAGCATGACTTCGACGCTCTGTTAGAATTGCCAGTTTCTGAGACTTTGGGCCCCCACCGTCTTGTACTTTAAACCTGCAGGTGATTTACCGCGGTTGACTGACAACCGTAATTATTATTTAATTCTCGGGAATATTATTCGGCCATGCCCATCAACCTCGCTGTCTGACAAGCAATCTCAAAAGTCAAGTCATCCGTCGTCAATAACTTCCTTCTGATTGCATAATTTTTTACCCCACAAACAAAACAATCCCGTAATGCTCGGTTTTGAAAGTTTCCAAAATTACAGTGCATCGATAGCTTTTTTAATGCTACGATGCAATCACTGAGAATATCATCAGCCTTTTGATTCCAAATCCCGGAACGATAGGTTTCAGCAATTTCTAATGGTTTGGGGTTATAGTGCTGCTCCAGCTTCGTTAAAATCTCTTTATGCGTTGTGTCCTTTGGCGGGTCAGGCACAAGCAGATTTACCAGGGTTTCGTACAATGCCGGCCCCGCCTCCAAATCGCTTTCTTATGTTCCAACACAGCCTGGTTGTGGACTGCATTGTCTGGAACTTCGATTATGTTATTTGCAGTGAAATACATTTCTAGCCGATCCACATACGCTTTAAAATGTTCCCGGTTGTGTCTATATTCCCCCAAATGTCCGATTCCACCTGCCATTTTAATCTCTAGCTGTTCACACCGTGTGCTGTATTTTACCTCGGATTTTGTAGCTTTTTCCAAAGACAGAAACTTCCAAAGTCTCTCTGTCGGCTGGATGAATCCTTCAGCAACAAAATTTAAGCTTTAAATTATCCTAAAAATCCAATCTCGCCGCCAAATGTGATATAATCACAGAGCACAAGCACACACAGCTTCCAACATGGCAGGCAGCTCTCTTGGAAGCCTCCGGAAATCTGTCTGGTTCTAGAAACATAGAAACATAGAAAAATAGGTGCAGGAGTAGGCCATTCGGCCCTTATAACCTGCACCGCCATTCAATGAGTTCATGGCTGAACAAGCTACTTCAGTACCCCCTTCCTGCTTTCTCGCCATACCCCTTGATCCCCCTAGTAGTAAGGACTTCATCTAACTCCCTTTTGAATATATTTAGTGAATTGGCCTCAACTACTTTCTGTGGTAGAGAATTCCACAGGTTCACCACTCTCTGGGTGAAGAAGTTTCTCCTCATCTCGGTCCTAAATGGCTTACCCCTTATCCTTAGACTGTGACCCCTGGTTCTGGACTTCCCCAACATTGGGAACATTCTTCCTGCATCTAACCTGTCTAAATCCATCAGAATTTTAAACGTTTCTATGAGGTCCTTTCTTATTCTTCTGAACTCCAGTGAATACAAGCCCAGTTGATCCAATCTTTCTTGATAGGTCAGTCCCACCATCCCGGAAATCAGTCTGGTGAACCTTCACTGCACTCCCTCAATAGCAAGAATGTCCTTCCTCAAGTTAGGAGACCAAAACTGTACACAATACTCCAGGTGTGGCCTCACCAAGGCCCTGAACAACTGTAGCAACACCTCCCTGCCCCTGTACTCAAATCCCCTCGCTATGAAGGCCAACATGCCATTTGCTTTCTTAAACGCCTGCTGTACCTGCATGCCAACCTTCAATGACTGATGTACCATGACACCCAGGTCTCGTTGCACCTTCCCTTTTCCTAATCTGTCACCATTCAGATAATAGTCTGTCTCTCAGTTTTTACCACCAAAGTGGATAACCTCACATTTATCCACATTATACTTCATCTGCCATGCATTTGCCCACTCACCTAACCTATCCAATTCAGTCTGCAGCCTCATAGCATCCTCCTCGCAGCTCACACTGCCACCCAACTTAGTTTCATCCGCAAATTTGGAGATACTACATTTAATCCCCTCGTCTAAATCATTAATCTACAGTGTAAACAGCTGAGGCCCCAGGACAGAACCTTGCGGTACCCCACTAGTCACTGCCTGCCATTCTGAAAAGTACCCATTTACTCCTACTCTTTGCTTCCTGTCTGACAACCAGTTCTAAATCCATGTCAGCACACTACCCCCAATCCCATGTGCTTTAACTTTGCACATTAATCTCTTGTGTGGGATCTTGTCGAAAGCCTTCTGAAAGTCCAAAAAAATAACATCAACTGGTTCTCCCTTGTCCACTCTACTGGAAACATCCTCTAAAAATTCCAGAAGATTTGTCAAGCATGATTTCCCTTTCACAAATTCATGCTGACTTGGACCTATCATGTCACCTCTTTCCAAATGCGCTGCTATGACATCCTTAATAATTGATTCCATCATTTTACCCACTACTGAGGTCAGGCTGACCGGTCTATAGTTCCCTGTTGTTTCTCTCCCTCCTTTTTTAAAAAGTGGGGTTACATTGGCTACCCTCCACTCGATAGGAACTGATCCAGAGTCAATGGAATGTTGGAAAATGACTGTCAATGCATCAGCTATTTCCAAGACCACCTCCTTAACTACTCTGGGATGCAGTCCATCAGGCCCTGGGGATTTATCGGCCTTCAATCCCATCAATTTCCCCAACACAATTTCCCGACTAATAAGGATTTCCCTCAGTTCCTCCTCCTTACTAGACTCTCTGACCCCTTTTATATTCTGTTTATTATTAACTGTGCAGTTACAGTACACAATACATCCACATCCACAGTGTGGAGCTACAAACATTACAAGCTTACAGACATTACCTCGACCTCGAGCTGGTAAGTGGGATTAGACTGGATAACCTCTTGTTGGCTAGCGCAGATATGATTGTATATACTGCAGGGAATCGAATACGGCCAGGGTGATCACCTGGACTAGTTTTGATTGCCTGGCTGGGTCGGAGAGGAATTTTCCCAGATTTTTTTCCCCTATTTGCCTGGGTTTATATCTGTTTTTTGCCTCTCTCAGGAGATGGCATGACTCCGGTTGGAATGGAGTGAAGAATGTTGTGGTGCAAGGGGTGTCCAGTTGTGTGGGATGGACTGGTTGTGCTGGATGCTCTTTACCTTTCCAAAATTGTTCATTGTTCATAGGTTTAAATGTAAACTTTAGGGCTGTGGACCGAGGGCCGTATGGCTCTTTGTCGGCCGGCATGGACACAATGGGCCGAAATGGCCTCCTTCTGCGCTGTAGATTTCTATGTTTCTATGTTTCTAAATCCACATAATCCATATATTTGGGGCAGTGATCCATATGCTCATCAGCCTCTACTCTTTCACCAGGTCCTTTCTAACTGTCTTTGGCCAGTGTGGATTATTGTGTACACATGCCTCCACTGATTTCCCCATTAAAGCTAACTTGAGAAAAGGAGACTTTAATTAAATTGGAGAATACTTCGGCCGTCTGAGGAAAAGAGTGTTCGAAGATTAGGCTGTCAAATCTGTCACTAAGTTCATGGCCTACAGGGCTGTATTAATACCTACCCCACTGTATGGCTCAGAGACATGGACCATATACAGTCGACACCTCAAATCGCTGGAGAAATACCACTAACAATGTCTCCGCAAGATCCTGCAAGTCCCCTGGGAGGACAGATGCACCAACAGTTGTGTCCTCGACCAGGCCAACATCCCCAGCATTGGAGCACTGACCACACTCGACCAGCTCCACTGGGCGGGCCACATTGTTCGCATGTCTGACACAAGACTCCCAAAGCAAGCGCTCTACTCGGAACTCCTTCATGGCAAACGAGTCCAAGGTGCCAGAGGAAACGTTACAAGGACACCCTCAAAGCCTCCCTGATAAAGTGCAACATCCCCACTGACACCTGGGAGTTCCTGGCCAAAGGTCGCCCTAAGTGGAGGAAGTGCATCCGGGAGGGCGCTGAGCACCTCGAGTCTCATCACCGAGAGCATGCAGAAATCAAGCACAGGCAGTGGAAGGAGCACTCCGCAATCCAGTCCCAACCACCCTTTCCCTTTGTGACTGTCTGTCCCACCTGTGACAGAGACTGTAATTCCCGTATTGGACTGTTCAGTCACCTAAGAACTCATTTTTAGAGTGGAAGCAAGTCTTCCTCGATTCCGAGGGACTGCCTATGATGATGATGGCATTAAATGAATTAACCCAGTGGAGAGCTCAGCAGATTTACCTTAATAGTCAAGATTATTCATTGAGATAAAAATTTATCAAAGTTCATGTGACTTCAGATCAAAAAGAATATTCTGCATTATGATGAGTTGGATTTTAATGCACAGATGCGCTAGGAGCAAGGTTTGGGCAGGTGTGAGGTGGGGTGGGGGAGGGAGTGGCGATAGCTCATGGGAAACTCGGAAGTAAGTGTAGCTCAAGACTTTTCAACTCAGACACCTCATTCTCATTTTATTTCCTGGTCTCCTATCGAATTAGCATCAGCGAGTATAAGTACGACCCACATGACACAATTTCAACTCCAATATTTAAAGGGATACTCCAAATATGCAAATCAAAGGCATTTGGAGTTGTCATGGAGAGCCACAGACTTCTTGAAATGAAGTTGAGATGGGCAAAGTCTGCGCCCCGCTTCAGAAAAGCCTCCCTGGATGTGCTCTTGGTGGCTGTAAGGGCCCGGAGGGAAATACTGTTCTACGCCCCGTTAGCGCCCCCAGGAGGAGCCAACAGGCGTTGCAAAAATGGGCAATTTCGCCCCCTTGAAGTTGCACAAGATTATGCACATGGATGTGACGTATATTGTTATATTGCAAAGTTTCTGTTGTCTATTTGAACCACATAAATATTATTCTTTTGCAACACTTTCCCATCTTGCCCTTGTTTGCTGGCTGGTAAGTGGCTTTTTCAGTTGTGTGATGATGAATGGGAAGACATGAATTTACACCAAGCAATGAAAAGATTGCTGTAAAAAGGATGCTTTGATGTTTGCAGGACTGCCTTATGCTTGTGGCATTGGAGCAGGGAGGTGTGGGGCAAAATTGCCTTTTGTGTGTGGTTGTAAGATGGGTGCAACCTAAGTGAAATTTGCAATAATGAGGGCATCCGGGGCATTCCGGGCAGCAATGTACAAAGCTAGTGGTGCATTGCCCACATCACCTTCTGCCTCCTCCTCCTCTCCCTCCTCCTCCCACTTCTCCCCCTCCTTCTCCTCTTCGGAATCGTCTGAAGAGGCACTATGCTGTGAGCTTTGTTCCTGCTGCAGCTCTAAATCTCACTGCCTTGCAATGTCGTGCAGAGCACAGCACACCATAGCCACTCTGGAGACCCTGGCTGCTGAGTACTGATGGGCACCTCTGGATACATCCACGCGCCTGAAGCCAATCTTCAGCATGCTGTTGGCTTGTTCGATTACAAATCGAGTGGTCATATGTCATTCATTGCATCGCTCTTGGGCCTAATTCTTCACGTTTCTGAGAAGTGTCATCAGCTACGTTTTAAGTGGGTAACCTTTTCTCCGAGCAGCCAGCTGATAACCTTGCTTCCTGCTGTGAAGAGATCAGGGAGGATGGACTGCCTCAAGATGGCAGTTGCTTGGAAATCTTGCATACATCTGCATAAAGATCTTTTTGTGGTTGTACACTAACTGCACATTTATGGATGGAAGCCCTTGTGGTTGATGAACAACAACAGCAACTTATATTTATATTATGCCTTTAACATAATAAAACATTCTAAGATGCTTCACAGGAGCGTTATCAAAAAAAATTGACATCAAGCCATCAGGAGGAAATGTTAGAGCAGATGACCAAAAACTTGGTTGAAAAGATAGGTTTTAAGGTGCATCTTAAAGGAGGAAAGAGAAGTGGAGAGGTGAAGAGATTTATGGAGGGAATTCCAGTGCTTAACATAGGTAGCTGAAGGCACAACCGCCAATGGTGAAGCAATTAAAATCGGGGATGTTCAAAAGGCCAGGATAGGAGAAGCGCAGAGGTATAGGGAGATTATAGGGCTGGAGGAGATTACAGAGATAAGGAGGGGCAAGGCCATGGAGGGATTTGAAAATAAGGATGAGCGCTTTAAAATCGAAGCCTTGCTTAACTGGGAGCCAATGGAGGTCAGCAAGTAAAGGGGAAATAGATGAGCGGGGTTTGGTGTGAGTTAGCACATGGGCGGCAGCATTTTGGATGACCTCAAGTTTATGGAGGGTAGAATAAGAGAGGCCAGCCAGGAGTGTGTTGGAGTAATCAGGTCTGGAGGTGATAAAGGCATGGATGAGGATTTCAGCAGCAGATAAGCTGAGGTAAGGGCAGAGAATTTATTACGCAGGTGAACATAAGAACATAAGAAGATAGGAAATAGGAGCAGGAGTAGGCCATTTGGCCCCTCAAGCCTGCTCTGCCATTCAATAAGATCATGGCTGTTTTGATCATGAGTTCAGCCATGAACTCATTGAATGGCGGTGCAGGCTCGAAGGGCCGAATGGCCTACTCCTGCATCTATTTTTTATGTTTCTATGTTTCTATGTTTCTACTCCGCTCCACTTCCCTGCCCGCACCCCATAACCCTTTACTCCCTTATCACTCAAAAATCTGTCTATCTCTGCCTTAAATATATTCAATGATCCAGCCTCCAGCCTCCACAGCTCTCTGGGGCAGAGAATTCCACAGATTTACAACCCTCTGAGAGAAGAAATTTCTCCTCATCTCAGTTTTAAATGGGTGGTCCCTTACTCTGAGACCATGTCCCCTAGTTTTAGTTTTTCCTATGAGTGGAAATATCCTCTCTGCATCCATCTTGTCGTGCAGCCTCATTATCTTATAAGTTTCAATAAGATCACCTCTCATTCTTTTGAATTCCAATGTGTATAGGCCCAACCTACTCAACCTATCCTCATAAGTCAACCCCCTCATCTCCGGAATCAACCTAGTGAACCTTCTCTGAACAGTCTCCAATACAAGTATGTCCTTCCTTAAATACGAGGACCAAAACTGTACATAGTACTCCAGGTGTGGTCTCACCAATACACTGTACAGTTGGAGCAGGACTTTTCTGCTTTTATACTCTATCCCCCTTGCAATAAAGGCCAACATTCCATTTGCCTTTCTGATTACTTGCTGTAGCTGCATACTAACCTTTTGTTACTGCAGCACTTTGCAATTTTTCTCCATTTAAATTATAATTTGATTTTCTTATTATTTCTGCCAAAGTGGATAACCTCAGATTTTCCCACATTATACTCCATTTGCAAAATTTGTCCCCACTCACTTAGCCTGTCTATATCCCTTTGCAGATGTTTTCCATCCCCCTCACAATTTGCTTTCCCACCTATCTTTGTAACATCAGCAAACTTGGCTACATTACACTCGGTCCCTTCATCCAAGTCATTAATATAAATTGTAAATAGTTGAGGACCCAGCATCGATCCCTGCGGCACCCCACTAGTTACTGATTGCCAACTGGAAAATGACCCATTCATCCCGACTCTCTCTTTTCTGTTAGTTAGCCAATCCTCTATCCATGTTAATATATTACCCCCAACCCCATGAACTTTTATCTTGCAGTAACCTCTTTTGTGGCACTTTATCGAATGCCTTCTGGAAATTTCTCTAATTGAACAATTAACATATCTCCCGAGGGTGTTAAGTGCATGCAGCTCAACAAGCTGGAGTGAAATGCAGACTTCAGCGGGTTGGAGCCGGCTTCCCAACTTGCTTGCATTTTTGCCAGAGTTAACCACCCACTCAGACCCAACACAACTCGCTCCTGCAGGTTAAAAGTCCCCTTGATAAGTCATAAGTTGTGATAAGTTTGAAATCATATTGCTGATATAATATATTGAAGTATTGAAACATTGTATTTCAGGCATAGAAGGAAGCAACTGGTTGTTATTCCCCAGGTGAGAACTCATTTCTCTTTATTCAAAGATATTTGATGGTTATTTTTGTTGCAGAAATCAAACCTGAGCTATTTTAACTCCTGGGGTTTGTTAACAAGCTTCCGGTCCACTTCCTGTGGGAATGTGGGAAGTGGCTGCCAGCCTGCAGAAAATTGGAAGTCCCATGGCTGGCATGTAGGAAGGGGTCTGAGAGGGTCTGATGGGAAGGAAAGCGAGGGAGTCTGGGGCATGCAAAGCCTATAGTTTCCTAAAGGGGTTTGGAGGAGCATTCCTGCTCTTCCTGGTCCCACAAAGAAAAGCGAAAGACTTGCCTTCCAGGGACACTTCTCATCCCAATATTCTACTGACCTGGTTCAGCCTGGCAAGAAGGCCAAAGGTGCTTCCTCGGTCAGGCTAGAGTTAAACTAGCAATCGGGGCCCGATGAGGTCATCAGATCCCAATCTACATATTTAACGACGGACCGTGCCAGCTTTGGGTGGTTGGTTTAGCTGCCTTTCCAGAAGCCTATGTAAAAATTGTGATCGAGAGAATCGAGGTAGCCTGAGGGCAGGTAAGTAACCTGGATCAGTTTAACTGCCCACTTGCCTGATTTCTGCTGGGAAGGGGTGGGGGGCTGTGATTAAAATTGGAGCCTGAATGATTGAAAAGAAAATTTAATTATTGTAACAATTTGATTCAGTTATGTTCATATTTGCTGAAGATGTCAGAAATATATTTCTCTTTAAATTATTAAATCTAAAATATTTTACATTAGTAGACAAATTGGATATCAATGGCCCTGTCAATGAAGTAGTACTGAATCTATTAGGAGTAGAATTGTAAATAGATAAATTAACCTGTTCTTGCTAGAAAAACCCCATGACAATAAAATAAGGGCTGGATTATTCTCTATTATGGAATTTGAACGTATTTCCAGTGAGGTGAAAGGTCAGTCGGCCACAAGGATGTGTCACTGATCTTGGCCAAATTTCCCAGGGTCAGGACAATTTTTCATTTTTAAACCAGTATTTGGGCGAGGGAGGGGAGGGGAGGGGAGGGGAGATCAGCTACAGCAGGCAGCCTCTGTCCTGCGTGCTAATCCTTGGAATAACAATTCAATCGGTGTAAAATCGGGCTTGCTCCATTATCGGCTAGCAATCCTCTTCGCCTGACCAGATGATCCTTTATGCTCAAGTGCTTGTAGAGGAAATTATGCTCTAATATTTGCTGGTCTATACTTACTAACTAAAGTGACTTCATCATGAAAGAGTTTGCTCAAATAACAGGGTCGATTTTTGTCTTCACTGTCAAGGCAGTAAACTGGCAGATTGGATCAACTGCTCTTTATGGATACAGCCTGATTTTCAATCCACTAAAATCATGGAATGAAAATCAGGTGGTTTCTATAAAGGTCTGGTGATCCGCCCAGGCAGATTACTGCCCAGGTGGGAGACAAAATCTACCCCAAAATCTCCATGGTTGGAAGATTGATTTATTAACATTGCTACTGATGATTACAACTGCCCTACTTACTATTAGAAATACCTGCTGCAAGGGTTGAAATGAATTTATTATTTATTTTTTTCAGCAATATTCAATTCAAAACATTGGATACCAGATTACCAGAGATGACGTTTACTGCATTAAGACACAACAGGATCCTAGGGATGGCGCCAGCAGTGTTAATACTCAACAGGTTTCCTAAATAAACACTGACCCCACAAATGCAACCCAGGAGGCTGTGGGTGATGTTGATTGCACCTGTGTATTCCATGCTTCTAACCAAGATGGCGATGCATCAGAAGATTCCAAACAGAATTCCAAATATCTCAAGCTTGTTACAAATGATAAGGAGTCTATAGTTTAATGCAACACCAATAATGCATTTGATTCCATTTCTTCAGTCATAAAAGGTTTATACCCCAGTTTGTGTGTTTGTTAAATTAAGTTGAGGCACTTTCCCATGGAAAAGGAAGCAAATTCATAAGAAAACTCACCCTGAGCCACTCTTGCAGAACTACGCATGGGTAGTTTCAGAGTGACATTGATACTATGAGGCCTGGGAGAATGTTATCCAGTGACCCTGTCAGTCTGGAATGGCTTCTGGCTTGGGAAACCAAAGGAACCAGGGGAATACTTTGTTTTGACTGCTATTTTATTTAGGTTTTTTTTCTTTATGAAGTCTCCCAAAGTCAGGCAGGGGGATTGGGTTAGTCTGTGAACTACTGTTATGTCAGCAGCAAATGCCATTCCGTAATTGTCTCTTGGGAGACTTCCCTCTAGCTTTGCTAAACTTGTAGTTAGATGGCTTCTACAACAAATGGAAATGGAAGAAATATTTCTTTGATGAAACTAGCATTATATATTTGATAGCTTAATTTGAGAGATATTGTTGATATATTAATTTTATACTTTGGGAGAAAATCAGCATTTTTGTATTAAAATCCATTGCTAATATACTGCAAAGCATGAACTTGGTATTTAATGATGGTAGTAACAGTATTCAACTACCAAACTGCTGTGTTTTAGTGGAAAATACCCTTGGAGCAAAGGTCACAAAGTAGGTACAGATGAAGAAGGTCAACAGGTCTATCTTAGCTCATCGACTCAAAGTCTTGTTTCTTAAATGATATTGCCTCCAGAACATAAGAACATAAGAAATAGGAGCAGAAGTAGGCCATTTGGCCCCTCGAGCCTGCTCCACCATTTAATAAGATCATGGCTGATCTGATCATGGACTCAGCTCCACTTCTATGCCAGCTCCCCATAACCCTTTACTGCCTTATCAGTCAAAAATCTGTCTATCTCCGCCTTAAATATATTCAATGATCCAGCCTCCACAGCTCTCTGGGGCAGAGAATTCAATAGATTTACAACCCTCCGAGAGAATAAATTTCTCCTCATCTTAGTTTTAAATGGGCGGCTCCTTATTCTAAGACTATGTCCCCGAGTTTTAGTTTCCCCTATGAGTGGAAATATCCTCTCTGCATCCACCTTGTCAAGACCCCTCATTATCTTATAAGTTTCAATATGATCACCTCTCATTCTTCTGAAGCCCAATGAGTAGAGGCCCAACTTACTCAACCTATCTTCATAAGTCAACCCCCTCATCTCTGGAATGAACCTAGTAAACCTTCTCTGAACAGTCTCCAATGCAAGTATATTTGAAAACCCATTCCAAGTGTTGATCACATTCTGTGTGAAGAAGAACTTCCAGATATCGGTCCTCAATTTACCTTTTGCTGCTGTGAGCCTGGGTCCCCTTGTCCTGCTCTTCCAATTTAATCTAAGGAGATATTCTGGATTTACTTTTCCAGCCCTTAATTATTCATACAAATCTAAAAGATCACCTCTCAGACACCTCCTTTCCAAGCTGAAAAGCCCAATGTTCCAGCCTTTCTTCATAAATCAAATATTTGACACTAGGGATCTCTGCATTTCTTCCAGCACGTGAATGAACCTTTAGTTTCTCAGCAATCAGAACAGGACACAGCACATAAAAACATAGAAATTAGGTGCAGGAGTAGGCCATTTGGCCTTTCGAGCCTGCACCACCATTCAATAAGATCATGGCTGATCATTCAACCTTAGTACCCCTTTCCTGCTTTCTCTCCATACCTCTTAATCCCTTTAGCCGTAAGGGCCATTTCTAACTCCCTTTTGAATATATCTAACCAACTGGCCTCAACAACATTCTGCGGTAGACAATTCCACAGGTTAACAACTCTCTGAGTGAAGAAGTTTCTCCTCATCTCGGTCCTAAATGGCTTACCCCTTATCCTTTGACTGTAACCCTTGGTTCTAGACTTCCCCAGCATCGGGAACATTCTTCCTGCCTCTAACCTGTCGAATCCCATCAGAATTTTATATGCTTCTATGAGATCCCCTCTCATTCTTCTAAACTCCAGTGAATACAAGCCCAGTCGATCCACTCTCGCCTCATATATCAGTTCTGCCATCCCGGGACTCAGTCTGGTGAACCTTCGCTGCACTCCCTCAATAACAAGAACGTCCTTCCTCAGATTAGGAGACCAAAACTGAACACAATATTCCAGGTGTGGCCTCACCAATGCCCTGTACAACTGCAGTAGGACCTCTCTGCTCCTGTACTCAAATCCTCTAGCTATGAAGGCCAACATGCCATTTCCCTTCTTCATCGCCTGCTGTACCTGCTTGCCAACTTTCAATGACTGATGTGCCATGACACCCAGGTCCCATTGCACCTCCCCTTTTCCTAATCTGTCAGCATTAAGATAATATTCTGCCTTCCTGTTTTTACCACCAAAATGAATAACCTCACATTTATCCACATTATACTGCATCTGCCATGCATTTGCTCACTCACCTAACCTGTCCAAGTCACTCTGCAGCCTCTTAGCATTCTCTTCACAGCTCACACCGCCACCCAGCTTAGTGTCATCTGCAAACTTGGAGATATTACATTCAATTCCTTCATCTAAATCATTAATGTATATTGTAAATAGCTGGGGTCCCAGCACTGAACCCTGCGGCACCCCACTAATCACTGCCTGCCATTCTGAAAAGGACCCATTTATTCCAACTCTCTGCTTCCTGTCTGCCAACCAGTTCTCTATCCACGTCAATACATTACCCCCAATACCATGTGCTTTAATTTTGCACGCTAATCTCTTGTGTGGGACCTTGTCAAGAGCCTTTTGAAAGTCCAAATACACCACATCCACTGGCTCTCCCTTGTCCACTCTACTAGTTACATCCTCAAAAAAACTCTAGAAGATTTGTCAAGCATGATTTCCCTTTCATAAATCCATGCTGATTTGGACCGATCCTGTCACTGCTTTGCAAATGTTCTATTTCATCTTTAATAATTGATTCCAACATTTTCTCCACCACCAATGTCAGGCTAACCGGTCTATAATTCCCTGTTTTCTCTCTCCCTCCTTTTTTAAAAAGTGGGGTTACATTAGCTTTCCTCCAGTCCATAGGAACTGATCCAGATTCAATAGAATGTTGGAAAATAATCATCAATGCATTCACTATTTCTAGGGCCACTTCCTTAAGTACTCTGGGATGCAGACTATCAGGCCCTGGGGATTTATCGGCCTTCAATCCCATTAATTGCCCGAATACAATTTGCCACCTAATAAGGGTTCCCTTTAGTTCCTCCTTCTCGCTGGACCCTAGTATTTTTGTGTCATCCTTAATGAAGACAGAACCAAAGTATTTGTTCAATTGGTCTGCCATTTCTTTGTTCCCCATTATAAATTCACCTGATTCTGACTGCAAGGGACCTACGTTTGTCTTCACTAACCTTTTTCTCTTAGAAGCTCTTAGAAGCTTTTGCAGTCAGTTTTTATGTCCCCTGCAAGCCTCCTCTCATACTCTACTTTTCCCTTCTAATTAAACCCTTCATCCTTCTCTGCTGAACTCTAAATTTCTCCCAGTCCTCAGGTTTGCTGCTTTTTCTGGCCAATTTATATGCCTCTGCCTTCACCAGAGCACTGCATAGTTTGATCACAACTTCCTTTGACTAATAATCTAATATTCTGGCTATGTTTCACATTCTATTGGCTCATCACAACATGCTTACCTTCAGGTCAAAGCATAGAATCTATCAGCCCTTCATAGGATGCAGGAAAAAGTCTGGAATGCTGTATGGACAAAGCAAACAATTTTAGTAATAATATGCTTTATTCATCACAACTCATTAAATATTTATCACAACTTTGTGAGCTTGGACATAATCACTGGTCCGGGGGATTGGAATGAGAAGGAAGTGTCCCCTTCCCTCATATTTTGTCCTGGACTATGGCCCCATGATTAAATTCCAGAACTAACCTGGATGTCCCTCTACCTTGATCAACTCTTCATATCTGGATGCACCTGTATGCAAGTTGTCAAAGATATCTCAGTCTGTTCTATAGCTTTGCTGCTCTGACTGCTATTATGTGGTCCTTTTGTGAGAACAATAATCGTGTGCTTTTCTTATATTGTGGTTGTCACATTGCTGGAGCGGAATGGGGAAATTTGCTTTCTACGTAACCGCCCAACACTTCATGCCTGGTCCTAGCTATTCCATCCCTCAGTACAAATAAGGGAACAGACCTGCAAATACCAGAAATCTGAAATAAAAACAGAAAATTCTTGGAATACAAATCAAGTCATTTGAAAAGAAAGACAGGCAAAGACCAGAGAGTCTGTTCTATACTATTACAGTGTAACTTCTGAACACCATCATTATACACCATATCTCATCCTTTCATTTTTTGAGAGACATCTTTTCTGGAATAAAATATCCTTTTCTAGAATAAAAGGAAGCAGGTTGTCCTTTTAAATATTTTAATGAGACTGTTGCCTCAGATTTTATCTCTCTTCCAGGTTTCACCCTGGTTAGAAATATAGAAAATAGAAACATAGAAATTTACAGCGCAGAAGGAAGCGATTTCGGCCCATCGTGTCTGCGCCGGACGACAAAGAGCCGCATGGCTCTTGGTCAGCAGCCCTAAAGGTTACATACAAACCCATGAACAATGACGGAAAGGCAAAGAGCACCCAGCCCAACCAGTCTGCCCCACACCACTGCAATACCTCTTGTACTAAAAACATCTACATTCCACCCGAATCGTAGCCATGTGATCTCCTGGGAGAGGCAAAAATCAGATAAAAACCCAGGCCAATTTAGGGAGAAAAATTCCTCTCCAACCCATCCAGGTGATTGAAACTAGTCCAGGAGATCACCCTGGCCGTATTCTATTCCCTGCAGTACTTACCATTATATCTGCGCCAACCAGGTCATCTAGTTTAACCCCAATTACCAGCTCTAGGTCCGTAACCCTGCAGGTTACAGCACTTTAAGTGCCCATCCAACCATCTCTTAAAAGTGGTGAGCGTTTCTGCACCCACCACTCTTCCAGGCAGCGAGTTCCAGATCCTCACAGTCCTCTGTGTAAAGAAGCCCCCTCCCTCCCTCAAATCCCCTCTAAACCTTCCACCAACCACCTTAAAACTATGCCCCCTTGTAATAGCCCCCTCCACCAATGGAAATAGACCCTTACTATCCACTATGTCCAGGCCCCTCAATATTTTGTACACCTCAATGAGGTCTCCTCTCAACCTCCTCAGTTCCAATGAGAACAAACCCAGCCTATCCAATCTGGTTGTCTGGGTTTCCTAGGTCTTGGAAAACTTAGCAGCTAAAGGAAGGCAAGACTGCTGCTTGGAAGAGGCAAATGCCTTTCCAGCACTGCTTCTGGGCCAGGAGGACCAGCAGTGCTTCCTCCCAGACCCCCAAATAACCTACTTCCCTACCTGTGATCGGACTCCGCCCCACGCGATTGGAACCCCCCCCACACCACGATTACTGACCACTCTCTGCGATCACCAACCTCCCCCCACAATCGGACACCCCAGCGATCACCAACCCCCCGATCTCCCATCTCTGCCCCCCAAGATCAACCCCCACCCCGCCCCACACTCTGCAATCTCTACCCATGCAGCAAGAAACCTACTTGGAGCATTACCCATCCAACAAGGAGCCAAGCCAATCAATTAGGATGGCTTCCAGGCGGGGATTCGGTTGAAAATAAACTACGCATGCTGTGGAGTTAATTCTACAGCATTCGGGGAAATTACTCGTCCCCCGCTTGGAAATCCTGACCCAATAAAGAGCAGGACTTAATGTGTCAGTGAAGAGAAAAGACAAGCTAACATTTCGGGACTGACCCGTCATCAGAATAGATTTTTCAGTTTAAAACATTTATCTGCCTTCTTCTTTGACGAAACAGCAGTGCATTTCCAATGTTTGTTTTTTCTAATCCATTCCCCAATGTTGACATCTATCAACTTGATAAATAAAAACTTGTCAAAATGTATTTAAAAAGGTAACAGACCTTAAATTGCAGATTAAAGACTGAAAATTATACTGCAATATTAATTGCTGTTTAAAACAAACAGCACCTCCATTAAAATAGCAGACAGGAATATTATATGAGTGTTTGTATGATAACACACAAAATTAATTTTCACGGCTTCAGTGTCATTGAGCCCACTGTTAATTGCAATGCAAAATGATGCTTGCTAGTTTTTTTGTGTCCGCTCTTAGTCAAAACGATGGAAAATCTATCTCTTCCATCCATATATGCACTGCGTCCAATTATTGAGGTGAATTCTCTTGGGTTTAATTTGCCTGTGTTTTAAAGGTACAGACATGCAACTTCAAGAAACCACGGTTCTCAACTTCCACACCACTAAGTGATTCCAAGTACCTCCAAGTGACATTACTGGAATCAGTCAATGGATCACTGAATAAGGGGTTGTTCAATTATGCACATTGAGCTTATTGTAGCAATAATGGTTTTATTTTCTGTTCCATTTACAGATTCCACTCACCTTCCCTGTCAATTCTCCTCATCTTCTCAGCAATACAAATCTGGTTTGATTTTCTTACTCCCAATCTGCAGGACTTTGTTTAGGTTCAACATTTGAACATATTGCAACATTGTCCTAATCCCCTGCACCATTGAACTGGACACATGATCCTGAGCTGCCCTTTCTTCCCCCATGTTACATGCACAGATTTATTTATTACACAGATCATTTTCTTTATTTAACTAACTGCTTAGGAACATAACTAGTGCAAGAGCTCATGCTTCTATTACCGCGAAAGCCTGGAGCCACTGTCGAGCACGTGGTACAGGTAACGGCGGCGGCCACTCTGACTTCTCCCACGGCCCTTCCAAAAACCAAAATAAAACAAGGCCCCAGTGTCTCTCATCCCCTCCCCTCATCACACCTCAGACCTCCCCCACCTCTCCTGAAGGTTTGCTCAGTGCCGAGCTTATGGCTCACACCCCAATTAGGCCCATACATTGGAGCCTGGTCTCCAGTTGTCTTGGACCCCCTTGCCACTGGACCAAGACGTTGCTCTACTAAGCCAGTGTGATAGCCGGTGTGCACCAACCACCCCACGTTAAAATAACTCATGCACAGGCATCTTCCACCCTTCCAGACCTGGAATGTCAGGACCCTCATGGACAACTCCAACAGTGACAAACCGGAATGCCGCACCGCCATTGTTGCCCGGGAACTTAGATGCTTCGATGTCAACATCGCAGCCCTAAGCAAGACCCAGCAGGCAGGGGAAGGCCAGCTCAAAGAACAAGGTGGAGGTTACATCTTCATCTGGAAAGGCAAACCAGGGGAAGAACGCCGCCTCTATTGAGTTGGTTTCTGTTATGTATGTTAACTGGGTTTACCTGCCAGCAGAGGGCACGACTGTTGGAGTTCTAATGGTCACTGGCAGATACGTGCAAGCCGTGTATATAATGTTGGCAGCCATGTTGAATCCTCACTTTGAGAATGAATAAACTGGAGTAAGGTCATGTCTGAACTAGTTCACCGTACTTAGCCTCGTGGAGTTATTCGATACTTAACAATTGGCGACGAGTTAAAAATACGAACTTTCACGCAACCATGTCTGTTGGAATTTTGGAGAGATTCATGGAAGGGGCAGGCTGGGAGGATTTCACTGATTGCCTAAACCAGTACTTCGTAGCCAATGGATTGGAAGGAACCGATAACGTAATTAAACGCAGATCTCCTCACCATTTGTGGGTCAAAAATTTATGGCCTTATCAAGAATCTACTCTCACCGACTCGACCAACGGATAAGACTTACGATGAATTGTGTACGCTGGCTCAGAACCACTTTAAACCAAAGGAAAGCATCATCATGGCGAGGTATCGTTTCTATACGCATAATCGCTCCAAGGGCCAGGACGTGGCGGAATTTGTCGCCGACCTGAGACATCTCGCTGGGCCATGCAGCTTCAGAGCTGCATTGGAGGAAATGCTGTGGGACTTTTTCGTGCTTGGCATTGGCCATGAGGTCATCCATCGAAAGCTGCTGGCTGCTGAATCTCTAGACCTGAGCAGGGCCATCACGATCACCCAGGCATGCATGTCCACGGTCGAAAATTCGAAACAAATATCTTCCCAGCATCGAAACTCACCGGCAAGTACTGTGCATAAAATAATATAATCGGCAGGCAGAGCTGCACGTGGAACGGCCTACTCGTCTGCGTTCGTATGACCTGTAACTGCTCAAAGTCCGCCATCGGGGGTGAATCAAATCTCGCTTTGTTGACATTGCGGGGGCTATCATCGGGCCCATCAATGCCGATTCAAGCAATAGATGTGCAAAGGCTGTGCAACAATGGGGCACCTTCAGCAAATGTGTCCGCAACCAAGCGAGCATGCTGCGACACACCACATGGCTGGGGATGATCGATCCAGCGTGGATCAAGCAGCACAGGAAACTCAACCCGAGGTACAGGATAAAGAAGTGTATGGAGTGCATTCTTTTACCAAAAGTCCTCTGATAATGCTGAAAGTTAAATTAAATGGGGATCAAGTATCCATGGAATTGGACACAGGTGCGAGTCTGTAAATAATGAGCCAGAGGGCATTCGAAAAGCTGTGGGACACTAAGGCAAAAAGATCCAAACTAAGCCCAATCAATGCGAAGCTGCGTACCTACACCAAAGAGCTCATACCTGTCATTGGCAGTGCGACAGTAAAGGTATCGTACGATGGAGCTGTGCATAATTTATCGTTCCAGGCAATGTCCCAATGCTGTTCAGCAGGAGTTAGCTTGAGAAAATTAAATGGAACTGGAACGATATTAAAGCCTTATCACGATGACGTTTTGTGTGCTCAAGTACTGAGCAAGTTTCCCTCGTTGTTCGAACCAGGCATCGGCACTTCACGGGAGCCGAGGTGCAGATCCACCTAGGTCCGGATGCAAGACCCGTCCATCACAAAGCTCGGGCAGTTCCGTACATGATGAGGGAGAAGGTTGAGATCAAACTGGACAGACTTCAACGGGAATGAATCATATCACCAGTCGAGTTCAGTGAATGGGCCATTCCAATTATCCCGGTGTTGAAAAGTGATGGTACGGTCAGGATCTGCAGCGACTATAAGGTAACGATCAACCGAGTCTCAATACAGGATCAGTACCCGTTACCCAAGGCTGACGACCTGTTTGCAATGCTAGTGGGGGGGAAGTCATTCACCAAATTGGACCTGACCTCCGCTTACATGACACAGGAGTTGATCGAATCTTCAAAAAAACTGACGTGCATCAACACGCAAAAAGGACTGTTTATATACCACAGATGCCCTTTCGGAATTCGCTCAGCAGCAGCCATATTTCAAAGAAACATGGAGAGTTTGTTGAAGTCCATCCCGAGAACCGTCATGTTCCAAGATGACATCCTGATCACCGGTCGCCATGCCACTGAACACCTGCACAACCTGGAAGAGGTTCTAAATCGTCTGGACATAGTGGGACTCAGGCTAAAACGCTCCAAGTGTGTTTTCATGTCACCAGACGTCAAATTCCTGGGGAGGAAGATTGCAGCAGATGACATCAGGCCGACGGACTCGAAGACAGAGGCCATCAAGAATGCACCCAGGCCACAGAGTGTGACAGAGCTGCGTTTGTTCCTGGGTCTTCTCAACTATTTCGGTAACTTTCTATCTAGTTTGAGCACATTGCTGGAGCCCTTGCACATATTGCTGAGAAAGGGGAATGACTGGATTTGAGGCAAATCTCATGACAGAGCCTTTGAGAAGGCCAGGAACCTGCTATATTCCAATAAATTACTGGTACACTATGACCCATGTAAACGGTTAGTGCTGGCCTGCGACGCCTCATCATATGGGGTCGGTTATGTGCTGCAGCAAGCCAATGTATCAGGCAAACTCCAACCAATTGCATATGCATCCAGAAGTCTGTCTAAGGTAGAGAAAAAGACTTTAGCATGCGTATATGGGGTTAGGAAAATGCACCAATACCTGTTTGGGCTTCGGTTTGAGCTTGAAACAGCCCACAAGCTGCTCATTTCATTGTTTTCTGAGAGCAAAGGTATAAACACCAATGCCTCGTTCCGCATGCAAAGATGAGCACTGACATTATCCGCTTATGATTATGTCATCCGCCACAGACCAAGCACTGAAAACTGTGCTGATGCGCTTAGCTAGCTACCATTGCCCACAACCGGTGTGGAAATGCCGCAGCCTGCAGACTTGCTGCTGTTCATGGATGCCTTCGAGAGCGAGGGGTCACCCTTCACAGCTCACCAAATTAGGAACTGGACTAGCCAGGATCCTGTACTGTCAAGCGCAAAAAAGTGTGACCTAAATGGAAATTGGTCTGCCATTCCCAGGGAATGCAGGATGAAATTAAGCCTTAGAGCCGACGCAAAGGTGAATTGTCTATTCAGTCTGATTGTCTGTTATGGGTAATCGTTTTGTTATGCCAAAAAAAGGCAGGGGAACTTTTTTGCGAGATTTACACAGTACCTACCCAGGCATTTTCATGATGAAGGCCATTACCAGGTCTCACGTTTGGTGGCCTGGCAGTGACTCAGTCTTGGAGTCATGCGTGCATTAGTGCAACACTTGCATGCAACTGAGTAACACACCTGTGGAGGCTCCGCTGAGCCTGTGGTCATGGTCATCCAAACCATGGTCAAGGATCCACATAGACTTTGCTGGCCCCTTTCTTGGAAAAATATTTTTAGTGGCAGTGGACGCTTACTCCAAATAGATTGAATGCATATTCATGTCATCCAGCACTTCCACAGCCACGATTGAAAGCCTCCGGGCCATGTTTGCCACTCATGGCCTGCCCAATGTCCTTGTCAGTGACAACGGACCGTGTTTCACCAGTTCGGACTTCCACGAGTTTATGACCCTTATTGGCATCAAGCATGTCAGTTCTGCCCCTTTCAAACCCGCGTCTAACAGTCAAGCAAGCGGGCTGTCCAAACCATTAAGCAGAGCCTAAAACGCGTGACTCACGGCTCCCTACAGACCTGCTTGTCCCGCATTCTGCTCAGTTACCGGATGAGACCCCACTCGCTCACCGGGTTCCCTCCTGCCGAGCTGTTAATGAAGAGAGGCCTCAAAACCAGGCTCTCCCTTGTCCACCCGGATCTCAATGATCATGTCGAAACCAGAAGGCAACGGCAGCAATGGTACCACGATCGCGCGGCCGTATCACGTGACATTGCTATTCATGATCGTGTTTGTTCTGAATTATGGTCTTGATCCAAAGTGGGTTGCTGGCACAGCTTTGGCCAAGGAGGGGAACAGGGTGTTTGTAGTCAAATTGTAAAATGGCCAAACGTGCAAGAGGCACAACGACCAAACCAAACTGCGATTCACAGACAACCCAGAACAAATTGAAGATGACATCATTATCGACTAACCAACACACATCCAACCATCAGTTGACCCTTATGTCATTCATGAAGACGAAACTACCATCCCCGACAGTCCTGTCAGAGTGAGTGCTCTGCAATTGAGCGATGGTCCTACTAACTCACCCAAGCTTGGGTTCGAACTGAGAAGATAAACCAGGGAGCGGAAGGCCCTGGACCATCTCAACTTGTAAATACAACCTGTACCAAGGACTTTGGAGGGAATGATGTTGTGTATGTTAACTGGGTTTTACCTGCCACTGGACGGCGCGACTGTCGGAGTCCTACTGGTCACTGGCAGACAAGTATAAGCCGTGTATACAATGTTGGCAGCCATGTTGAATCCTCACTTTGAGAATGAATAAACTGGAGTAAGGTCATGCCTGAACTAGCTCACCGTACTTAGTGTCAAGAAGTTATTTGATACTTAACAGTTTCGCCATCAAGAACGAGCAGGTCAACCACCTCAGAGACTCCCTCTGCGGGATTAGCGAATGACTCATGACTCTCTGGCTCACCCTATCCCGGAACCAGTGCACCACAGTTATGAGTGCGTACGGCCCAACACTCGATGCAGCAGATGAAGCCAAAGAGGCATTCTACTCCAGCCTAGAACAATCCCTGTACCATGTCCCTATGGATGACAAACTGATCCTTCTCGGTGACTTCAACGCCAGAATCTGTAAGGACATGGACCTCTGAGGTGGCATGATCGACAAAGAGGGGGTAGGGAAAACCAACTCCAGCAGTACCCTGCTCCTGACAAAATGCCGAGAACACAACCATGTCATCATCCGCCAAAGGGACAAGTGCAAGGCATTGTGGCAACACCCTCGGTCCAAACACTGGCACCTGCTCGACTACGTCATCGTTCGAGCGAGGGATCACAAGGGTGTGCGCATCACCCATGCTATGACAGGAGCCGATGACTCATGGACGGACCACCGCCTAATCCGTTCCGTCATCAACATTGATATAGCCCCAAAGCGATGACGGCAACAGAAGCGATGCTGCAGAAAAATCAATGCCAGGGCATTCAACAACCCAGCTAAGAGAGCCGTATATAGCCAGCGCCTCACTACTAACCTGGAAACCCTCGATGACACCGAGACGCAGAGTGCCCATGGTGCTTGATCTGCCCCCCAGGCCACCATAACCAGTGCCTGCGAAGAGACGCTCAGTCGTTCAACCAGGAAACACCAGGACTGGTTTGATGAGAATGACCAGGAGATCCACGAGCTAATAAATCGCAAGCACAGGGCATTTCTGAACCTAAAGCAACAAACCAACTCGGGAGCAACAAAGCAGCTTTACAGACGACTGAAGGCCGAGGTCCAACAAAAAACCCGCGACCTAAAGAATAGATGATGGATGGAGAAAGCACAGGAGATTCAACAGCTGACTGACAGCCATGACGTGCGAGGATTCTTCACCGCAGTCAAGTCCACCTACGGTCCAAGCACCCAAGACCCCACCCCACTGCTGGTCAAGAACGGGGAGACACTGATCAAGGACACCGAGGCAGTCAGGGCCCGCTGAAAGGAGCACTTCGAAGATCTCCTTAATTGAGACTCTGCCTTTGACACGAGTGTCCTCAACTCCATCCCGCAGCATGCGACCTGCCACCATCTCAGCAAAATCCCAGCCCTGGACGAGGTGGAAAAGGCCATCCATCAGCTCAAGAACAACAAGGCATCGGGAGCGGATGGAATCCCCTCTGAGGTCCTAAATTATGCCGGAGAGGCACTATTGGCTTGAAAGCGTGACCTCATCTCTCTCATCTGGAAGGAGGAGTGTATGCCTGCAAATTTCAGAGATGCCGTAATCGTGACCAGCTTTAAAAAAGGCGACCAGTCCGACTGCTGCAATTACAGCGGAATCTTCCTGTTGTTGGCCACTGGGAAAGTTAGCGCTAGAATCCTCCTCAACTGTCTTCTCCCTGTGGCTGAGGAGCTCCTCCCGGATCTACAGTGCGGATTCCGTCCGCTACAGGGTATAATGGACATGATCTTCATAGTACGACAACTGCAAAAGAAAGCAAGGGAACAGCACCAACCCTTGTACATGACCTTCTTTGACCTCACAAGGCCTTTGACACTGTTAACCGCGAGGGAATATAGAGCGTCCTCCTCCGTTTCGACTGCCCCCAAAACTTTGTCACCATTTTCTGCCTGCTCCACAACAACATGCAAGCCGTGATCCTGACCAATGGATCCACCACAGACCCAATCTACGTCAGGACCGGGGTCAAGCAGGGCTGCATCATTCTTGATCTTCCTCACTGCAGTGCTCCATCTCACGCTCAACAAGCTTCCCGCTGGAGTGGAACTAAACAATAGAACCAATGCGAACCTGTTCAACCTTCGTCACTCCAGGCTAGATCCAAAACCGGCCCATCCTCTCTCATCGAACTACAATACGCGGATGACGCTTCCATCTGCACACATTCAGAGGCTGAGCTCCAGGCCATTGTTAGCATCTTCACCGAGGCGAATGAAAACATGGGCTTTACACTAAACATTAGTAAGACAAAGGTCCTCCACCAACCTGACCCTGCCACACAGCGCTGCCCCCGATCATCAAAATCCATGGCGTGGCCTTGGACAACGTGGATCACTTTCCATACCTCGGGAGCCTACTATCAGCAAGTGCAGACATCGACGATGAGGTCCAACACCGCTTCCAGTGCGCCAGCGCAGCGTTCGGTGGCCTGAGGAAGAGAGTGTTCGAGGATCAGGCCCTCAAATCTACCACCAAGCTTATGGTCTACAGGGCTGCAGTGATACCCGCCCTCTTGTATGGTTCACAGGTGTGGACCATATACAGTTGACACCATAAATCGCTGGAAAAATACCACCAACGATGTCTCCGCAAGGTCCTGCAAATCCCCTGGGAGGATAGACGCACTAACATCAGTGTTCTCGATCAGGCCAACATCCCCAGTCTTGTGTAGGCATGCCTGTTTACTGTGTGATGTCTGTAACACTGTTATGCCACATTGAATATACCCTTATACTGTACACACCTTACCGGTACACCAGAGAGTGCTGCTGCTGGAGACCTAGGGGTTGCCTGCACACTGCAGATAACCCAGTATAAAAGGGAACTCACAGCTTGTTGTTGTCACTCAGGAGCTGCAAATAAAGGACTACAGGTCAACGCAGTTTAAGTATCATACCCTGCCTCGTGGAGTCATTACTAAAGGTGCCTACATACACTACACCCAGCATCAAAGCACTGACCACAATCGACCTGCTGCGTAGGGGAGGCCACGTTGTCCACATGCCCGACACAAGACTCCTAAAGCAAACGCTCTACTCGGGACTCCTACATGGCAAGTGATCTCCAGGTGAGCAGAGGAAGTGTCTCAAGGACACTCTCAAAGTCTCCTAGATAAAGTGCAACATCCCCACCAACATCTGGGAATCCCTGGCCAAAGACCGCCCTAAGTGGAGGAAGAACATCCAGGAGGGTATTGAGTACATCGAGTCTCGTCGCCAGAGCATGCAGAAAACAAGCGCAGGCAGCGGAAGGACCATGCGGCAAACAGAATCCCCACCCACCCTTTCCTTCAATGACTGTCTGTCCCACCTGTGACAGAGACTGTAATTCCCATATTGGACTGTATAGTCACCTGAAAACTCACTTTTAGAGTGGAAGCAAGTCTTCCTCGATTTTGCGGGACTGCCTATGATGATGTTGCTTCTATTACCTGCTATTTCACCCACCTTTTATAAGATGTGATCTTTGCCCCAGCCAAGAACTAGTCTAGCTCTCTTTTGAAGGTATGCAGAGAGTCAGCACTCACTGCACGAGCCAGCAACTTGTTGCATAGGTCTACTATCCTCTGGAAAAAAAGAGCCTGATGACTGGTGTTCTCCAATCTATCAAATTGAAATAATCTATCAGTAGGAATACAATCTAGTCCTTCAATTATTTTATATAGCTGTGCCAAATCATCCTGATTTCTATGCACCTCTAAAGTGAATAGATTTAGATTATTACCTCTTTCTGAGTAACTATGTTTGTTTAATTCTGGATTCATTCTTGTTGCCTTCCTCGGAACCTTTTCCAAAGGTTCACCAAAATATCACTCCCCCATATGAGGGTACCAACACTGGATGCAATATTCTAAATGTAGTCTAACCAAGGTCGTGCACAAGGACAACATTGTGTGCTTTGTTTTATATTGAATGATCCTTTTAATACAACCCTTTTATTTGACTGTGCCTTTTTAGCATTGGTTATGAAGCTTTAGAGATTTAGGGGCCAAAATTCGGTCTGGCTGTTTTTGAGGTTTTGTCACGGCTGAGTGCTGATTTTAGCGCCGAGCATTAGGTGCAGGCTCGAAATGCAAAATTCAGTTTTAACGTTCAAAAATGAGAGAGCAGCTCTAAAAGTGGTGCTGCACACTCATCCTCGGGTGCCAATGGAGCTCAGGAGGCCTACTGAATTTTATGACGGAAGACTGCCGCATGTGAGCTGGAAAAACAGGGAGAAAAAAAATTAAAACTTCTCCAAGTGACTCACACACTTCCCCACTGGTACAACTAATGAATAAAAGATGAAATAAATAAAGAAAAAAACTTACCTTGCTCTCTGGGTGATACCGCCCAAGCACCGCGATGTTCCCTCCACTTTTTCTTGACTATATGGACGCCTGGCCGTTAGTCCTCCATATATACCAAATATCACGACAGCAGCGCCAAGGGGGCATTGTACGCTGAATGATGTCACCACGTGGGTGGCATTAGAGGGCACAGTGGCACCTCTTGGTGCCTCCATCAATGAGCAACTCAATTTCCATGCAGGCGTGGCCGTCGCTCACCGGCGGTGTAACAAACCGAATTTTGATCCCTAATGAACTATAACACCAAGAACCCTTTCTCGTTCAATTGATTTTAGTTTTGTTCTGTGTGAAGTGCAAGTAAACATGATGTTGGTCCTGCCCAAATGCATCTAGGTTAAATACAATTTCCCTGCATTTGGCCCATTCCCCAGTGCTTCCAACACAAAAGCAAAATACTGCAGATGCTGGAAATCTGAAACAAGAACAGAAAAGCCTGGAAATACTCAGCAGGTCAGGCAGCATCTGTGGAGCGAGAAACAGAGTTAACATTTCAGGTCGATGACCTGTCATCAGAACTGAAAATAGTTAGAGATGTAACAGGTTTTAAGCAAGTATAGAGGCAGGGAAAGGGAGAGGTGAGCAAAGAACAAAAGCGAAGGTCTGTGATAGGATGGCAGGCAGGAGAGATTAAAAGACAAAATGGATAATGGTATGGGGCAAAAGGAGATGGTAATGGGACGAGTAAAGAAACAAAAAATGGGTTTAGAAGAGATGCAAATGGAAACAGCTGCTGTCCAAAAAAAACTTAGGGCAGAGGTTATGATCTGACATTATTGAACTCAATGTTGAGTCCGGAAGGCTGTAAAGTGCCTAACCAAAAGATGTATAAGAATACACTATTTTCTGCTTTATTTTTGCTGTAACTGTGCTTTAACATGGCCGAACTTAAAAATTGACCAAAATTTTATAACCAAGAGTCCTCTTTGTTGAACTTTAAAAACTGTTGCAGCTGCAAAAATGTTTAATACAGATAAGAGTCCTTAAAAGACTGCAGTCTGTGAAAGCAAGACAATTCAACCGAGAACATCCTCAAAGTGTAGTAACTGTCCTTGGAACCCACGGATTGATAAGACTGCAAAAACAACTCTTTCTAACAGCAGTTACACTGAATTGAAACATCACACATTTTAATTAAAGAATGGAAAAAAAACAACTGCAGAAGTTTTGATAAAAAGGAACTGAAGACCAATTATTCCACCATTGGTATGGTTCAGGACACACACGCAGGGGTCGGATGTGAGATGTTTAGGTATAACTGGACTGTGAAAAAGCAATACATTTCTGCAGTCGGGAGAGCAACTTGGTCAGTGCCAACAAAAAACCATGGATTAATTACTGGGCTGAGGACAGAGTGGTCAGAATGGGCGTAGAGCGGACAATTTAAGTGACAGGCGAACGGAAGCTCAAAGTCATGATTGCGAACTGAACGAAGGTGTTCCGCAAAGCGGTCACCAAATTTGCGTTTGGTCTCTCCAATGTAGAGAAGACCACATTGTAAGCAGCAAATACAGTATACTAAATTGAAAGAAGTGCAAGTAAATCACTGTTTCACCGAGAAGGAGTGTTTGGGGCCCTGAATGGTGGGAAGGGAGGAGGTAAAAGGGCAGGTATTGCATCTTCTGAGCTTGCATGGGAAGATGCTGTGGGAAGGGGAGGGGGCGCTGGGGATGATTGAGGAGTGGACCAGGGTATCGTAGAGGGACTGGTCACTTCGAAATGTTGAAGGGGAGTGGATGGGAAGATGTGCTTGGTGGTGGGAATCAAGCTGTAGGTGGTGGAAATGTCGGATGATGATCCGTTGAATGTGGAGGCTGGTCGAGTGGAAGGTGAGGACAAAGGGAACCTTATCATGGTCTGGCAGGGAGGGAGGGGAAAGGGTTAGGGCATAAGCGTGGGAAATGGGAGAGATAGGTTCGAGGGCCCTGAATCACGGTGGAGTGGATTCCTTGGTTGAGGAAAAAGAAAGACATATAGGAAGCACTGTTACTGAAGGCGGCATCATCAGAACAGATGCAATGGAGACGGAGAGTCTGGGAGAATAGAATAGAGTCCTTACACAAAGACGGGTGCGAGGAAGTGTAGTCAAGATAGCTGTGGTAGTCAGTGGGCTTATAGTGGATATTGGTTGATCACTTATCCCCAGAAATGGAGAAAGAGAAGACGAGGAAGAGAAGCACATCTAAATCTGCTTACAGAAATTTGTTCTCATCCACAGATCAAACACTTGCTCAAAATTTTTTAACATCCACCATTCCCCAACACCTATAATATAAGTCATTTTCTAAGGTAATAAAAAGCAATGGCCCGAACACCAATCCCTGAGGAACACCACTGGCAACCGACCTCTAAGAAGATCCACAGCCGTTAATAACTTTCTGCCTACAGGAATATAGCCAATTCTTAATCCATTGCAGCAACTTCCCACTGATTCCACAAGATTTGGTCCTCTAGAGTAAACTATTATGAGATACCTTATCAAAGTCTTCCTGAAAATCTAAGTGGACAATATCGACTGGGATACTCGCATCCACTAACCCAGTAACTGCAATGAGTAAGAAAAAACACAGGGTAAAAATCCATAGGCATTCCAGTGTACACCTGCCATAATTTACATATAAGTATGCTGGAATGGTTGGAGAATATTCGGAACATAGTTACGTCGAGTTCCACACTTGTGCTCAAGAATCTGGGATGGTCTTCTGAGTGTGGTGCTTACACCTGCCCCTTACATGGCAATTATCACAGGGCGAAGGTGAAGAAACTGGTAAAGGGGGTGAGGGTGTCGAGAGTATACATACCCATGACTTCAATGGGACAAGGTGTATATTTGGCAGAGGTATGCCTGGTCAAACCAGGTTAACCTCCCAACGGGGCGGAATTTGGGCTCAACTAGGAATCCAGTCTGGGATCGAGGCATGGATTTCCGAAGAGGAATCAGATTAAAAACATTTTTTTTTAATGCAGCCCCATTGGCAAGGGGAATATGTGAGGGACGGTAGCAACCCTCTTCCCCTGCTGCATGGCCACTTACACTGGACTTTCCATCCTTGCTGCAAGTGCGGGCAACCCAGGAATGTCCCTGGTGATGTAGGTGCCACCAATGGGAAGGAAGTGAAGGGACCTCCTCTGGTCTTAGCAGGATCAGCATTGGAGGCCGT
This sequence comes from Pristiophorus japonicus, assembly GCF_044704955.1. NCBI lineage: Eukaryota > Metazoa > Chordata > Chondrichthyes > Pristiophoridae > Pristiophorus > Pristiophorus japonicus. The sequence goes on from NC_091986.1 coordinate 59,879,795, forward strand.
CGGGCATATCTTGGCACTTACATCAAGATGCCTTGCTCCACAGATATTGGGGGCTTATTTATTAATTTATTCCCTGGAAATAATCAGAAATCAATGACTTCACTGTTTCTATGTCTCACAAGATTCATTCCAAATGTTTTCAGAAAAATGTGCGTTCTCCCATACCACCCCCCCGTTCCCCCAGCCCCACAACCCCCCCCCACCATCCAGGTACCCATCCCTTGTTATAAGCATAATCTCTATGTCACAATAAGTAATGCTACAGGAGATGTGCTGGTTAGTACCAAAAATGGGAAGGAATTATCTGTGATGTGATGTCGAGGCAATCTTTCGGAACCAAAAGTAAAATCTTTGTTGGTAAGTTCAGGCCACAGTGTGCAGTAAAATTACAAAAAGTTTTGGTTTGCCGATTAAAGGAGTAAAAGCCCTTTGGAATTGTGTGCGGGAGGTGAAAAGGAGTAAGATCAAGCAACGTTTAAGATTTCAGAGAATTTACAATTTTGCTGGTCCAACCACAAGATGCTGAAACCCTTTTGAACAATGTCATGGAGTTTAAATCGGAGGCTGCGCTATGGGTGTAAACCCAAAGCCATTAGGTAGAGGTGCACGAGCTGCTTTTATTGCCAGCTCACAAACACCTCCACACATCATAAAAGTTAAGAAATCACCTTCATTCTTGGCACTGAAAGATCTTCTCAGTATAGGTGGATTCTAAAAGCAAATATTATAAAATAAAATTCGAGAAATGCATAGATCAAGAAGAATTCATGAATAACTGGAATTTTGTTCTATATTTGATTTTGGTGATTGAAAGGTGCTGGATTATAGATGATCAGGAGTAATGCGATTGCAAGGTTTGTCATCAAATATGGATACTCAAGCCATACTGTGTTGACTAAGGGCTACAAGATATCAAGTAGTGAGTTTTTTAAACATTTTGTTCCCTCGGCAACACTGCAAAAGTTAAGCAGCTATATAAAAAACTTTGTTGTACAAAAGTGTGAGTTGACATCATCAAGTAACCAAAAATGAACATTCTTTGGCTGTGAAAGACTCTGCTCTTTCATCTTCAACGCTCCAGTAATGACAAGAAACATATCACACCATTAGGTTCTTGTCTAAAGGCCAGGTTTCACATTTCAATTCAATGTTGATCACTGCTTATTGTAAGCTGACATTTTCTGACTGCGAGGACAACATTAGACAACTGAATGTGTTGGAAGAGCAATGTACAAGGATGCTCAACCTCAAAAAGGAGATTGTGACAGAGGTGCATTATCTGGTCAACAAACAAGTGCATGAAGAACCAACAATTTACAATGTACAAAAATGATGGACAAGAAAAGACCTTCTGGTCCATCTAGATTGCGCTATATAGTTGCATAGCCCTATGCATCAAAATACATACACAGCCTATCCAACTAGAGCCATGTAATCTCCTGGGAGATGTGAAAAACAAGTTAAAAATCCAGACCAATTAGGGAAAAAAAATCTCACCCTGTCTATCATCCATTTAAAGATGGTCACAGCACTAATTGAGTACATTGGATCAGTGTTTACCAAGGAAGAGGAATTTGTGAAAGCTATGGTAAACGTGGAGTTAAGACAGAAAGACTTGCATTTATATAGCGCCTTTCATGACCACCTGATGTCTCAAAGCGCTTTACAGCCAATGAAGTACTTTTGGAGTGTAGTCCCTGTTGTAATGTGGGAAGTGAGGCAGCCAACTTGCGCACAGTAAACTCCCATATGTTTAAGTATCCTTATGTTTAAATATTAAAATAAAGCAACTGTTACAATTTACAATTGAATCTTGTCCAGTTTTTAGCCCAGCAGCCTAAGGTATGCTTTTATCATAGCTGCATGATATGATAATATAAAATGATGCAAACAACAAACAGCAATGTGATAATGACAAGATAATCTGTTTTTGTCACGTTGATTGAGGGATAAATATTGGCCAGGACACTGGGAATAACTCCCCTGCTCTTTTTCGAAATAGTGCCATGAGATCTTCTATGTCCACCTGAGAGGGCAGATGGGGTCTCGATTTAATGTCTCATCCGAAAGACAGTGCTGCACTCTCACAGCACTGCACTGGAGTGTCGCCTATATTTTTATGTGCTCAAGTCCCTGGACTTAAACCCACAAAGGGAGAGTCTGTGACGAGAACGGGAGCGTCCGTGACGTGAGCGGGGTAGACCGTGACAAGAGCGGGAGAGTCCATGAGTTCAGGAGGAGTCCGAGTTCAGGATGTCAGCAATTCGGTAGGCCTGAGGTCGGTGAGTAGGTAAGTCCTGAGGTCGGTGAATAGGTAGCTCCTGAGGTCGGTGAGTCGGTAAGTCCTGAGGTCGTTGAGTAGGTAGATCGTGAGGTCGGTGAATAGGTAGGTCCTGAGGTCGGTGAGTAGGTAGGTCCTGAGGTCGGTGAGTAGGTAAGTCCTGAGGCCGGTGAATAGGTAAGTCCTGAGGTCGGTGAATAGGTAGGTCCTGAGGCCGGTGAGTCAGTAGGTCCTGAGGCCGGTGAGTAGGTAGGTCCTGAGGTCGGTGAGTAGGTAAGTCCTGAGGCCGATGAATAGGTAGGTCCTGAGGCCGGTGAATAGGTAGGTCCTGAGGCCGGTGAATAGGTAGGTCCTGAGGTCGGTGAATAGGTAGGTCCTGAGGTCGGTGAGTAGGTAGGTCCTGAGGCCGGTGAATAGGTAAGTCCTGAGGTCGGTGAGTAGGTAGGTCCTGAGATCGGTGAGTCGGTAGGTCCTGAGGTCGGCAAGTCGGTAGGTCCTGAGGTCGGTGAGTAGGTAGGTCCTGAGGCCGGTGAATAGGTAGGTCCTGAGGCCGGTGAATAGGTAGGTCCTGAGGCCGGTGAATAGGTAGGTCCTGAGGTCGGTGAATAGGTAGGTCCTGAGGTCGGTGAGTAGGTAGGTCCTGAGGCCGGTGAATAGGTAAGTCCTGAGGTCGGTGAGTAGGTAGGTCCTGAGATCGGTGAGTTGGTAGGTCCTGAGGTCGGCAAGTCGGTAGGTCCTGAGGTCGGTGAGTAGGTAGGTCCTGAGGCTGGTGAATAGGTAGGTCCTGAGGTCGGTGAATAGGTAGGTCCTGAGATCGGTGAGTCGGTAGGTCCTGAGGTCGGTGAGTAGGTAGGTCCTGAGGTCGGTGAGTCGGTAGGTCCTGAGGCCGGTGAATAGGTAAGTCCTGAGGTCGGTGAATAGGTAGGTCCTGAGATCGGTGAGTCGGTAAGTCCTGAGGCCGGAGAGTAGGTAGGTCCTGAGGTCGGTGAATTGGTAGGTCCTGAGGCCGGTGAATAGGTAGGTCCTGAGGTCGGTGAGTCGGTAGGTCCTGAGGTCAGTGAGTCGGTAGGTCCTGAGGTCGGTGAGTCGGTAGGTCCTGAGGTCGGTGAGTCGGTAGGTCCTGAGGTCGGTGAATAGGTAGGTCCTGAGGTCGGTGAATAGGTAGCTCCTGAGGTCGTTGAATAGGTAGGTCCTGAGGCCGGTGAGTCGGTAGGTCCTGAGGCCGGTGAATAGGTAAGTCCTGAGGTCGTTGAGTAGGTAGGTCCTGAGGCCGGTGAATAGGTAGGTCCTGAGGTCGGTGAGTCGGTAGGTCCTGAGGTCGATGAATAGGTAGGTCCTGAGGTCGGTGAGTCGGTAGGTCCTGAGGTCGGTGAGTCGTTAGGTCCTGAGGTCGGTGAGTAGGTAGGTCTTGAGGTCGGTGAGTAGGTAAGTCCTGAGGTCGGTGAGTCGGTAGGTCCTGAGATCGGTGAGTAGGTAGGTCCTGAGGTCGGTGAGTAGGTAGATCGTGAGGTCGGTGAATAGGTAGGTCCTGAGGTCGGTGAGTAGGTAAGTCCTGAGGCCGGTGAATAGGTAAGTCCTGAGGTCGGTGAATAGGTAGGTCCTGAGGCCGGTGAGTCGGTAGGTCCTGAGGCCGGTGAGTAGGTAGGTCCTGAGGTCGGTGAGTAGGTAAGTCCTGAGGCCGGTGAATAGGTAGGTCCTGAGGCCGGTGAATAGGTAGGTCCTGAGGCCGGTGAATAGGTAGGTCCTGAGGCCGGTGAGTCGGTAGGTCCTGAGGTCGGTGAGTAGGTAGGTCCTGAGGCCGGTGAATAGGTAAGTCCTGAGGTCGGTGAGTAGGTAGGTCCTGAGATCGGTGAGTAGGTAGGTCCTGAGGCCGGTGAATAGGTAGGTCCTGAGGCCGGTGAATAGGTAGGTCCTGAGGCCGGTGAATAGGTAGGTCCTGAGGCCGGTGAGTAGGTAGGTCCTGAGGCCGGTGAATAGGTAAGTCCTGAGGTCGGTGAGTAGGTAGGTCCTGAGATCGGTGAGTAGGTAGGTCCTGAGGCCGGTGAATAGGTAGGTCCTGAGGCCGGTGAATAGGTAGGTCCTGAGGCCGGTGAATAGGTAGGTCCTGAGGCCGGTGAATAGGTAGGTCCTGAGGTCGGTGAGTAGGTAGGTCCTGAGGCCGGTGAATAGGTAAGTCCTGAGGTCGGTGAGTAGGTAGGTCCTGAGATCGGTGAGTTGGTAGGTCCTGAGGTCGGCAAGTCGGTAGGTCCTGAGGTCGGTGAGTAGGTAGGTCCTGAGACTGGTGAATAGGTAGGTCCTGAGGTCGGTGAATAGGTAGGTCCTGAGATCGGTGAGTCGGTAGGTCCTGAGGTCGGTGAGTAGGTAGGTCCTGAGGTCGGTGAGTCGGCAGGTCCTGAGGCCGGTGAATAGGTAAGTCCTGAGGTCGGTGAATAGGTAGGTCCTGAGATCGGTGAGTCGGTAAGTTCTGAGGCCGGAGAGTAGGTAGGTCCTGAGGTCGGTGAATAGGTAGGTCCTGAGGCCGGTGAATAGGTAGGTCCTGAGGTCGGTGAGTCGGTAGGTCCTGAGGTCGGTGAGTCGGTAGGTCCTGAGGTCGGTGAGTCGGTAGGTCCTGAGGTCGGTGAGTCGGTAGGTCCTGAGGTCATTGAATAGGTAGGTCCTGAGGCCGGTGAGTCGGTAGGTCCTGAGGCCGGTGAATAGGTAAGTCCTGAGGTTGGTGAATAGGTAGGTCCTGAGGCCAGTGAATAGGTAAGTCCTGAGGTCGTTGAGTAGGTAGGTCCTGAGGCCGGTGAATAGGTAGGTCCTGAGGTCGGTGAGTCGTTAGGTCCTGAGGTCGGTGAGTAGGTAGGTCCTGAGGTCGGTGAGTAGGTAAGTCCTGAGGTCGGTGAGTCGGTAGGTCCTGAGATCGGTGAGTAGGTAGGTCCTGAGGTCGGTGAATCGTTAGGTCCTGAGGTCGGTGAGTAGGTAGGTCTTGAGGTCGGTGAGTAGGTAAGTCCTGAGGTCGGTGAGTCGGTAGGTCCTGATATCGGTGAGTAGGTAGGTCCTGAGGTCGGTGAGTAGGTAGATCGTGAGGTCGGTGAATAGGTAGGTCCTGAGGTCGGTGAGTAGGTAGGTCCTGAGGCCGGTGAATAGGTAAGTCCTGAGGTCGGTGAATAGGTAGGTCCTGAGGTCGGTGAGTAGGTAGGTCCTGAGGCCGGTGAATAGGTAAGTCCTGAGGTCGGTGAGTAGGTAGGTCCTGAGATCGGTGAGTTGGTAGGTCCTGAGGTCGGCAAGTCGGTAGGTCCTGAGGTCGGTGAGTAGGTAGGTCCTGAGACTGGTGAATAGGTAGGTCCTGAGGTCGGTGAATAGGTAGGTCCTGAGATCGGTGAGTCGGTAGGTCCTGAGGTCGGTGAGTAGGTAGGGCCTGAGGTCGGTGAGTCGGCAGGTCCTGAGGCCGGTGAATAGGTAAGTCCTGAGGTCGGTGAATAGGTAGGTCCTGAGATCGGTGAGTCGGTAAGTCCTGAGGCCGGAGAGTAGGTAGGTCCTGAGGTCGGTGAATAGGTAGGTCCTGAGGCCGGTGAATAGGTAGGTCATGAGGTCGGTGAGTCGGTAGGTCCTGAGGTCGGTGAGTCGGTAGGTCCTGAGGTCGGTGAGTCGGTAGGTCCTGAGGTCGGTGAGTCGGTAGGTCCTGAGGTCATTGAATAGGTAGGTCCTGAGGCCGGTGAGTCGGTAGGTCCTGAGGCCGGTGAATAGGTAAGTCCTGAGGTTGGTGAATAGGTAGGTCCTGAGGCCAGTGAATAGGTAAGTCCTGAGGTCGTTGAGTAGGTAGGTCCTGAGGCCGGTGAATAGGTAGGTCCTGAGGTCGGTGAGTCGTTAGGTCCTGAGGTCGGTGAGTAGGTAGGTCCTGAGGTCGGTGAGTAGGTAAGTCCTGAGGTCGGTGAGTCGGTAGGTCCTGAGATCGGTGAGTAGGTAGGTCCTGAGGTCGGTGAGTAGGTAGATCGTGAGGTCGGTGAATAGGTAGGTCCTGAGGTCGGTGAGTAGGTAGGTCCTGAGGTCGGTGAGTAGGTAAGTCCTGAGGCCGGTGAATAGGTAAGTCCTGAGGTCGGTGAATAGGTAGGTCCTGAGGCCGGTGAGTCGGTAGGTCCTGAGGCCGGTGAGTAGGTAGGTCCTGAGGTCGGTGAGTAGGTAAGTCCTGAGGCCGGTGAATAGGTAGGTCCTGAGGCCGGTGAATAGGTAGGTCCTGAGGCCGGTGAATAGGTAGGTCCTGAGGGCGGTGAATAGGTAGGTCCTGAGGTCGGTGAGTAGGTAGGTCCTGAGGCCGGTGAATAGGTAAGTCCTGAGGTCGGTGAGTAGGTAGGTCCTGAGATCGGTGAGTTGGTAGGTCCTGAGGTCGGCAAGTCGGTAGGTCCTGAGGTCGGTGAGTAGGTAGGTCCTGAGGCTGGTGAATAGGTAGGTCCTGAGGTCGGTGAATAGGTAGGTCCTGAGATCGGTGAGTCGGTAGGTCCTGAGGTCGGTGAGTAGGTAGGTCCTGAGGTCGGTGAGTCGGTAGGTCCTGAGGCCAGTGAATAGGTAAGTCCTGAGGTCGGTGAATAGGTAGGTCCTGAGATCGGTGAGTCGGTAAGTCCTGAGGCCGGAGAGTAGGTAGGTCCTGAGGTCGGTGAATAGGTAGGTTTGAGGCCGGTGAATAGGTAGGTCCTGAGGTCGGTGAGTCGGTAGGTCCTGAGGTCAGTGAGTCGGTAGGTCCTGAGGTCGGTGAGTCGGTAGGTCCTGAGGTCGGTGAGTCGGTAGGTCCTGAGGTCATTGAATAGGTAGGTCCTGAGGCCGGTGAGTCGGTAGGTCCTGAGGCCGGTGAATAGGTAAGTCCTGAGGTCGGTGAATAGGTAGGTCCTGAGGCCGGTGAATAGGTAAGTCCTGAGGTCGTTGAGTAGGTAGGTCCTGAGGCCGGTGAATAGGTAGGTCCTGAGGTCGGTGAGTCGGTAGGTCCTGAGGTCGGTGAGTCGGTAGGTCCTGAGGTCGATGAATAGGTAGGTCCTGAGGTCGGTGAGTAGGTAGGTCCTGAGGCCGGTGAATAGGTAGGTCCTGAGGTCGGTGAGTAGGTAGGTCCTGAGGCCGGTGAATAGGTAAGTCCTGAGGTCGGTGAGTAGGTAGGTCCTGAGATCGGTGAGTTGGTAGGTCCTGAGGTCAGCAAGTCGGTAGGTCCTGAGGTCGGTGAGTAGGTAGGTCCTGAGGCTGGTGAATAGGTAGGTCCTGAGGTCGGTGAATAGGTAGGTCCTGAGATCGGTGAGTAGGTAGGTCCTGAGGTCGGTGAGTCGGTAGGTCCTGAGGCCGGTGAATAGGTAAGTCCTGAGGTCGGTGAATAGGTAGGTCCTGAGATCGGTGAGTCGGTAGGTCCTGAGGTCGGTGAGTAGGTAGGTCCTGAGGTCGGTGAGTCGGTAGGTCCTGAGGCCAGTGAATAGGTAAGTCCTGAGGTCAGTGAATAGGTAGGTCCTGAGGTCGGTGAGTCGGTAGGTCCTGAGGTCGATGAATAGGTAGGTCCTGAGGTCGGTGAATCGGTAGGTCCTGAGGTCGGTGAATAGGTAGGTCCTGAGGTCGATGAATAGGTAGGTCCTGAGGTCGGTGAATCGGTAGGTCCTGAGGTCGGTGAATAGGTAGGTCCTGAGGTCGGTGAGTCGTTAGGCCCTGAGGGCAGCGAGTTGGTCAGCCCTGAGGTCGGTGAGTCGGTAGGCCCTGAGGTCGGTGAGTTGGTAAGTCCTGAGGTCACGAGTAGTTCGGCCTTGAGGTTGGCGATTCGGTCAGCCCTGAGGTCGGTGAGTCGCTAGGCCCTGAGGTCGGCAAATCGATAGGCCCTGCGGTTGGCGAGTAGGTAGGCCCTGAGTTTGGCGAATCGATAGGCCCTGGGGTTGGCGAGTAGGTAGGCCCTGAGGTTGGCGAATCGCTAGGCACTGAGGTCGGCAAATCGGTCAGCCCTGAGGTCTTCGATTCGGTAGGTCCTGAGGACGGTGAGTCACTAGGCCCTGATGTCGGTGAGTTGATAAACCCTGAGGTCGGGAGTAGTTAGGCCCTGAGGTTGGCGAGTCGGTTGGCCCTGAGGTAAGTGAGACAGTAGGCCCTGAGGTCGGTGAGTCGCTAGGCCCTGAGGTCGGCGAGTCGGTCAGCCCTGAGGTCGGTGAGTCGGTAGGCCCTGAGGTCGGTGAGACAGTAGGCCCTGAGGTCGGTGAGACAGTAGGCCCTGAGGTCGGTGAGTTGGTAAGCCCTGAGGTCGCGAGTAGTTAGGCCCTGAGGTCGGCGATTCAGCCAGCCCTGAGATCGATGAGTCCCTAGGCCCTGAGATCGGTGAGTCGCTAGGCCCTGCGTTCGGCGAGTAGGTAGGCCCTGAGGTCGGTGAGTCCTTAGGCCCTGAGGTCGGTGAGTCGCTAGGCTCTGAGTTCGTCGAGTAGTTCGGCCCTGAGGTCGATGAGTTGCTTGGCCCTGAGGTCGGCGATTCGGTCAGCCCTGAGATCAGTTAGTCCCTAGGCCCTGAAGTCGGTGAGTCGCTAGGCCCTGAGTTCATCTAGTAGGTAGGCCCTGAGGTCGGTGAGTCGCTCGGCCCTGAGGTCGGTGAGTCGCTAGGCCCTGAGTTCATGAGTAGTTCGATCCTGAGGTCGCGAGTAGGTAGGCCCTGAGGTCAGTGAGTCGCTAGGCCCTGAGGTCGGTGAGTCGCTAGGCCCTGAGGTCGGTGAGTCGGTAGGCCCTGAGGTTGGTGAGTCGCTAGGCCCTGAGGTTGACGAGTCACTTGGCCCTGAGGTCGCGAGTAGGTAGGCCCTGAGGTCGGTAAGTCGCTAGGCCCTGAGGTCGCGAGTAGGTTGGCCCTGAGGTTAGTGAGTTAGGAGTTCGGAGGTCGGGAGTTTGGAAGCAGGAGGTCATTGAGTTGAGTTGGTAAGTAGCTCTCTTTTCTCTATTTTCTCTATTTCTTTTTAAGTAGGTTGGGAGTTCGGAGATCGAGAGGTTGGGAGTTCGGAGGCCAAGAGGTCGGAGGCCACAGAGATCGGTGAGTTCGGGAGGCCACAGAGGTCGGTGAGGTGAGCTGGTGAGTCGCTCTCTTTTCTCTACTTCTTTTTAAGTGTATTTTGAACGAGATAAGGCTAACTAGAGGGATAGCAGTGCAGCTCAGTACCATGGAGCGCACATCCTGCGGCATGTGGGAAGTCCTGGATGCTTCGCGTAGCCTAGACAACCATGTGTGCAGGAGGTGTCTCCAGATACAACTGCTCGAGCTCCGTGTTTCGGAGCTGGATCAGCGGGTGGAGTGAGCAAGGCTGAGAATTACATGTATAGCATATTTCAGGAGGTGGTCACTCCGCAGCTTAAAGGCGTGCAGGTAGAGGGGAAGTGGGTGACCACCAGACGTAATAAGTGTGCTCGGCAGGTAGCGCAGGAGTCCCCCCGTGAGTCCATCTCGCTTTCAAACCAATATTCACTTCTGAGTATCGGTAAGGACGATGGTGCCTCTGGGGAGTGCAGCCAGAGCCAATTCCATGGCACCACGGGTAGCTCAGCTGCACAGGGGGGAGGGACGAAGAACAAAAGAGCCCTAGTGATAGGGGATTCTATAGTTAGGGGAACAGACAGACGTTTCTGCGGCCGTTGACGTGACTCCCGAATGGTTTTGTGCCTCCCTGGTGCCAGGGTCAAGGATGTAACAGAGTGGATGCAGGGCTTCCTGGGGGGGGACAGGGAGGTGGGGTGGTAAACAGCTAGAGGTCATGGTCCATATCGGGACCAACAACATAGGTAAAATAAGGGATGAGGTCCTTCAAAAAGAATTTAGGGAGCTTGGAAGAAAATTAAAGGTTAGGACCTCAAAGGTAGTAATCTCCGGGTTACTACCGGTGCCACGTGCGAATGAGTATAAGAATAGGGTAAAGAAGATGAACACGTGGCTGGAAAATTGGTGTAGGAAGGAGGGCTTTAAATTCTTGAGGCATTGTGAATGATTCTGGGGGAGATGGGACCTGTACAAATCGGACGGGCAGCACCGCAACAGTGCCAGGGCCATATCCTCGCGGGGAGTTTTGCTCGTGCTGTTGGGGAGAGTTTAAACTAACTTGGCAGGGGGATGGGAACCTGAGAACGAATTCAAAAGGGAAGGAAGTAAAGCAGAAGTTGGATAGTAAGAATCTAGAAAGCAAATCTGTAAGACAGAGGAAACAGGGCTTATGTAGTAAGCAAGGAGGTCTTCCTGTGCTGAATGGTATATACTTTAATGCAAGGAATATAGCGAATAAGGCGGATGAGCTAAGAGCACAGGTAGACACTTGGGAGTATGACATTATAGACAGTATAGAAACATGGCTGAAAGAGGGGCAGGTTTGACTGATCAATATTTCTGGTGACAGGATTTTTAGACAAGATCGAGAGGGGGGTAAAAAGGTGGGGTGGAGTGGAGGTTGCGGTACTGGTTATAGAAACTATTGCAGTGGTGAAGAGGGATGATATGTTAGAGGGATCATCAACTGAGGCCATATGGGTGGGCGATCACACTGCTGGGAGTGTATTATAGACCCCCAAACAGTGGGAGGGAGATAGAGGAGCAAATATTTAGGCAAATTGCTGGGAAGTCTAAAAACCATCGGGCAGCAATAGTAGGGGATTTTTAACTATCCAAATATTCATTAGGACAAATTTAATATGAAGGTTATAGAGGGTGCGGAATTTTTGAAATGCATTCAAGAGAACTTTTTTAGTCACTATGTAGCAAGCCCAACATGAGAGGGGGCAGTCTTGGATTTAGTTTTGGGGAATGAAGGGGTATTAGCGGGGGAGGATTTGGGTGCCAGTGACCATAATTCAGTCAGATTCAAGTTGGTTATGGATAAGGATAAGAACAGGCCTGGTATAAAAGTTCCGAATTGGGGAAAAGCTAACTTTGCTAAATTAAGGAGTGATTTGGCCATAGTGGACCTGGAACAGCTACTTGTGGATAAATTGGTGTCGGAACAGTGGGAGACATTCAAGGAGGAGATCCGAAAGGCTCAGGCCAAATATGTGTCCTTAAAGTAAAAAGCTGGGAAAAATAATCCTAGAGCCCCCTGGATGTATCGGGACTTACAGGGGAGAATTAAGAAAAAAGGGAACCTTATGTCACATATCAATGGCTAAATACTTTAGAATCTTTAGAGGAATATAGAAAGTTAGGAGGCAAAATTAAAAAGGATATTAGGAATGCTAAGAGGGAGCACGAGAAATTCTTGGCCAGTAAAATTAAGGAAAACCTTAAGATGTTCCATAAATATATTAAGAATAAAAGGGTAACTAAGGAACGGGTAGGGCATTTTAGAGGCCATGAGGGTAACCTTTGTGTCGAGACGGAAGATGTTGGTAGGGTTCTTAACGAATATTATGCAGATACTGCAATTGAGGAGGAGTGTGATATTCTGGATGAAACAAATATAGCGAGAGAGGAAGTATTAAGGGGTTGAGCAGCATTGAAAGTCCCCAGGCCTGGATGAAATGCATCCCAGGTTGTTGAGCGGAGTAAAAGAGGAAATTGCAGAGGCCTTGACAATTATTTTCCAGTCCTCTTTCGATAAGGGCATGGTGCCGGAGGACTGGCCGACTGCTGATGTAGTGACCTTGTTTAAGAAGGGAAAAAGGGATAGGCCGAGTAATTACAGGCCTGTCAGCCTAACCTCAGTGCTGGGAAAATTATTGGAAAAATTCCTGAAAGACGGGATGAATCTGCATTTGGATATGCAAGGATTAATTAGGGACAGTCAGCTAATTTGCTAAAGGAAGATCGTGTTTGACTAACCTGATTGAATGTTTTGAGGAGGTAACCAAGAGGGTCGATCAGGGTAGTGCGTACGATGTAGTATATATATGGACTTTAGCAAGGCTTTTGATAAGGTCCCACATGGTAGACTGGTCATGAAGGTTAAAGCCCATGAGATACAGGGCAAAGTGGCAAGCTGGATCCAAAATTGGCTTGGAGGTAGGAAACAAAGAGTAATGATTGATGGAACTATTTGTGACTGGAAGTATGTTTTCAGTGGGGTTCTCCAGGGCTCAATACTGGGTACCTTGCTTTTTTGGTATATATCAATGATTTAGATTCGAATATAGGGAGTATGATGAAGAAGTTTGCAGACGACACTAAAATTAGCTGTGTGGTTGATAATGAAGAGGAAAGTCATGGGCTGCAGGAGGATATCAATCTACTGGTCAGTGGCAAATGGAATTTAATTTCGAGAAGTGTGAGGTGATGCACTTTTGGAGGGCTAATAAGGAAAGGGTATACACATTAAGCGGTAGGCCACTTAATAGTGTAGATGAACAAAGGGACTTTGGAGTGCTTGTTCACAGAACTCTTTTTGGGAGGAAACTAAAACATTAAATCGTGTCCCCCCGATCTGGGGGACACACCAAACATTTTCAAGGCCCTGTTTTTGTGGGTTTTTTTGTGTTTTTGTTTTTTTTTTAGGTTTTTTTTGGGCACTAAAATCATATTTTTTTCCCCAAGTGCCCCCTATAAAAGGGGAGGGGGACACTAAAAAAAAAACACCAGCAATTAAAACAAATTAAACTTTAAAACATAAAATCAAATTCAAATTTGGTTGCACTCCAGTCCCTCTGGTGCCCACCTCTCGTGGAAGGCCGCGAGCGTACCGGTGGACACCGCGTGCTCCATCTCCAAGGACACCCTGGCGCGGATGTACGCGCGGAAGAGAGGCAGGCTGTCAGGCTGAACGACCCCCTCGACCGCCCGCTGCCTGGACCGGCTGATGGCACCCTTGGCCGTGCCCAGGAGCAGTCCTACGAGGAGGCCCTCGGACCTACCCGCTCCCCTCCGCACAGGGTGCCCAAAGATCAGGAGTGTGGGACTGAAGTGCAGTCAGAATTTCAGGAGCAGCCCCTTTAAATAATAAAACAGGGGCTGCAACCTCGTGCATTTGATAAAAACATGGAACACGGACTCTTCCAGACCGCAGAAATTGCAGGCGGCCTGGGAGCCCGTGAACCGGCTTAAAAATTTATTACACGGCACTGCTCCGTGCACCACCCTCCAGGCCAAGTCCCCAATAAATAGTGGGAGGACTCCCGCGTAGAGTGCCCTCCATCGGGGACCCCTGCCTCCTCCGGACGGCAAGATGGTACGCCATGGCGTGTCCGGACGGCAGGCGAGGATGGCAAAGTTGAGAGTGTGCAGGAGCAGCCCGTACAGGAAACCCCTCCGCGCGGAACTGAAAGGCATGGAGGGGATTTCCCCGAGGCGGCTCAAGTTGTGAGGCACCGGCGTGCTTGTCCACAGATCCCTGAAAGTAGCAGGCCAGGTGGATAAGGTGGATAAGGTGGTTAAGAAGGCATACAGAATGCTTGCCTTTATTGGCCAAGGCATAGAAATAAGAGCAGGGAGGTTATGCTTAAATTGTATAATACTTTGGTTAGGCCATAGCTGGAGTACTGCGTGCAGTTCTGGTCGCCGTAGTATAGGAAGGACGTGATTGCACTAGAGAGGGTGCAGAGGAGATTTACTAGGACGCTGACTGGAATGGAGAATCTTAGTTATGAGGACAGATTGGATAGGCTGGGTTTGTTCTCATTGGAACAGAGGAGGTTGAGAGGAGACCACATTGAGGTGTACAAAATATTGAGGGGCCTGGACACAGTGGATAGTAAGGGTCTATTTCCATTGGTGGAGGGGGCTAGTACGAGGGGGCATAGTTTTAAGGTGGTTAGTGGAAGGTTTAGAGGGGATTTGAGGGGGGGCTTCTTTACGCAGAGGGTTGTGGGGATCTGGAACTCGCTGCCTGGAAGAGTCGTGCATGCAGAGACCCTCACTACTTTTATGAGATGGTTAGATGGGCACTTAAAGTGCCGTAACTTGCAGGGTTACAGACCTAGAGCTCGTAATTGGGATTAGACTAGATGACCTTTTGTTGGTCGGCACACATATAATGGTAAGTACTGCAGGGAATAGAATACGGCCAAGGTGATCTCCTGGACTACTTTCGATCGCCCTAAATTGGCCTGGGTTTTTATCTGGTTTTTGCCTCTCCAAGGAGATCACATCACTTTGGTTGTTGTGGAGTGTAGATGTTTTTAGTATAAGGGGTGTTGCAGGGGAGTGGGGCGGACTGGTTGGGCTGGGTGCTCTTTGTCATGTATTTCACCATCTTGCAATGACTATAAGTATGTAATTGTAACTCATGCATACTGTACCTGTACCCTTGTAATGCACACCCTGACCACAGGGAGTGAGCTCCTCACCTGGGCTTCCAGGTATAAAAGGGGAGGTCCCACCCAGGATCAACACCCTTCAGTCCTGGAAATAAAGTGAAGGTCACAGAGTGACCGTGTCTGATATATCCATGCCTCGTGTGAGTTTGTAACAAGGTGCAGAGACATTACATCTGGCGACGAGAATCGGGAGTCACCGAACCACGAGGATGGCCACATGTGGCACAGAGGAACGCTACTGTGTGGGTGAGGACTGGGACGGCTTTGTGGAGAGACTTCAGCAGAGCTTTGTCACAAAGGACTGGCTGGAAGAGGCAGTGGCTGACAAGCGGAGGGCGCATCTACTGACCAGCTGTGGTCCACAGACATATGTGCTGATGAAAGACCTGCTCACAACCCAAAAGCCAGTGGACAAGTCCTTCGAAGAGCTCAGCCAGCTGATCAGTGAGCATCTCAAGCCGGCAAGTAGCGTACACATGGCCTGGCACCGGTTCTACTCTCACCGGCGTCGGGAGGATTAAAACATCTCGGCCTTAGTGGCGGAACTGCGGCGTCTGACCAGTCTCTGTAAGTTTTCCGATGCCTGCAGGGAGGAGATGTTAAGGGACTTTTTCATCGAGGGCATTAATCATGCCGGCATTTTCAGGAAGCTCATAAAGACTAAGGATTTGACTTTAGACGGGGCAGCGTTGATAGCTAAGACCTTCATGGTAGAGGAAGAGGAGACCAAGTTAATTTACGCACACAGTCCTGGTTTCAATGTTGTGATGAACCAGGGAGTTAATGTTGTAAAAAGGACACAGAACCCCACAGGCAGGTAAGGGCAATTCAACACCGTCCAGGCAGGCAGGCAAGGGCAATTCAACACCGTCCAGGCAGCCAGGGTGGGCCTGCAACAGGGACAACGGAAAGGGAATTGGCAAGTCACGCCATCACGAGGAACAATGCATCCTGTGATGTGACAATTAATACCCTCCATCAGAGTGATTAGAAACAGCCAAATGGGCCATCAGAGAGGAATGCCTGGGAATAGCCCTTTTGTTAACAGCAACCTCAGCTCATGTTGGAGATGTGGGGGCAGACACACTGCAAAAATCTGCAGGTTCCAACTTTACACCTGTAGGATTTGCAATGTCAAGGGACACCTGGCCAGGATGTGCAAAAAGCCAGTAGCGAGGCTAGTCTGCGAGACAGACGAACCAGAAGAGGGGTCTGAAATGCAGGATAAGGCCTGGGGAACTACCATGGATGCTGAAGTTCAGAGAGTTCATGTGGCCGACGTCCATAGCTCATACACCAAAACGCCACCCATGATGATGAAAGTCTTACTGAATGGCATTCCGGTGCACATGGAGCTGGATACCAGAGCTAGCCAGTCCCTATGAGTGCCCAACAATTTGAGAGACTATGGCCACACAGGGCTAGCAGGCCCAAATTGGAACGCATTGAGACGCAGCTAGGTACGTACACCAAAGAGATCATCCCAGTGCTGGGCAGTGCAAACTTGATGATAACGCATAATGGATCACAGAACCGGCTGCCACTCTGGATTGTTCCAGGAAATGGTCCCGCGCTCTTGGGGAGGAGTTGAATAGCTGAGATGAATTGGAAATGGGGGGATGTGCACGCCATTTCATCTGTGGAGCGAAGTTCATGCTCGCAGGTATTGCAAAAATTCGAGTCACTCTTTCAACCCGGTGTCGGAACGTTCAAGGGCACCAAAGTAGTGATACATATCACTCCAGACGCCAGACCAGTGCACCACAAAGCCAGAGCGGTGCCGTACGTGATGTGTGAGAAAATTGAAAGTGAATTGGACAGGCTGCTCAGAGAGGGCATAATTTCGCCTGTTGAATTCAGCGACTGGGCAAGTCCCATTGTTCCTGTCCTCAAAGCAGATGGCTTGGTTAGGATGTGTGGCGACTACAAAGCCACCATCAACCGAGTGTCGCAGCAAGATCAATACCTGCTCCCGAGAGCGGAGGACCTTTTTGCCATGCTGGCAGGTGGTAAGTTGTTCATGAAGCTGGACCTCACTTTGGCCTACATGACTCAGGAACTGGCTGAAGAATCCAAGTTTCTGACCACCATCACGACACACAAAGGATTATTTGTTTACATTAGGTTCCCGTTTGGCATTCATTCGGCAGTGGCTATCTTTCAGCGAAACATGGAAAGCTTGTTCAAATCCATCCCTGGAACAATTGTCTTCCAAGACAACATCCTTATAACGGGTCGAGACACTGAGGAACACCTCCACAACCTGGAGGAGGTGCTACGCCTATTGGAACGGGTAGGCTTGCGGCTGAAAAAGGCCAAGTGCATGTTTTTGGCCTCAGAGGTCGAGTTCTTGGGCAGGAGGGTTGCCGCAGACGGGATTCGGCCCACTGAATCAAAAACTGAGGCGATTGGCAGGGCGCGCAGGCCCGGCAACATGTTGGAGTTGCGATCATTCCTGGGACTCTTGAACTATTTTGGGAAGTTACTGCCGAACTTAAGCACATTGTTGGTGTCATTACACATGCTCCTCTGTAAAGGTTGTGAATGGTCGTGGGAGGATTGTCAAGAACGGGCTTTCAATAAGGCGAGGAACCTGCTGTGTTCCAACAAACTGTTGACTTTGTATGACCCCTGTAAAAAACTGGTTTTAACATGCAATGCGTCATCCTACGGGGTTGGGTGTGTTTTGGAGCAGGGTAACGATGACAGCCAACTCCAACCGGTGGCTTATGCCTCCAAGTCGCTCTCCCAGGCAGAGCGTGGATACGGCATGGTCGAGAAGAAGGCACTCGCATGTGTGTACGGTGTGAAAAAGATGCACCAATATCTTTTCGGTAGACAGTTTGAGCTAGAGACGGACCACAAGCCATCAACATCCCTTTTGTCCGACAGCAAAGCTGTCAAAGCTAATGCATCAGCTCACATACAGCGATGGGCCCTCACGCTGGCTGCGTATGACTATACCATACGGCACCAGCCAGGCACCGAAAATTGCGCTGACGCACTCAGCAGGCTCCCACTGGCCACCACTGAGGGGGCGTCAGAGCAGAGCGCCGAGATGGTCATGGCCGTTGAGGCTTTTGACACTGTGGGCTCCCCCATCACAGCCTGCCAGAATCAAACACTGGACCAACAGGGACCCCCTCCTATCCATAATAAAGAAATGTGTCCTGACTGGGGACTGGGCACCCACACACAGGGCGTGCCCCGAGGAAGTCAGGCTGTTTCAGAGACAGATGGATGAACTCTCCGTCCAAGTCGACTGCCTGTTATGGGGCAGCCGGGTAGTCATGCCCCAGAAAGGAAGGGAAGCGTTCATCAGGGAACTCCACAGCGAGCACCCTGGCATCGTGTTAATGAAGGCCATTGCCGGTCACATGTGTGGTGGCTGGGGATTGACTCAGACCTGGAACACTGGGTTCGTAGGTGCACGACATGTGCCCAGCTGGGCAATGCCCCCAGGGAGGCCCCACTCAGCCCATGGCCCTGGCCCACCAGGCCATGGTCACGTATTCACGTGGACTATGTGGGCCCGTTCATGGGAAAAATGTTCCTGATCGTTGTCGATGCATACTCGAAGTGGATCGAGTGCATCATATTGAACTCGTGCATGACATCCATCACAGTGGAGAGCATGCGTACGGTTTTCGTGACCCACGGCTTGCCGGACATCCTGTCAGTGATCATGGCCCGTGTTTTACCAGCCATGAATTCCAGGAGTTTATGTCGGGCAATGGGATCAAGCACGTCCGGAAAACGCTGTTCAAGCTGGCCTCCAATGGCCAGGTGGAATGGGTGGTCGAAGTCATAAAGCAAGGCATGCTATGCATCCAAGGACTCTCCCTTCAGTACCACCAATCGCGCCTCCTGCTGGCCTACAGGTCCCGGCCGCACTCGCTCACGGGAGTCCCGCCAGCGGAACTCCTCATGAAACGTACGCTCAAGACGTGGCTGTCCCTCATTCACCCAGCCCTGGCAGACATTATTGAGGGCAAGCGCCAATCCCATCCGAGCTCCATGATCGAGGCTCAAGGGGGAGGTGTATAGAAATAGATGACCCGGTATTTGTTCTTAACTATGCTTTGGGATCCAAATGTCTTAAGGGCACCGTAATCGGCAAAGAAGGAAACAGGATCATGGTGGTCAGACTAAACAATGGGAAGATATGCCGCAAACACTTGGACCAAGTAAAGACAAGGTTCAGTGCAGACACGGAGGAACTGGAAGAAGAGCATGATGAGATAGCACCCACACCACTGCCAGCGCACGAGCAACAAAGACAGCCCTCAGCATGCACAGTCCCTGCGGCCAGCCCGGACAGGCCGGCATCACCTCAAGTGACAGAGACGCGTGCTGAGGCTCAGCCACCAGAGCCACAACTGCGGCGCTCCACGAGAGAGCACCGACCACCCGATAGACTTAATCTCTGAAACTAAAAGACCTAAGGGGGGAGGTGATGTCATATATTTCACCATCTTGCAATGACTATAAGTATGTAACTGTAACTCATGCATACTGTATCTGTACCCTTGTAATGCACACCCTGACCACAGGGAGTGAGCTCCTCACCTGGTCTTCCAGGTATAAAAGGGGAGGTCCCACCCAGGATCAACACTCTTCAGTCCTGGAAATAAAGTGAAGGTCACAGAGTGACCGTGTCTGATATATCCATGCCTCGTGTGAGTTTGTAACAAGGTGCAGAGACACTACACTCTTTGCCTTTCTGTCATTGTTCACGGGTTTGTATGTAACGTTTAGGGCTGCTGACGAAGGGCCGTGTGGCTCTTTGTCGTTCGGCGCAGACATGATGGACCGAAATGGCCTCATTCTGCGCTGTAAATTTCTATGTTTCTATGTAACCTTCTAATTCAGAAGCAAGTGTGCTACCCACTGAGGCACAGCTGACACTCATGGTAGCTGGGATACTGGATGAAATAAAAATAGATAAAGAGGAGATACAAGGCTGGTGGTAATTAAAGTGGATGAGTCACCCGGTCCAGATGGGATGCATCCTCTGTTGCTGAGGGCAGGAAGGGTAGAAATTGTGGAGGTGCTGGTCACAAATCTTCCAATCCTCCTTGGATATGGAGTGATGCCAAAGGACATGTTACACCCTTGTTCAAAAGAGAAGAGAAAGTTAAACTTTGTGATTACAGTCCGGTCAGTTTATCGGCAGTAATGGGCAAGCTTTTAGAAACAATAATCCGGGACAAAATGAACAACTACTTGGGCCAGCCGGTACTAATAAAGGAGAGGCAGCATGGATTTATTGAGAGAAAATAATGTTTGAATTTTTGAAGTGGTATATGGTCTTTCAAACAGCGTTTGAGAAAGTACCACATATTAGGCTTGTTAGCAAAATTGAACCCCATGGGATAAAAGGGGCAGTAACAGGGTGGATCAAAAATTGGCTAAGCTATAGAACACAGAGAATTATGTAAATGTTTTTTTTCATACTGGAGGGAGGTATACCCCTCCAGTTCCCCAAGGATCACAGCTGTTTTTCATATACATTAATGACTTGGGGCTCAATTTTCCTCTTTGCTGATTTTTGGCACCCAGGAGGATTAACGGCCGATTTTTTTTGTGCCAGATTGCGCCGACAAAAAAAATTGCACCTTTCACCAATGTAAAGTTGCAAGTTGGCTCTGAGCATGCGGCGGGAAAAAAAATACTTTATTCCACGTGACGGGTGTGTCCGAACATCCACAGTAAACTTTCTGGTCTGGCTTACGAGCTTGTGAGAACCCATTCGGATCGGAGCTGGATCTGGACATTTAAATTTTAGCTGCAAAAGATCGCTCAAGGGGAAGGAAAAGGACAAGGAGAAGGGGACGGGGGAAGGGCCAACAGATTTCTAGCACAAGAAATTGAGCCCCTGGTAGACATAATTGAGAGGAGATGGGATGTGAGTACAGACTCACACGAGGCACATGCTGAAGTCAAGGTCACTCAGGACCTTCACCTTTATTACACAGCTCTCGAATGACACACTTGCCTGAGACCTGTCTTTGTATACCTGTGTGGAACCAGTATCCAGTGTCTCCTGCAAGTGCACCCCTGGTGGTAAGGTATGCTTGTGGTTACAGGTCATCTCTAGTTACAGTCATGAATAGCATGGTAAGATACAGTTATATACAGTAGTTTGAGATACATGACATCACCCTCCCCCAAGGTCTTATTGTCTTTATAGGTTCAGTCTCTCAGGTGGTCTACGCTCTCGTGTGGAGCGTCTTAGTTGTGGTTCAGTTGTTTGCCTTGGTGCCTGTTTTTCTTTGGGTGTGGTTGCTGGTATCTCGCCTGGGCTGTCTGTTTCGTTTAGTGTGATTGTTGGTGTCTCGCCTGGGCTGTCTGTTGAGATTGCCCTTTCCTCAGGTTGTTCCCTCTGTCTGTCCACCAGGTGTGGTGTGAGTTCCACATTGTAGTCTGCCTCTGGTTCAGCAGTTTTGTTGGTGAATCTGCTTTTGGCTTGATCTACATGCCTCCGGCAGGTTTGGCCATTGTCCATTTGTACTACCAGTAGCCTGTTTCCTTCCTTGCCCATTACTGTTCCTGCAAGCCATTTGGGACCCGTGCCATAGTTTAATACAAACACTTTGTCCCCAATCTCATTCCATCTCCCCCTCGAATTTCAGTCATGGTACTCGGTCAGCTTACGACGCTTTGTCTCAACGATCGCGAGCCTCTGCCCAGTCACCGGTTAGGACACATCTTTTTACTAAGGATAATGTGGGGTCGCTGGCCATCCAGGCTCTGATTGGGCAAGCCATCATGGGTGAACCTGTGGACTCAAAGGCATTGATTGGCATTACTATCTCACAGTCCTGTTCGTCAGACCCTTCCGTGGTCACCAGGGGTAGCCTGCGAAGCGCGTCAGCACAGTTGTCTGTGCCTGGTCTGTGCCTTATGGTGTAGTCGTAAGACGCCAGCATGAGTGCCCACCGTTGAATGTGCGCTGAGGCGTTGGCGTTTATTGCCTTGCTCTTGGATAGCAGGGACGTGAGGGGCTTGTGATTGGTTTCTAATGCGAACTTGGCCCCAAAAAGGTATTGGTGCATCTTTTTGACACCGTACATGCACGCGAGCGCCTCCTTCTCCACCATACCGTACCCGCACTCCGCCCGCAAAAGTGACCTGGAGGCATAAGCTATAGGTTGTAATTTACCCGCACTATTGACATGTTGTAAAATGCACCCGACCCTGTACACTGACGCATCACATTTAAGAACTAGCTTTTTACCTGGATCAAAGAAAGCCAAAACACTGTTGGAACATAGAAGGTTGTGTGCCTTATTGAAGGCGTGTTCCTGGGCATCCCCCCAAAACCAATCGCACCCCTTTCTGAGTAGCACATGGAGAGGCTCCAGCAGCATGCTTAGGTTCTGCATAAAGTTCCCAAAGTAATTGAGCAGCCCGAGAAAGGCGCACAGTTCCGAAACATTCCAGGGCCTGGGTGGCAGGCGAATTGCTTTGGTTTTGGTCTCTGTTGGGCGGATTCCATCAGCGGCAATCCTTTTGCCCAAAAGTTCGACCTCGGGCGCGAGAAACAGACATTTGGATTTCTTAACTCTTAGGCCTACCTGATCCAACCGCTTTAGTAGTTCCTCCAAATTGCGGAGCTGGGAGTTGGTGTCCCTGCCCGTGATAAGTATGTCGTCTTGAAATACAATCGTCCCCGGGATGGACTTGAGCAGACTCTCCATGTTGTGCTGGAATGTAGCAGCTGTCGACCTGATGCCGAATGGGTATCGATTGTACATGAAAAGGCCTCGATGTGTGTTGATAGTGGTGTGTAGCTTAGACCATTCGGTCAGTTCTTGCGTCATATATGCAGATGTGAGATCTAGTTTCGAGAAAAGTTTTCCTCCAGCCAATGTGGCAAATAAGTCCTCCGCTCTGGGCAGCGGGTATTGGTCCTGTAGGGAGACTCTGTTTATGGTAGACTTGTAATCCCCACAGATTTGTATGGATCCATCAGACTTCATGACTGGGACGATGGGACTTGCCCAGTCGCTAAATTTCACGGGTGATATAATGCCTTCCCGCAGAAGCCTGTCTAGTTCATGTTCAATCTTTTCCCTCATCACATAGGGTACAGCTCTAGCCTTTTGATGGACCGGTCTTGCATCCTGTGTGATGTAGATTTTGACATTAGCCCCTTTGAAGGTGCCCACACCTGGCTGAAAGAGATGTTCAAATCGACTTAGAACTGTTGAGCAGGAGGTCCGTTCCTCTGATGACTTGGCGTGAACATCATCCCATTTCCAATTTAGTTTAGCCAGCCAGCTTCTCCCCAGCAGTGCTGGGAGATCTCCGGGAACAATCCACAGGGGAAGTCGGTTCACTGTCCCTTTGTTTGTGACGGAGAGCATGGCGCTGCCAAGGACTGGGACGATTTCTTTCGTATAGGTCCTTAGTTTGGTGTCGACCTTTGTGAGTTTTGGTCTGTTGCTTTTGTGCTGCCACAGCTGTTCAAATTGTTGAACGCTCATGAGAGATTGACTCGCTCCCGTATTCAGCTCCATGTTGACTGGTATCCCGTTGAGTAGGACCTTCATCATTATTGGAGGCGTCTTGTTGTAAGAACAGTGGCCATTGATCGTGTTGACCCGCTGTACCTCGGTGTCCCGGTTACTTTCCCCACCGTCTTCTGGTCCGCTTTCCGACCCTTCCGATTCGTATACCAGCTGAGCTGCCGTTTTCCTGCACATGCGGGTCAGATGCCCTGTATAGTTGCAGTTTCTGCAAATGGCGTGCTGAAATCGACACCTCCTTGATGAGTGCCTTTCACCACATCTCCAGCACAGACCGTTTTCATTGTTTCCGAAGGATGAGCTGCATCTGGCTGATCTCTTTTTAGCTTCTCTCAGTTTGTAGTTGATTGCTCGCATTGTGGGTTGATGAGGTGTGAACGGCCGTTCCTGTGGCCCTTGATGGCTTCTGGTGCCACTGCCTGCTGTTGAAGGCCTGCTCTCCTGTCTTTGTCTGTGTGTGGTGGTAGCGGCTTGTTTCACACTGTGAACCCCTTGTTCCGATGTTTCGTTAGTTGTCATACACGCAGTGTAGATCAACCTCGTTTCTTCTTCTCCTGCCAAGAATGTCTGTGCAACCAGTGCTGCTGCCTCTAGAGTCAAGTTCTTGGCCTCTATGAGCTTTCGGAATATGCCTGCGTGGCCTATTCCTTCAATAAAAAAGTCTCTCAGTATTTCTCTCCTTAGCTCATCGGAGAATTGACATAAGCTAGCCAACCTCCGAAGTTCCGCCATGAAGTCGGGTATGCTCTGGCCCACACAGCGTCTGTATTTGTAGAACCTGTATCTGGCCATGTCTAGGCTGCTCGCTGGCTTCAGGTGGTCTCTTACCAGTGCTCAGCTCTTCAAATGACTTGCTTGCTGGTTTCTCGGGTGCCAGCAGGTCCTTCATTAAGGCATATGTTTTCGAGCCACAGCTGGTCAAGAGATGGGCTCTTCTCTTGTCTGCCTTATCGTCGCCTAACCCGTCTTTGGTTACGAAGCTTTGCTGGAGCCTTTCTATAAAGTCCTCCCAATTATCTCCAGCATTGTATTTTTTAACTGAGCCGTTGGTCGCCATTCTGTGAATTCTGTGATCCCGTAACTCGTCGCCACTGTAAAGTCCTGTCCCCGCAGTACAGACTCACACGAGGCACATGTTGAAGTCAAGGTCACTCAGGACCTGCACCTTTATTGTACAGCACTCGAATGCCACACTTGCCTGAGACCTGTCTTTATATACCTGTGAGGGACAGGTATCTAGTGTCTCCTGCAAGTGCACCCCTGGTGGTAAGGTATGCTGGTGGTTACAGGTCATATCGAGTTACAGTCATGTATAGCATGGTAAGATACAGTTGTGTACAGTAGTGTGAGATACATGACACTTGGGAACAAAAGAAGAATGGGACAAAAGAAACTGAAACCCTCTCGACTAGCAGAACTTTGAGACTAAGTTGCAGAAGAGTTTAATGCAGTAGCCATGACCCCGAAAAGTGGCATGCTGGTCAAAAAGAAGCGGTAGGATCTTGGCCAAGCAGTTACTGTTAAGTAATATTTTTATTTATGCACTGCAATTACATTTGTAAGTGTGAGTAATATGTGTGTGTGTGTGTGTGTGTGGCCACCACAGCAGAAGGACTCTCTCTTAAAAAGTTCTATTTTCATCTTTGCAGAGGAAGGTGTCACAGATCAACTGAAAAAGGTCAAAAGCTGGAGGAGGTGCACCAAGTAGGCTGCAACTAACAGCCGTGGATATGATTCAAGCTCGCAAGAGAACACCAATAACCAATGTGGACGCTGGGCCCAGGTTACCGAGAGAGGGTAAGCCCTGAAAATTGCATGGGCTGGCTACACTTTGGTTTATGAGATGTTTTCAGTCAGCTCCGCTATGGTTTATCCAATGTGCTATCATCGTGGTGTTTGAAAAGAGCCTGCGTTGTGTGACCCACCGTGCGCCCTTTGCCCACTCCCCTGCTGTAACTAAACATCTGCTCTGTTAGGTTTTGCAGATGTTGCGCATCAGGAAGAGACAGAAGCTGAAGCAGAAATAGAAGCAATGCATGATCAGGAAGCCGTCAGTCCAGATATTTTCAGCAAGATCAGGAGGAGGATGAGCTGGAGAATGAAGGGCAGCAGAAAGATCAATACTGAGATGGTTACATTGTAATTGGAGTCGGTGAACTCTCCAAGAGTGCCAAGTCCTTTCCTGAATGATACAACCGATGCGACATTTCATGTGTACAGTCTGAGGCTGCGGGTTCCAGTGGGTTGCACCAAGCCACACCTAGGAGATGGCCGAGGAGTGGGATAAGGAGAGCTCAACCTGAAATGCAGGATGCAGGGGACATAGGACAGCTCATGGGAATGAGTGGGGAGAGCATTGAGCTAACGAGATCGCTCCTGGACACCATGAGGGGAGAATTAGTGGGACTGTCAGAAGTAGCAACATTAGCTGGAGGAACAGATGAGGGAGGGAATGTCGGAGATTAGGGAGGGAATATCGGAGATAGCTGCTGCAATATGGGGACATACCTCAGGTAGTGTGCCACGGGTTCATCCACAGGGTGAAGAAGAGTCCGAAAAGAAACCTGGGCCTTCCACAATGCTGTCTGCTCGGTCTGTCCCTGTCCCTGTCCCAACAACAACAAATGTGCCTTCGCACAGAAAACAGAAAAAACCTTGGGGTTGGTGGGAGGAAACAGAAGTCTGCGACAGCGGGCATGGGTAGGGGTAGAGGCAACAACAGGGGCAAGAGGGGTGCACAACGCTAAGGTCTTTGAATAAGGATGAGGAGAGATGGCTGCAGCTAGAGTTTGCTTGTTTGTTTGTTGCAGCTATTTGTTGTTTTCTTCATTGAAAAGTTTACAGTTTGACACAAAATGTTTTATTAAAGTTAAGTACAACTGTTCAAATGTTTAATAAACCTAATTATTTTTTAATTTAACCAGAATCCTGTACATTATGTTTTGAATTAAAGCAACATAAACGAACACAACATTACATTGATTATTATGTACATTATTTTTTTGTACTAACAGGTGCAAAGAGCCAATGCTGTCGGGCCGTTTAGCCTTCAGACAGCAAAGTGATCATGGATTAGCCGCTGATGCAACTCTCTAGCTATGGCTATAGGTATACGAGGCCACCTCCTCCGCCGTTGTACTGCGGGGCGAGCCTATATCTTTTGTCCCCAGCTGTGCCCTTCTGGCAGCTCCTGAAACATCGCAGTTATATAACTCTCTCACGTAAAATGAAAGAATCATGGATGCTACCTGGTGGCATGAGTTCGTCCTCCACCTCCTGCTGCTGGTCCTCCTCCTCTTCGTCCTCATTGTCAGCCTCCTTCTCCTCCTCCTCCTCTTACTCTTCCTCCTCCTCCTCCTCCCCCCACCCCCTTATCCCCTCAGGAGGATCTTCAATGTCCAGTACCTGTCCCCTCATGATGGCCAAGTTGTGCAACATGCAGCACACGACAGTGAACTGACCAACGTGGTAAGGTGCGTATTGCAGGTAACCTCCAGTGTGGTCCAGGCATCGGAAACGCTGCTTTAGTATGCCAATTGTCTGCTCTATGATGCTCCGTATTGTTTTGTGCAATATGTTGTACCGACACTCTGGCTCAGTGCATGGATTACATAAGGACATCATAAGCCAGGTGGCGAGCCCATAACCTTTGTCCCCGAGCAACCAGCTGTGCCCTTCTGGCAGCTCCTGAAACATCGCAGTTATAGCACTCTCACGTAAAATGAAAGCATCATGGATGCTACCTGGATATTTGGCATCCACTGCCATGATACTATGCATATCATCTCAGACAAGCTGGATGTTTCGGGAGTGGAACCCCTTCCTGGTGCGGTAAACCTCGGAGTCATCCAAAGTTGCTCTCAAGGCGACGTGTCATCATCATAGGCAGTCCCTCAAAATCGAGGAAGACTTGCTTCTACTCTAAAAGTGAGTTCTCAGGTGACTGAACAGTCCAATACGGGAATTGCAGTCTCTGTCACAGGTGGGACAGGCAGTCGATAATGGTGGGTGGGGAGTCTGATTTGCCGCACGCTCCTTCCGCTGCCTCCGCTTGTTTTCTGCATGCTCTCGGCGACGAGACTCGAGGTGCTCAGCGCCCTCCCGGATGCTTTTCCTTCACTTATGGCGGTCTTTGGCCAGGGATTCCCAGATGTCGGTGGGGATATTGAACTTTATTAAGGAGGCTTTGAGGGTGTCCTTGAAACGTTTCCTCTGCCCACCTGGGGATCATTTGCCGTGTAGGAGTTCCGAGTAGAACGCTTGCTTTGGGAGTCTTGTGTTGTGCATGCGAACAATGTGGCCCGCCCAACAGAACCGGTCGAGTGTGGTTAGTGCTTTGATGCTGGGGATGTTGGCCTGATCGAGAACACTGATATTGGTGCTTCTATCCTCCCAGAGGATTTGCAGGATCTTGCAGAGACATCGTTGGTGGTATTTCTCCAGCGATTTAAGGCGTCAAATGTATATGGTCCATGTCTCCGAGCCATACAGGAGGGCGGGTATCACTACAATCCTGTAGACCATGAGTTTGGTGCCAGATTTGAGGGCCTGGTCTTTGGACACTCTCTTCCTGAGGCAACCGAAGGCTGCACTGGTGCACTGGAGGCAGTGCTGGACCTTGTCGTCGATGTCTGCTCTTGTTGATAGTAGGCTCCCAAGGGATGGAAAGTGGTCCACGTTGTCCAAGGCCGCACCATGGATTTTGATGACTGGGGGGCAGTGCTGAGTGGCAGGGTCAGGTTGGTGGAGAACCTTTGACTTACTGATGTTTAGTGTAAGGCCCATACTTTCATATGCCTTGGCTTGGAGTTCAGCCTCTGAATGTGCGCAGATGCAAGCGCACAGTTTGATGACACGGGATGGGATGGTATTGGATCTAGCCTGGAGGTAACGAAGGTTGAACAGGTTCCCACTGGTTCTATAATTTAGTTCCACTCCAGCGGGGAGCTTGTTGAGTGTGAGATAGAGCATTGCAGAGAGGAAGATTGAGAAGAGGGTTGACACGATGACGCAGCCCTGCTTGACCCCTGTCCGGACGTGGAATGGGTCTGTGGTGGATCCGCTGGTCAGAATCATGGCTTGCATGTCATCTTGGAGCAGGCAGAGGATGGCGACAAACTTTTGGGGGCAGCCAAAATGGAGGAGGATGCTCTACAGTCCCCCGCGGTTAACAGAGTCAAAGGCCTTTGTAAGATCAAAGAAGGCCATGTACAAGGGTTGGTGCTGTTCCCTGCATTTCTCTTGCAGTTGTCGTGCCATAAAGATCATGTCCGTTGTACCCCATAGTGGACGGAATCCACACTGTGACTCCGGGAGGAACTCCTCAGCCATGGGAAAAGACAGTTGAGGAGGATGACTTTCCCAGTGGCTGATAACAGGGAGATTCCTCTATTGTTGCCGCAGTCAGACTTGTCCCCCTTTTTAAAGATGATTTTTAAAGTGTGTACAGTCAATCGCACCCTGTACCTTGGGGGAGCCAGCAATTCTGGAGAACCCCATAGCCTTGTCTCGCATTACCTGCTTGGTCATAAGGAAATTGATGAACTGGTCTCTTTTGGAATACATTGCAGCAGTCACCTGTCGAATGCAACAATGTGTGGTGTGCAGCACATGTCCCCAGTTGATGCTTGAAATGAGCCAGAAGCATAGAAGGCAAGTGCTGCAGTGACCTTCAATTCCACAGGTAGGGCAGTCCTCTTGCCACTTCTTGGCTGTATGTCTGCCCTGATTAGTTAGCAGATCTCTGTGATGACCTCCTTTCTAAATCGCAGCCTGTAAATGCAGTCTGTTTCACTCAGGTGTAGGTATGAGCGCCTCTCCCTGTAGATTCGATCAGGGTATGGCATCCTCCCCATCAATCCCCGAGCGATCTGGTTTCTCCGATGTTGGCGTCATATTATCCATCGCCTCTGCATGGCATGCATGCAAAACGACCTTATGACATGAGGCATAGTCAGAATTGCACCCATAATTATTATTGTTATTGTTATTATTTTTATTGTGAGACTGTACTTACTGAAGCACTCACAGCTTTGCTGGACGACACCCTAGAGAATGGACCATACCCTGGTCTGCGCATGCACAACACTAGGCTCTGTCTCTATGGAGATTCGACGCACAGTGATTTATATTACTTTAATGATATCTTTGGGCGAAATGTGTATGTTTGCTGTTGTGCACAAAACTGTAGTGCCATCTCCGATGCTCACCGGGCTCGAGGCACAGGTCGGAGTGCCAGCCTGCAGGATCACTCCCTTGGCTGGCCAGAAACACAGGAGATCAGCGCTCAACTTCGAAAGAAGCCCGGGGGGGTGGTTGGAATCCAAGCGCCGAACTCCTGTGCTTGTGTCCGGCCGAGGGATAGACCCTCCGCCGGCCAGCCGGCACTTCTTCGATCCATGACTGGAGCCCTGTGAGCAAAGATTCTGTGGTGAGGTGGAGTCGCAATTTCTAACATTCCGTGGGAAAAATTAACTTTACGAGTTATTTTCTCAGTTCCCTCTGCAAAAATCATCGTGAATTTGTGTTTTAAATTGTCTTCTTCCCTCGCTCCAAAAGCTCAGAAATATACTCAGCGGCAATTTTCTTAAGTTAACATAGAGTTTTTCTGATCGGTACTTAAGGCCGCTCTGCGCTGTCCTTAAATAAATCGGTGTTAGCGAAAATTGCTTAAATGGCCAAAAAGGTCCAAAAATGGCACGGAAATCAGTTTTCACCCAGATCTGCACCGAAAATCTGGCGTACAAAAAATCTGGCGCTGACATTTGCTGCCGGCGTACAAACTTTGAGGAAAGTTGCAAATTCATGATTGCTCAAAAAAAAATCAGCGGACTCCAAAAAAACGGTGGCGAAAATTGAGCGCACGGACTTGGGGGTAGAGGGCACAATTTTGAAATTTGCAGATGACACAAAATGTAGTAAACAGTGAAGAAGATAGCAATCAACAAGCCATAGACAGGCTGGTGGAATGGGCAGACACATGGCAGATGAAATTCAACGTGGAGAAGTGTGAGATGATACATTTTGGTGGGAAGAATGAGGGGAGACTATATAAAGACTAAATGGTACAATTTTAAAAGGGGTGCAAGAACAGAGACCTGGGGGTGCTTGAGCACAAATCTTTGAAGGTGGCAGGACAGGTTAACAAAGCAGTTAATAAAGCATATGGGACCCTGTGCTTTATAAATAGAGGAAGTTATGCTAAAGTTACATAAAACACTAGCTTGGGCCCAGCTGGAGTATTGGCCCAGAAATTCCAATGTCTCGGGTCCGAACGAAGTTTCTACGGACCCGGGAAGGCATCGGAAAAGCTGGTTTTCAGCGCGCAATGCACATGCTCTGAAAATCAGCTTTTCCGATCTGTTAAGCTGGAGCTTTAGGGTTAGGGTTCGGGTTAGGGTTAGGGTTAGAGTTAGGGGAGCTTGAGAGACGATCCACAGATCGGGAGCGAGGACATTTATACGTGAAAGTTTGGGCTATTTACCCATATCTTGCACAGCAAATTTCCTCAAAATCTTGCGCCTGAAAAAGCAGGTGCATAACCTACTTTTACAGGCATAAGAGTTTAAAAACATCGAAAAAACAGAATTAAAATAAAAATTTAAAAAACACATTTATGTTAAAACCCTGCCCATTCCGATAATGTTATTTTAAACCCTAACCTTAACTTTTTTTTAAATCGAGAATTTTTTTCTTTAAAAACATGTCTAATATTTTTAATTTCTATTAGCTTATTGTGTAAGGTGTTTTTTTAAATGTTTTATGCAGTGTTTGTGTGTTTTGGGCTTTTTCTCATTCATTGTAATAGGAGTTTCGTAACTCGCAGGGAGAGGAGGCCTGTGCATCGGGAGTTCCAGTGGGCGCAGCAGCTTCAGGTAAGTGCGCGTTTTATTTCTATTTATTCTGGATTTACCCGTGGGAAGCCCTCCTCGGAATTTCTGTCCCATTGTGTCCAAATCAGGGCACCACACTTTAGGAAGGAAGTGAAGGCTTGTGAGAGGGTACAGAAAAGATTACTAGATTGGCTCCAGCGATGAGGCAATACAGTTACATGGCTAGACTAGAGAACGTGGGACTGTTCTCCTTGGAACAGAGAAGGTAAGAGGAGATATGATAGAGGTGTTTAAAATCATGAAGGGTTTAAATAGAGTAAACAAAGAGAAACTGTTTCCAATGGCTGAAGGGTTGATTAATGAGAGGACAGAGATTTAAGTTGATTGGCAAAAGAACCAGAGGCAACATGATGAAAAACTTTTTTAGGCAATGAGTGGTTAAGATTTGGAATGCACTGGCTAATATGGTGTTGGATACAGAGTAGTGGCCTTCAAAAGGGAATTGGTTAAATACTTGATGGAAAAGAAATTGCAGGGTCATGTGCAATGAGCGGGGGAATGGGACAAACTGGATTGCTGTACTATTCAATGATTCTATTATTCTATGGCACAATACTGACCTTCACTGTCAATCATTGAGTGATGGACAAAACATTAACCTACCTGTAATTCATTAAATGATGGACACAATACTGACCATATCTTTCATTCATTGAACAGTAAACACAACACTAACCCTCTGTCAATCATTGAGTGAAGGACATATCACTAACTCTGTCTCATTCATTCTCATTCCCCCGTCCCCTCCCTCATTCTCTCACCCCTCCCTCCTTCTCTCTCCTCCTCTTACCCTCTCCTTCCCTCTCTCTTCCCCTCCCTCCCTCTATCTCCCCCTCCCTCCCTCTCTCCCCCTCCATTCTCTTCCCCCTCACTTTCTCTCCCTCTCTCTCCCCCGTCCTTTCTCTCTCTTTCTCCTGCATCCTTTTATGTCCCTCCCTCCCTTCCTGCCGCTTCCCTCCCTCACTTACTCTCCCCCTCCCTCCTCCTCTCTCCCTTCCCTCTCCCCCACCCTCTCTCTCCCCTTCCCTCTCTCTCCCCCTTCCTCTCTCCCCATGCCTTTCTCTCCCCTCGCCCTCCTTCTCCCTCCCCCTCCCTCTCCCCTTCCCTCCCTCCCTTTCTCTCCCCTCATGTTCTCTCCTCCTCCATCCCTCCCTTTCTTTCCCTTTACCTGCCTCCCTCCCTACCTCTCTCTCTCCCCCTCCCACCCTCTCACCCTCCCCCTCCCTTCCTCACTCCCCCAGCCTCCCGCCCTCCCTCTCTCCCTCTCCACTCTCTCCTTGCATATCTCTCCCCCTCCCTCAATCTCTTCCCCTGCCCTTTCTCTCCCTCTTTATGCCCTCCCTTTCTCTCCCTCTTGCTACCCTCTCTTTTGTCCCCCTCCTTCCCTTTCTCTCCCCCTCTCTCCCTCCTCCCTCTCTCCCCCTCCCTTTCTCTCCTTCCTTTCTCTTTCCCTCCCTTTCTCTCTTGCCCCTCCCCCACTCCCTTCCTCTCCCTTCTCCCTCCATTTCTCTCCCCCTTCCTTTCTCGCTCCTGTAAAATTCCTGTCCCTGCAGTACAAACTCACACGAGGCACATGCTGAAGTCAAGGTCACTCAGGACCTTCACCTTTATTACACAGCTCTCGAATGACACACTTGCCTGAGACCTGTCTTTGTATACCTGTGTGGAACCGGTATCCAGTGTCTCCTGCAAGTGCACCCCTGGTGGTAAGGTATGTTTGTGGTTACAGGTCATCTCTAGTTACAGTCATGAATAGCATGGTAAAATACAGTTATATACAGTCGTGTGAGATACATGACATCACCCTCCCCCAAGGTCTTATTGTCTTTATAGGTTCAGTCTCTCAGGTGATCTACGCTCTCACGTGGAGCGTCTTAGTTGTGGTTCAGTTGTTTGCCTTGGTGCCTGTTTTTCTTTCGGTGTGATTGCTGGTATCTCGCCTGGCCTGTCTGTTTCGTTCAGTGTGATTGTTGGTATCTCGCCTGGACTGTCTGTTGAGATTGCCCTTTTCTCAGGTTGTTCCCTCTGTCTGTCCACCAGGTGTGGTGTGAGTTCCACATTGTAGTCTGCCTCTGGTTCAGCAGTGTTGTTGGTGAATCTACTTTTAACTTGATCTACATACCTCTGGTAGGTTTGGCCATTGTCCATTTGTATCACCAGTAGCCTGTTTCCTTCCTTGCCTGTTACTGTCCCTGCAAGCCATTTGGGACCCCTGCCATAGTTTATACCAACACTTTGACCCCTTTCTCATTCCACCTCCCTGTCGAATTTCGGTCATGTTACTCAGTTAGCTTACGGTGCTTTGCCTCAACGATTTCGTGCATGTCTGGGAGGATTAATCAGAGCCTTGTCTTGAAGGTCCGTTTCATCAACAGTTGCGCGGGGGGAACTCCAGTCAATGAATGCAGACGAGATCTGTATGCTAGCAGCAGTCGCGACAGGCGGCCCTGCAGCGTGGGACCTTGGACTTTAAGCACGCCTTGTTTAACGATTTGCACTGCTCGCTCCGCCTGGCCATTGGAGGCTGGCTTGAACGGTGCCGTCTTAACATGATTTATGCCGTGGTCAACTATAAAATCTTGGAATTCTGCGCTGGTGAAGCACAGACCATTATCATTGACCAATATGTCAGGAATTCCGTGCGTTGCAAACATGGTTCCAAGGCTCTCCACAGTGGTGGAGGTGGTGCTCGAGTTTAAAATGGTGCATTCGATCCACTTTGAAAATGCATCTACAACTATGAGGAACATTTTGCCCATGAATGGGCCCGCATAGTCTACGTGCACCTGCGACCACGGTTTGGTGGGCCAGGGGCTCAGGGGGGCCTCCCTGGGGGCATTACTGAGTTGGGCACAAATGTTGCACCGTCGGACGCAGAGCTCCAAGTCCGTGTCAGTGCCAGGCCACCAGACGTGGGATCTGGCTATGGCCTTCATGAGAACGATCCCCGGGTGCTCGCAGTGGAGCTCCCGGACAAATGCCTCTCTGCCTCGCAGAGGCATAACTACTCGGTTGCCCCACATCAGGCAGTCTGCTTGTAGTGATAGCTCATGCATGCGCCTGTGAAACGGTTTGATCTCCTCAGGGCAAGCATCGCGAGCCTCTGCCCAGTCACCGGTTAAGACACATCTTTTTACTAAGAATAACGTGGGGTCGCTGGTCGTCCAGGCTCTGATTTGGCGAGCCGTCATGGGCGAACCTGTGGACTCAAAGGCATTGATTGCCATGACTATCTCACAGTCCTGTTCGTCAGACCCTTCCGTGGTCGCCAGGGGTAACCTGCTAAGTGCGTCGGCACAGTTGTCTGTGACTGGTCTGTGCCTTATGGTATAGTCGTAGGACGTCAGCATAAGTGCCTACCGTTGAATGCGGGCCGAGGCTTTGGCATTTATTGCCTTGCTCTCAGATAGCAGGGACGTGAGGGGCTTGTGGTCGGTTTCTAACGCGAACTTGGCCCCGAAAAGGTATTGGTGCATCGTTTTGACACCGTACATGCACGCGAACGCCTCTTTCTCCACCATACCGTACCCGTGCTCCGCCCGCGAAAGTGACCTGGAGGCATAAGCTATGGGTTGTAAATTACCCGCACCATTAATATGTTGTAAATGCACCCGACCCCGTACGCTGACGCATCACATGTAAGAACTAGCTTTTTACCTGGATCAAAAAAAGCCAAAACACTGTTGGAACATAGAAGGTTGTGTGCCTTATTGAAGGCGCGTTCCTGGGCATCCCCCTAAAACCAATCGCACCCCTTTCTGAGTAGCACGTAGAGAGGCTCCAGCAGCATGCTTAGGTTCTGCGTAAAGTTCCCAAAGTAATTAAGCAGCCCGAGAAGGGCGCGCAGTTCCCAGATATTCCGGGGCTTGGGTGTCAAGCGAATTGCTTCGGTTTTGGACTCTGTTGGGTAGATTCCATCAGCCCAAAAATTCAACCTCGGGCGCGAGAAACAGACACTTGGATTTCTTAACTCTTAGGCTCACCCGATCCAACCGCTTTAGTACTTCCTCCAAATTGCGGAGATGGGAGCCAGTGTCCCTGCCTGTGATAAGTATGTCATCTTGAAATACAACCGTCCCCGGGATGGACTTGAGCAGACTCTCCATGTTGCGCAGGAAAAATAGCCGCAGCCGACATGATGCCAAATGGGCATCGATTGTACATGAAAAGGCCTCGATGTGTATTGATGGTGGTGAGTAGCTGAGACTCTTCAGTTAGTTCTTGCGTCATATACGCAGATGTGAGGTCTAGTTTTGAGAAAAGTTTTCCTCCAGCCAATGTGGCAAATAGGTCCTCTGCTCTGGGCAGCGGGTATTGGTCCTGTAGGGAGACTCTGTTTATGGTAGATTTGTAATCCCCACAGATTCGTACGCATCCATCAGGCTTCATGACTGGGACAATGGGACTTGCCCAGTCGCTAAATTCCACGGGTGAGATAATGCCTTCCCGCAGAAGCCTGTCTAGTTCATGTTCAATCTTTTCCCTCATCACATAGGGCACAGCTCTAGCCTTGTGATGGACCGGTCTCACATCCTGTGTGATGTAGATTTTGACTTTAGCCCCTTTGAAGGTGCCCACACCTGGCTGAAAGAGATGTTCAAATCGACTTAGAACTGTTGAGCAGGAGGTCCATTCCTCTGACGACATGGCGTGAACATCATCCCATTTCCAATTTAGCTCGGCCAGCCAGCTTCTCCCCAGCAGTGCTGGGAGATCTCCGGGAACAATCCACGGGGAAGTCGGTTCACTGTCCCTTTGTGTGTGACTGAGAGCATGGTGCTGCCAAGGACTGGGATGATTTCTTTGGTATAGGTCCTTAGTTTGGTGTCGACCCTTGTGAGTTTTGGTCTGTTGCTTTTGTGCGGCCACAGCTGTTCAAATTGTTGAGCGCTCATGAGAGATTGACTCGCTCCCATATCCATCTCCATGTTGACTGGTATCCCGTTGAGTAGGACCCTCATCATTATTGGAGGCGTCTTGTTGTAAGAACAGTGGCCATTGATCGTGTTGACCCGCTGTACCTCGGTGTCCTGGGTACTGTCCCCACCGTCTTCTGGTCCGCTTTCCGACCCTTCCGATTCGTATACCAGCTGAGCTGCCATTTTCCTACACATGTGGGCCAGATGCCCTGTATAGTTGCAGTTTCTGCAAATGGCATGCTGAAATCGACACCCTCTTGATGAGTGCCTACCCCCACATCTCCAGCACAGACCACTTCCATTGTTTCCGAAGGATGAGCTGCATATGGCTGATCTCTCTTGAGCTTCTCTCAGTTTGCAGTTGATTGCTCACATTGTAGAGTGTCACAGGGGGGACTGTAAAACTTGAAGTTCCTCAAAATTCAAAGATTCCCCCTCTGTGTGAAGAAACCCTAAGGAAGGATCATTTTGGACTTGTTTAAGATGAACTTTGGGATTTTAAAAGATGCATGGGTCTGTAAGGGAAAAGGGCTGCAAAACCAAGGGAATACTAACCTCTGAAAAAGCCAGTCTTTGGGTATTGGAGCTGTCTGGGATATTAGAGCTAAACAAATTGTCTGCAGAACTGTGTAAACTCAAAACCTCTGCTCCCTAGAAGACATTAATATTTCAACAATTGACCCAGAGATAGCCAGTTATAGCTCTAAGCATGAAACCCATCCAGCACATGAAACCCATCCAGCACATGCATAATGTTAATCACTTTTCCGGCCTGCATGGAAAACCCAGGCCAAGCAGACAACGTAAACACTAAAACTAATTTTTACAATCGCAACTCGAATCCAACAGATCGACACATCCTAAACAAGTTATCGTTACAAGCCCGCCAAAACTAAGACAAAGAATCGGGTTTGATTTGGCGCACAGATTAGAAAAGCTCTCAAAGTATAGTTGAGGCTCTGTTTTATGGGTTAAGGAGCCTTCTGATGAGCCTTCTGAGCAACTGAGAACCTCCACTGCACTATCAGCATTTGAGCGACCACCGCCCCATCCGCATCTTCAGCCTCGACAGCACTCCTGGGTTACACTGCTCTGCTACCGAAGAAGAAGGAAGAACATCATCAAAAGGGCAGAGAAAATCAGTTCCAAGTGACTTCCGACATCAACAACTCATCGCGGCAACAACTGACCACAGCCAATGTGGTAACATGGAACCACCGCTATCGATGAATCCTAAGAAAGAAACTACTCAAGAAGAAACCGAAGATTCAAAAGTTTTCCATTCTACAATCTATTCCTGGCTTATAACGGGTAAAACATTACCTAAAGTAACCCAAAGTCTTACTCCTACAAGAAGAAAGTGGGTACTCACCCCATAAATCCAAACCGCGCCTTACCGCATCAGCGGACTCAACCCAACTGAAGACTACACAGCAAGAAGTCTTCCACGACGTTCGGGGTACAGCAAGCAGAACCTACAGAGTCCAGCGAACCCCGAAACCACAAACCACCACTGTCAATAAGAGGATTGGTGAGCATTATCCCTGGTTGCCCTCGAGTTTAACCTATTCAGATTTAGGCATTGGGAGGTGGGAGGTGTATTATTTTCTGTAACCCCTTTTGTATGTGTAATAAAGTGTTCCTTATTCTAGAGATTGTAAGTTTTGACATTGTACTTTTCTTACCTGAATAAAATCAAAGTTTCTTGCACCAAAACCAGTTGTCTGCTGCACTTCGTCACATCCCCAATAAATCCAAAGTCTAGAACCCAGGGAGTGGGAGCGATTCGAACTGCTCAGAAGGTCAGAAGTGAACCTAACCCACACACCATCTCCTACATCGCACATATTTGGTCAAGATGTTTGATCATGGACTGGTTAGGTTTGTTCACATTGATCATATTTTACCTAGACATGGAAGGTGTTGAAAGTTGGAATGATTTGATTATTTCTGATTCATCAGATAGTCTTACTACCAGTACAGTATCAGTAGCTTTTCCTACATCAAATGTGTGAGAAACAAGTCCAAGAGAAAGTCAGAATTTAAGCCTGAGTCCAAGTCAAACGAACAAACAATCTGAAGTTTTAGAGAGTCAAAATGTAATTCAAGGGCATCCCTTGGAGACAACTTTTCCTCTGGATCAGCCAAGAATGAGTCTAAGTTCAACACCACGTTTGGAAAGTTCGAGAGTGAAGGTATCTTCTTTGAAACAGAAAACCAGTGGTGAAGTTTAATTTGTAAATGTGGCAAAATAAGTCAATATCTTTTGTTATGTATAACCATGCAAGTTATGTACGATGATTGTTTGATATAATTACTTCTTTATTAAGGAGGGAGAAGTTTAATATAGTTTCACCTAGTGGACTACTGTGGTAATGCAGCCATTGCTGTAAATGCAATAAAGATATCAGGTGACAGGTCACCTGACAAATTCCTGTGTTGATGCCATCTTGTGAAGTCTTAGTGTGTTGTGATATTGAAACAAATATATTACAACGCAAACGCACACTGACGACACCACCGCTCTGCCGCTGTATGACACCTGCTTCCGCTCCACACCAGCACACACTTCCACTCCCATTATGACCAACTTCTGGTCCGCTCCAGAAAAATTGCCAAAAAGGTGCAAATGGACCAAGACTCCACCTCGTCGGTCCCAATGGTAAAAACATTTAGAAAAAGGTAGGTGTGCCAGCTTTTTGGCGGGCCTGAATTTCGGCCCTAAAGTATTTGTTAAATTTCTCTGCCATTTTCTTATTCCCCATTATAATTTCTCCTGTCTCAACCTATAAGGGACCCACATTTACTTTCACTAATCTTTTCAGTTTTTACATACTTATTGCAGCTTTTACAGTCTGTTTTTATGTCTCTCGCTAGTTTACTCTCATTCTATATTCCCGTTCTTGGTCCTCGTTTGCTGAATTCTAAAATGCTCCCAATCCACAAGCTTACTGCTCTTTTTGGCAACATTATAAGCCTTTGATCTAATATTATCTTTAACTGCTCGTGTTAGCCACAGTTGGACACTTTTCCTGTGAAGTTTTTGAACCTTAAAGGAATATATATTTGTTGTAAATTATGCGTACATTTTTTAAATGCTTGCCATTGCTTGTCTACTCTCATACCATTTAATGTTATTTCTCAATCTACCTTAGCCAACTCACCCCTCATCCCTATTGTGTTCCTAACACAGATGAGGCTGTACACAGGGAGGTTAAAGTAACAGTGACCTCAGTCTTTAATAAAACACTCCAGAGTGAGGAACAGGCCTTAGGGGCCGGCTTATAGGGGATGAGCTTCCTCGTGGTGGAACATGGGAGTGCATGCTTTACAGATACACAACATCACTCCCCTGCCAAAGTCAAAGTGAAAACTATTTACAAGGTGAGGCAGATGGGACCCTTTCTTTCCCAGGTGGATCACCTCGGTATAAATGTCTGTTCTGTTGTGTTGGCTGTGCCCTCGCTGGGCTGGCGTGTTGTTGGCCCTGCAGGGCTACTAGGTGAGCCTGGCCTTGTTGGGCTGTTGGGCGTGATGGGTTCGATTTCCTGGTCCGGCGTTGATCCTTTGGGTGTGTGTTGTGGGCTCGAAAAAGGTGGTGTCTGCTGTGGGTTGTTCAGAGCAGTCTGTGAACCGCAGCCTCGTTTGGTCCAGGTGCTTTCTGCAAATTTGTCCATTGTCGAGTTTGACAACAAACACCCTATTCCCTTCTTTAGTTATCACCGTGCCCGCGATCCACTTGGGACCATGTCCATAGTTTAGCACATACACAGGGTCATTCAGATCAATTTCCCGTGACACAGTGGCGCGACCATCGTTTACATTTTGTTGCTGCCGCCTGCTCTCTACCTGATCATGCAGGTTGGGGTGAACCAGCGAGAGTCTGGTTTTAAGTGTCCTTTTCATGAGTAGCTCAGCCGGAGGCACCCCTGTGAGCGACTGGGGTCTCGTGCGGTAGCTGAGAAGTACTCGGGACAAGCGGGTTTGGAGTGAGCCTTCTGTAACTTGGTTAAGGCTCTGTTTGATGGTTTGTACTGCCCATTGGAGGCTGGTTTAAACTGTGCCGAGGTGACATAATTGATCCCATTGCGGGTCATGAATTCTTTAAATTCGGCACTGGTGAAACATGGTCTGTTGTCACTGACCAGTATGTCAGGCAGGCCGTGGGTGGCAAACATGGCCCTCAGGCTTTCAATGGTGGCAGTGGCGGTGCTTCCCGACATTATTTCACATTCAATCCATTTTAAAAAAGCATCCATCACCACCAGGAACATTTTACCGAGAAACAGGCCCGCATAGTCGACATGGATCCTCGACCATGGTCTGGAGGGCCAGGACCACAAACTTAGTGGTGCCTCTCTGGGCGCGTTGCTCAACTGAGCACATACGCTGCATTGCCGTACACAGGACTCTAAGTTAGAGTCGATACCGGGCCACCACACGTGGGATCTGGCTATCGCTTTCATCATTACTATACCCGGGTGTGTGCTGTGGAGATCCGAGATGAACTCTCTGCCCTTTTTTGGTAGCACTACGCGGTTACCCCACAACAGGCAGCCTGCCTGAATGGACAGCTCGTCCTTTCGCCGCTGGAACGACTTGATTGGCTCTTGCATTTCAATGGGGATGCTGGCCAACTCCCATACAGTACACAGTTTTTTACGAGGGACAGCAGAGGATCTTGGGTGATTTATCATTTTCAAAAGCTTCCATGACCATCAACAAGTCTGCGGGCTGCGACACCATCAACAAGTTTGCAGGCTACGCCATTTCCACCCCCGTGGTGGGCAATGGTAGCCAACTGAGAGCATCCGCACAGTTCTCGGTGCCTGGCCTGTGACGGGTGGTATAGCTTTATGCTGATAGCACGAGTGCCCACTTTTGTATGCGGGCTGAGACATTAGTATTTATCCTCTTGTTTTCAGCGAACAGGGATGTGAGGGGCTTGTGATCGGTTTCCAGCTCAAATTTGAGGCCAAACAGGTACTGATGCATTTTCTTTATCCCGAACACATACGCTAATGCCTCTTTCTCAATCATGCTGTAGGCCCTCTCAGCCTTAGACAAAGCTCCTGGAAGCATAGGCGACAGGTTGCAACTTCCCTGCAATGTTAGCTTGTTGTAATACACACCCGACTCCGTACGACGACGCGTCACATGCTGGCACAAGTCTTTTACATGGGTTATACAATACAAGCAGCTTGTTGGAGCATAAAATGTTTCTGGCTTTCTCAAAAGCAATTACTTGTTTTTTTCCCCATACCCAGTTCTCACCTTTGCGCAATAACACATGTAGAGGCTCTAACAGGGTGCTTAACCCCGGTAGGAAGTTACCAAAATAGTTGAGGAGTCCCAGGAACGACTGCAGCTCCGTGACATTCTGTGGCCTGGGCATGTTCCTGATAGCCTCTATCTTGGCGTCTTTGGGCCGAATGCCGTCCGCCGCGATCTTTCGTCCCAAAAACTCCACTTCTGTTGCCATGAAGATGCATTTCGACCTCTTCAGCCGCAGCCCCACGCGATCCAGTTGCTGGAGGACCTCCTCCAGGTTTTGTAGGTGCTCGGCGGTATCCCCACCTGTGACCAATATGTCGTCCTGAAAGACCACCGTGTGTGGTACCGACTTGAGTAGGCTCTCCATGTTTCTCTGGAAGATTGCTGCAGCTGACCGAATTCCAAACGGGCATCTGTTGTAGATGAACAGTCCCTTGTGCGTGTTAATGCAGGTGAGGCCCTTCGAAGTCTTCTCCAGCTCCTGCGTCATGTAGGCCGAAGTCAGGTCGAACTTGGTGAACATTTTGCCTCCTGCCAGCGTCGCAAATAGGTAGTCTGTCGTCTGCCTTATTTGGCGGGTATTGGTTCTGTAGCGAGAAACGATTAATAGTTACTTTATAATCGCCACAAATCCTAACTGTGCCATCACGTTTGAGTACTGGAACAATCGGGCTGGCTCACTCGCTGAATTCCAAAGGGAAGATGATGCCCTCGCGTTGCAGCCTGTCCAGCTCGATTTCCACTCTCTCCCTCATCATGTGAGGTACCACTCGCGCCTTGTGGTGAATGGGTCTTGCCTCTGGGACCAAGTGGATCCGCTCCTTCGCCCCGGAAAAGTTTCCAATGCCT
Organism: Pristiophorus japonicus; assembly: GCF_044704955.1. Lineage (NCBI taxonomy): Eukaryota > Metazoa > Chordata > Chondrichthyes > Pristiophoridae > Pristiophorus > Pristiophorus japonicus. The sequence continues at coordinate 59,921,736 of NC_091986.1, forward strand.
GGCTCAAAAAAGGAGGGAAATTTGTTAAGAACCTGGGTACATGAGGTCTCATCAACATGTGATAGCGTTCGGATGTCATCCCAATTCCAGTGGATTTTGCCCAGCCAGCTCCTTCCAAGCAGTGTGGGGCCATCGCACGGGACAATCCAGAGTGGCAGTTCGTGCACCGTGCCCTCGTAGGTGACCTTGACCATGGCGCTGCCCAGGACAGTGATAAGCTCTTTGGTGTACGTTCTCAGTTTCGTGTGGATGGGGCTCAGAGCTGATCTGAATGCCTTGTTGCACCACAGTCTCGCAAACATCTTTTTACTCATGATAGATTGGCTAGCGCCAGTGTCCAGTTCCATGGCTACGGATAAGCCATTCAATTTTACGTTTAGCATTATAGGTGGACATTTCGTCGAAAATGTGTGCACCCCGTGTACTTCAGCATCTGCCTCCTCTCTCTGAGGCTCGAAATTGCTTTGATCCACCATGGACCGATCTTCCTCTGCCATGTGATGGTTAGCAGGTTTTGCAGAGCTTGCAGCTCATTTGCAAGCTCGTTGGAGGTGCCCCATTGTTCCACAACTCTTGCAAACATGCCCTTTGAAGCGGCATAAATAGGCTGAATGGAAGCCTCCACAATACCAATAAGGTGTGAATTGCCTTGCATTCATCCTTTGTTGGGGATTCTGAGTCATTTGGGGCTCCTGAGGCTTGCTGGCAGTTGCAGACTCGTGGGTTCTGCCTCGCAAACACAGTTCCAGTTAATTTATGAACATTGCTAGCACTTGTGTGCTGAGAGATTTGTTTGGTGTTATCACTGGTGGACATAAACACCTGTGCTATCGCAATGGCCTTACTGAGGGTCGGTGTCTCTACAGTCAAATGTTTTCATAGGATGGTCTTGTGGCCAATGCCCAGTACAAAAAAGTCTCTGAGCATTTGCTCCAGGTAGCCATCAAACTCATTGTCCTGCAAGTCGCCTTAGCTCGGCGACGTAGCTCGCCACTTCCTCACCTTCAGATTGCTGGCACGTGTAGAACCGATACCTCGCCATCAGCACGCTCTCCCTCAGGTTAAGATGCTCCCGAACCAGTGCACACAGCTCCTCATACGACTTATCTGTGGGTTTCACCGGAGCCAGAAGATTCTTCATGAGGCTGTAGGTCAGTGCCCCGCAGACCGTGAGGAGGACCGCTCTCGTTTTTGCAGCACTTCCTTCTCCATCCAGCTCGTTGGCTACAAAGTACTGGTCTAGCCATTCGACATAGGCTTCCCAGTCCTCACCCTCCGAGAACTTCTCCATGATGCCCACAGTTTGCAGCATCTTTGCGTTGGATTCGTATTCTCGTCTGCAGTTATTGTGTTCCTAACACAGATGAGGCTGCACACAGGGTGGTTAAAATAACAATACCTACATAGTTTGCTTTGTTTAGATTTAAGACCCTAGTTTCGGATTAAACTAAATCACTTTCATACTTAATATAAAATTCTATCTATTTAAGTTGGTGGATTGAGTGCCAATCAAGCGGGCTGCTTTGTTCTGGTTGGTGTCAAGCTTCTTGAATGTTGTTGGAGCGGCAATCTTTCAGGCAAGCAGAGATTATTCCATCACACACCTTATTTGTACCTTGTAGATGGTGGAAAGGCTGTGGGGAGTCAGAATGAGTCACTTGCCACAGAATACCCAGCCTCTGACCTGTTCTTTTTTGCCACAATATTTATGTGGCAGGTCCAAGTAAGTTTCTGGTCAATGGTGACCCCCAGGATGTTGGTGTGGTATTCGGTGATGGTAATGCAGTTGAACGTTAAGGGGAGGTGGTTGGACTCTCGCTGTGCGGTGTGAATATTAGTTGCTACTTATCAGCCCAAGCCTGAATGTTATCCAGGTCTTGCTGCATGCGGACACAGACTGCTTCATTATCTGTGGAGTTGTGAATGGAACAACACTGTGCTATCATCAGCAAACATCCCCACTCTGCCCTTATGATGGAGGGAAGGTATTGATGAAGCATTTGCAGATGTTTGGGGCGAGGACATTGCCCTGAGGAACTCCTGCAGTGATATCCTGGGTCTGGGTTGATTTACCTCCAATAACCACAGATTGGGAAAATGGTAGTGGGAGAGGAATAGCCTTAGTGATTAAGGGTGAAATCAGTTCAATGACAAGGGAGAAGAGTGAACCCTGTCTGTTCCAAGTGAGCTCTGTTCTGTCTGGAGTCGCCAATCAAAATGGCTTGAATTACACTTTGCAAAGTCATTGATTATGTAGGCAGGGCAGTTCCAATTATACATTCCAGGAGAAACTGCTATCTTATCCTCCAAGGGGACCAATCAGTAATCAGGTCTTATGATCAAGGACACCCAATCAGAACTTTAGGTGCTGCAAACTAATGCGTCAGGACAGGACATACCTGAGCAATTTTCCATTTTGTCTGGTAGATGCCAGCATTGTAGCTGTAGTGGAACAGTTTGGCTAGAGGCACTGCTAGTTCTGGAGCACAGATCTTCAGCACTACAGTCAATATTTTGTCGGAGCCCATTGCTTTTGCTGTATCCAATGCACTCAGCTGTTTCTTGATGCCACATGAAGTGAATCGAATTGGCTGAAGACTGGCTTCTGTGAAGGTGGAGACCTCAGGAGGAGGCTGAGATGGATCATCCACTCTGCAATTCTGGCTGATGATGGTTGCAAATGCTTCAGCTTTATCTTTTGCACTCACTTGCTGAGCTCCACCATCATTAAGGATGGTGATATTAATGGGGCACCCTCCTTCCATTGGATGTTTAATTGTCCACCATCATCCATGACTGAATGTGGCAGGACTGCAGCTTTGATCTGATCTGTTGGTTGTGGGATTGATTAGTTCTGTCTGTAGCAAGTTGTTTCCATTGTTGAGCATAGTCCTTTGTTGCAGCTTCACCAGGTTGGCACCTCATTTTAGGTACGCCTGGTGCAACTCCTGGCATGCTCTTCTACACTTTGCATTGAACTAGTGTTGATCCCCTGGCTTGGTGATAATGGTAGAGTGTGGGATATGCCGAGCCTTGAGATTACAGATTATGGTGTAATGTGTTACACTCATAATAAATGGTCAGATTGAGTACTGTGTATAATGAACAAGTGTGACTTTAGATCCTTTATTAAGGTTCCAGAGTACAGGTGCCTCGTGGGTGGCCTGCATACGCAACTGGTTGCAAAATTCCCGATTCATTAGCCTATTGTAACACACACCCGACCCCGTATGATGACGCATCGCAAGCTAACACCAATCGTTTACATGGGTTATACAGGACAAGTAGTTTGTTAGAACACAATAAGTTTCTGGTTTTCTTAAAGGCAGCCTCTTGTGAATTACATAAGAACATAGAACATAAGAATTAGGAATAGGAGTAGGCCATCTAGCCCCTCAAGCCTGCACAGCCACTCAACACAATCATGGCTGATCTGGCCGTGGACTCAGTCCCACTTACCTGCCCACTCCCCGTAACCCTTAATTCCCTTATTGGTTAAAAATCTATCTATCTGTGATTTGAATACATTCAATGAGCTAGCCTCAACTGCTTCCTTGGGCAGAGAATTCCACAGATTCACAACCCTCTGGGAGAAGAAATTCCTTCTCAACTCGGTTTTAAATTGGCTCCCCCGTATTTTGAGGCTGTGCCCCCTAGTTCCAGTCTCCCCAACTAGTGGAAACAACCTCTCTGCCTCTATCTTGTCTATCCCTTTCATTATTTTAAATGTTTCTATAAGATCACCCCTCATCCTTCTGAACTTCAATGAGTAAAGACCCAGTCTACTCAATCTATCACCATAAGGTAACCCCCTCATCTCCGGAATCAGCCTAGTGAATCGTCTCTGTACCCCCTCCAAAGCTAGTATATCCTTCCTTAAGTAAGGTGACCAAAACTGCACGCAGTACTCCAGGTGCAGCCTCACCAATACCCTGTACAGTTGCAGCAGGACCTCCCTGCTTTTGTACTCCATCCCTCTCGCAATGAAGACCAACATTCCATTCGCCTTCCTGATTACCTGCTGCACCTGCAAACTAACTTTTTGGGATTCATGCACAAGGACCCCCAGGTCCCTCTGCACCGCAGCATGTTGTAATTTCTCCCCATTCAAATAATATTCCCTTTTACTGTTTTTTTTTCCAAGGTGGATGACCTCACATTTTCCGACATTGGATTCCATCTGCCAAACCTTAGCCCATTCGTTTAACCTATCTAGATCTCTTTGCAGCCTCTCTGTGTCCTCTACACAACCCGCTTTCCCACTAATCTTTGTGCCATCTGCAAATTTTGTTATACTACACTCTGTCCCCTCTTCCAGGTCACCTATGTATATTGTAAACAGTTCTGGTCCCAGCACCGATCCCTGTGGCACACCACTAACCACCGATTTCCAACCCGAAAAGGACCCAATTATCCCGACTCTCTGCTTTCTGTTAGCCAGCCAATCTCGATCGATGCTAATACATTTCCTCTGACTCCGCAGTAACCTTTTGTGTGGCACCTTATCGAATGCCCCCATACCCAGTCGTCTCCTTTGCGCAGTAGCGCATGTAGGGGTTCTAGCAGGGTGCTTAACTCAGGTAGGAAATTACCGAAGTAGTTAAGGAGCCGCAGGAACGACCACAGCTCCGTCACGTTCTGTGGTCGCAGCGTGTTCTTGATGGCCTCCGTCTTGGCGTCGGTGGGTCTGATGCCATCTGCTGTGATTCTCCTTCCTAAGAATTCGACGTCCTGTGCCAGGAAAATACATTTCGAGCCTTTCAACCTGAGCCCCACGCGATCCAACTGACTAAGCACCTCCTCCAGATTCTTCAAGTGCTCCATGGTGCCCCGACCTGTAATGAATATGTCATCCTGGAAGACCACTGTGCAAGGAACCGACTTTAGCAAGCTCTCCATGTTCCACTGGACGATCGCTGCAGCTGACCAAATCCCAAATGGGCACCAGTTGTAGATAAACAACTTGTGCTTGTTAATGCAGGTGAGGCTTTTCATAGACTCCTCCAGCTCCTGCATCATGTAGGCCGAGGTCAGGTGCAACTTGGTGAATGACTTCTCTCTAGCCAGAGTCGCGAATAGGTCATCTGCCTTGGGTAGCGGGTACTGGTCCTGCAGCGAAAAACAGTTAATCGTTACTTTATAGTCCCTGCAAATTCTAACCGTGCCATCCTCCTTGAATACCAGAACAATCAGATTGGCCCAGTCGTTGAATTCCACTGCACGATGTTGCCTTCACGTTGCAGCTTGTCCAGCTCGATTTCCACTTTTTCATGCATCATGTACCGCCCGAGCCTTGTGGTAGATGGGTCGCTTACTGGGAATCAATTGGAACTGCACTTTCACCCCCGTAAAGCTTCCAATGCTTGGCATGAATAATGAAGGGAACTTGCTTAGAACCTGGGCACATGCAGTGTCGTCGACGGACGAAAGCGCTCGGATGTCATCCCAGTTCCAGCGGATTTTCCCCAGCCAGCTTCTGCCAAACAACATGGGGTCATCCCCGGCACAATCCACAGGGGGAGTTCATGTACTGCTCCATCATAGGAGACTTTGACTTCAGCACTGCCAATTACAGGGATTAGTTCCTTGGTGTAAGTCCTTGGTTTGGTGTGAACGAGGCTGAGCTTGGGCCTGTGTGCCATCTTTCCCCACAGCTTGTCGAAGGCCGTTTTACTCATTATGGATTAACTTGCCCCCGTGTCCAGCTCCATAGACACTGGAATACTGTTCAGTTCAACTTTTAACATTATTGATGGGCATTTCGTCATAAACGTGTGTAACCCGTACACCTCTGCATCCTCAGTACGAGTTTTCAATTCCGTCTGATCCACTGTGGATCGATCTTCCTCTGCAACGTGGTGGTTTGCAGGGTTTGCAGGGTTTGCAGCTCTTCTGCACATTCGTTGGAGGTATCCCATTATTCTGCAGCTATTGCACGCATAGTGCTTAAAGTGGCATTGATGAGGCCGATGATCACCCCACAGCGCCAACAGGGTGTTAACTGCCTCACATTAACAGATGATGGTGGACTCTAGGTCAATTGAGGTCGGGTCACAGCAGCCAGCAGTTCTGCCTTGTATGTTTCTGCTCAAAACCAATGTTATTTTATGCACAGTACTGGCCAAAACATCTTTGTTCTGCGAAATCTGCTTGGGTGTTGTTGCTGGTGGACATTAATGCCTGGGCTATCGTAATGGCTTTAATCAGATTCGGAGTTTCTATAGTCAACAGTTTGCGAGGGATTGTCTCATGTCCGATGCCCAGTTAAAAAAAAGTCTCTGAGCATTTGTTCTAGAAATCCCTCAAACTCACAATGTCCTGCAAGGCGCCTTAGTTCGGCGACGTAGCTCGCCACTTCCTGGCCTTCCAATCGTTGACACGTGTAGAACCGATATCTTGCCATCAAAACACTTTCATTAGGATTTAGGTGCTCCCGGACCAGATTACACAGTTCTTCATAGGATTTCTCTGTTAGTTTTGTCGGGGCCAGGAGGTTCTTCATGAGGCCATAGGTTGTTGCCCCACAGACAGTTAGGAGGATCGCCCTTCGTTTGGTCGTGTTCTCATCCTCTTCCAGCTCGTTGGCCACAATGTATTGGTCGAGTCTCTCCATGAAGGCCTCCCAATCGTCCCCCTCTAAGACCTTCTCCAGGATGCCGACTATTCTTTGCATTTTTGCGCGGTTGTTCATTAATTCGTCGCCAATTGTTCCACTCATAATAAATGGTCAGCCTGAGTACTGTGTATAATGACCTTAGCTCCTTTATTAAGGTTCCTGAATGCAGGTGCCTTGTGGGTGGCCTGCTTATATACCGTGCTCCCAAGGGGTGCTGGGATCCCTTGGTATTCCAACAGGTGGGCCCTCTGGTGGTCAGGTGTAATGCAGGTTACAAAGGGTTAAATACATAACAGAATGGATGCCCAGTTTTGAACTGCTAGATTTGTTCTGAATCTATCCCCTTTAGCGTGGTGGTAGTGCCACACAACACCATGGAGGATGCCCTCAATGTGAAGACGGGTCGTCGTCTTCACAAGGACTGTGCGGTGGTCACTCCTACCATTACAGTCATGGACAAATGCATCTGCTACAGTAGATTGGTGAGGACAAGTTCAAATAAGTATTGTCTTTGTGTTGATTCTCGCACCATCTGCCGCAGGCCCAGTCTGGCAGTTACATCCTTCAGGACTCGGCCAGCTCAGTCTGTATTGGTGCTACCGAGCCACTCTTGGTGATGAACATTGAAGTCCCTCACCCAGAGTACATTCTGTGCCCTTGCCACCCTCAGTACTTCTTCCAATTGTTGTTAAACATGGAGGGGTGCTGGGTTATCAGCTGAGGGAATGTGGTATGTGATCAGCAGATTTCCTTGCCTATGTTTGATCTGATGCCATGAGATTTCACTCCCTCCAACTGTATGCCATGTTGCCGCCACCCCTGGTGGGGCTGCCTCTGCCGGTGGGACAGGATATGGTGATGGAGAAGTCTGTGACATTGGCTGAAAGGTATGATTCTGTGAGTATGACTATGTCAGGCTATTGCTTGATTAGTCTGTAGGACGGTTCTCCCAATTTTGGCACAAGTCACCAGATTTTAGTGAAAAGGATTTAGCAGGGTTGATTGGGCTTGATGTGCCTTTGTTGTGTCCAGTGCCTAGGTCGATGCCAGGTGGTCTATCCAGTTTTACTCTTATTGTAGTTTTTCCATGGGCCTCAGTTTTCTGGAGTCTTCAGAATTACACTGAAAAGTCCAGGTCACCGGTGAAATTTAGGATTCTCAGCAAACTTTGCAGTTTCATCTTTAGAGTTTAGCAGGAATTTATTCCACAAGTTATTTTTGCTTCTTTCATTCTGACATCTGTGCTTTTCTTGACCAAAGTCCTGTGAGTCCTTGAAGTCAATGTTTTTGGTCCCTCAACACATTCAGATGGATAAAGTTGCAACAATGGTTTTCCCAATGTGCATTTAAATGCAGGATGGAGAAGATGAGCAGTGGTTGGTGGGATAGTGAATAAGACACCATGGTAGGAGACTGCAATGTGTTCTCGATTACCCCCTGCCACCCCCTCCCCCACCCACAGAAAATGTATAGGCTGCGACAGTCATACCAAGAGCTGTCAGAGGAGGAGATTGTCCGGAGACTGCGCTTCATGAGAGAAGTAATTAGCCACCTGTGTGAATGACCAAAAGCCGCAGTCTACTTCTCACAGTGGAGGTAAAGGTCACCACAGTCCTCAATTTTTACAACTATGGTTCCTTCCAGTCATCCACTGGAAACCTCTGCAACATCTGCCAGGGCCTGCATTCTACATATGTCAGGTGCCCTCCTCCACAGGGCATACAACTTCATCGAGTACAGCATGTCCACTGTGAAGTAAAGAGACCAGGCCATCAACTTCTACAGGCGCGTTGGCTTCCCCAGGATACAGCGGCACTCAGATGAACACATGCAGTGCTTAAATCTCCAAATAAGGATGCAGTCACATCCATTAAACATGTACTGGATTCTGCATGTCAACACAGAATATCTGGGAAGCTGTCATGATGCCTTTATCATGATGCCTTTATTATTAGGAACAGGAGTAAGCCTTTCAGCCCCTCGACTCTGTTCCACCATTCAATCAGATCATGGTTGCAACCTCACCTCTGAATTAGAAGGTTGTGATATCAAGTCCCACTCCAGAGAGCACAAAATCTAGGCTGATACTAGTACTAGTGCAGCACTGTTGGAGATGCTGTCATTTGTTTGAGATGTTATACTGACATCTGCCCTCTCAGATGAGCATACAAGATCCCATTGTACTATTTTGAAGAAGCGGAGGGGAATTCTCCAGATGTCCTGACCAATATTTATCCCTCGACCAATATTTATCCCTAAACCAACATCAGTAAAACACAGATGATCTTATTATCACATTGCTGGTCATGGGACCTTGCTGTGTGCAGATTGGCTGCCCTGTTTCCTACATTATATAAGAACATAAGAACATAACAAATAGGAGCAGGAGTAGGCCATTTGGTCCCCTCGAGCCTGCTCCGCCATTTAATAAGATCATGGCTGATCTGACCATGGACTCAGCTCCATTTCCTTGCCTACTCCCCATAACCCTTTATTTCCTTATCGTTCAATAATATGTCTATCTCCACCTTAAATATATTCAATGGCCCAGCCTCCACAGCTCTCTGGGGCAGAGAATGCCACAGATTTACAACTCTCTGAGAGAAGAAATTTCTCCTCATCTCAGTTTTAAATGGGCGGCCCCTTATTCTCAGACTAAGGCCCCAATTTTCCGAAAGTAAAAATAATGGCGTACACTGACCTGGACACACGTTGCTGAAAAAAAATCCCAAGTTTTCTGCATACGCATCCCGTCATGCCGGCGCTACCCAAGTTGATCTTGTGGGGCGGGGTTCAGAGTGTGCACCTGAAATGCACAGCACATGCGCTCAAAAAAAAATCTGCGCAAGCACAGTACAAAAAAAAAACTCAGCACGTGTGGGGACTGTGTGGATCACCATTGAGAATCCATTGGTGGCAGAGGTGGATTTGCAGGTAGGAAATACAGCTTCAATCACAAGATGGCTGCAAGGGAAGGGCACTGATAAGGTAAAAGGGGCAGAGACGGGGACGGAGAAGTGGAATCTGTAAGGGCCAAGAGATTTCTCGTGGAAGAAATTGTGCCCCTGGTAGATTTAATTGAGAATAGATGAGAAGTTCTTGAAAACAAGGGGAGCTTCAGTAAAAGAAGACTTAAACCCTCTGTACTCGCAAAAGTTTGGGACCAGGTCGCAGTCGAGTATAATGGAATGTCCATCACCCCGAGAACTGGTGCGCAGCTGAAAAAGAAGTGGCAGACCTCGGACAAGCAGTGACTGAAAGTAATAATTAACATTTAGATTTATTTAGGTTTTTAAATATATTTATATTTATGCACTGCAATAACATCTGTAAACGTGATCCGTGTGTGTGTGTGTGTGTGTGTGTGTGTGTGTGTTCAGAAGGACCCTCTCTTAAAAGGTTCCATTTTCATCTTTGCAGAAGATAGTGTCACAGATCAACTGAGAATGGTCACAAAATGGAGGAGGTCCACCAAGTAGGCTGCAACTAACAGCCGTGGAGCAGAGGATATGCTTCTCCTTCCTCAATGCTGCTAACCAAGCATCTATTTTTTTGTTTCACCGAGGTTGTGGTACACTCATAATAAAGGATGAAACTGAGTACTGTGTACAATGAGCAAGTGTGACCTTAGCTCCTTTAATAAGACTCCAGAGTGCAGGTACCTCGTGGGTGACCTGCTTTTATACTGTGCTCCCAAGGGATCCAACAGGTGGGCACTCTGGTGGTCAGGTGTCATGCAGGTTAGAAAGGGTTAAATACATTGCAGGTTGCACATCAGAAGGAGACAGAAGGTGTATTTGAAGTTGAGGAAGAACATGCAGGAAATCTTCACTCCAGATATTCCAAATCAGAAGAAGGATGGGCAGCAAGAAGACGTTGACGACGAGATGGTCACCCTGGATTTGGAGATGCTGAGCCCCTCGAGGATTCCAAGCCTTTCCCTGAGTGGATTAAGCGACGAGACATTTCTAGGTTTGACGTCTGAGGCTGCGGGTCCCAATGTGTCGCAGCAAGCCACATTTGCAAGACATGAAAGGAGAGTGGAAGGGAGACCTGATGCAGAAACACGGGATTCGGAGAACATAGGACATCTTGTGGGGATGAGTGGGGAGAACATCCAACAATCGCGATTGCTCCTGGAAACCTTTGGTGGGGTGAGGGTAGAGTTAGGAGAACTGTCATTACAGGTGGAAGGATTTTTGGGACAGGTGACAGAGGTAGTAGAAGCAATAGGGGGCTAACCCAGGCTGTCACTGATTCGAGAAACGCTTTCTACTCTGCACCAAAATCAAGGGTTGATCCTGAGGCTGAGGATAATTACGAAGAGGAACCCGGGCCTTCCACAATTTCACATTTTGGCTCTGTCCCTGTCGTAAACCAACAGCAAAAAATGCCATGTTGGAAAAAATACAGATTAAACCCCGGGTTAAGGGGGGGCAAGGAAGCAGAAATCTGCAGCAATGGACACGTGCTGGGGTAGCGGCATCGACTGGGACAGGAGTGGCTCACAGCGCTAAGGAGGAGGATAGATGGCTTATTTGTTTTTTGGTTTGTTTGGTGGATTGTTCTTTTGAAAGTTTGCCACGTTATTCATTAAAATTTTTAAAGTTACGAAAGTTTAAAGAAAAGTCATGTTAAGCTAAGTACAACTGTGCTATACAAATGTTTAATAAACATATTTATTTTGGACTTTTAACCTGACTCCTGCACTTCATTTTTTAATGCAGCACTCCTAAATATTACTGGATAAAGGAACGAACTCAACATGTCAAATGGCCTCATCCCTTGTAACCTATAAGTTTAAATGATATAGGGGCAGGTTCCAGTACTAAGATGTTCATGGATATGGACTTGTTCTGGGTCATTGATACATGCAAAGTAGGATCATGGTGCATGTATCAGTGACGTTGACCCAGTCTAGATCCATGAACAAATTAGTACAGGAACATGCTAATTTAATATCCCTTCAAATATATTATTGTTTATTATTGTCCTTCTAAGCATTCCAACACTCTTTTAAAACATTAAACATTTTTGGTGGGATTATTTAATAAATCAAATTTAATGTCCAGCCTTTATTAAAAATCACTGCTGGTTTCCTATGGAGGTCCTGCGGCCTGGGATAGCAGCGGGCCGTGTGGGTGGAGGACCTTCGGCTGGGGATAGCAACGCTGGAGTTGGCTGCGTGGAGGATCAGGAGAAGGCTGCCATTGCTGTTTTTGGGTTGAAGACTCCAATTATTCTGGTGATTTTGCCTGCCTGGAGGATTTACAAGGCTTCCCTGGAATTCTGGAACATCTTAGAAGATTTTGGGCCACTAAGAACATCGATGAAAAAGGTGGTGAAGATTTAATTTTTATTTGCCTGCTTACAGTTTTATCATCGTAAGTTTACTTTTATCAGCTTTATTTTTAAACTTCCATATAGTTGATGTTGTATTTTGAAATTTCCAAAACGTTGATGTAAAAGAGCCAGGGAGACACTTCGGCCGTGGATAGGAGCGGGCCAACGCAGATTTCTTTAACTGCAGGTAAGGCTTTCTCCTACGGTGTTTCTCGGGTCTGTGCACTGATTTAAAAAATATTGTTCATGATGAAAGTTGGCCTTATGGCCCGAAATGGCATGTAACCTACTTTTCGTCGTACACCAACACCAGAATATATGCCAAACATTCTGGTGCTGGTAGTCGATGCCAGCGCCCCAACATTGGGGAATATTTAAACTAAGTTTCAGCACCAGAAAAATCACTGTGTGCCGAAAAAACGGCGCCCAGTGCTGGGCAAAATTGGGGCCTATGTCCCCGAGTTGTAGTTTCCCCTATGAGTGGAAATATCCTCTCTGCATCCACCTTGTCGTGCCCCCTCATTATCTTATATGATTCGATAAGATCACCTCTCATTCTTCTGAACTACAATGAGTGTAGGCCCAACCGATTCAACCTATCCTCATAAATCAACCCCCTCATCTCTAGAATCAGCCTCGTGAACCTTCTCCGAACAGACTCCAATGCAAGTATATCCTTCCTTAAATACGGAGACCAAAACTGTATGCAGTACTCCAGGTGTGGCCTCACCAATAACCTGTACCATTGTAGCAGGACTTCTCTGCTTTTATACTCTATCCCCCTTGCAATAAAGGCCAACATTCCATTTGCCTTCCTGATTAAATGCTGTACCTGCATACTAACTTTTTGTGTTTCATGCACAAGGACCCCCAGGTCCCTCTGTACTGCAGTACTTTGCAATTTTTCTCCATTTAAATTATAATTTGCTTTTCTATTTTTTCTACCAAAGTGGATAACCTCACATTTTCCCACATTACACTCCATCTGTAAAATTTTTGCCTACGCACTTATCCTGTTTATATCCTTTTGCGGATTTTTTGTGTCCTCCTCACAATGTGTTTTCCCAGCCATCTTTGTATCATCAGCAAACTTGGCTACATTACACTCGGTCCCTTCATCCAAGTCATTAATATAGATTGTAAATAGTTAAGGACCCAGCACCGATCCCTGCGGCACCTCACTAGTCACTGTTGCCAACCAGAAAATGACATATTTATCCCAACTCTCTGTTTTCTGTTAGTTAGCTAATCCTCTATCCATGCTAATGTATTATATTATCCCCAACCCCATGAACTTTTATCTTGTGCAGTAACCTTTTATGTGGCACCTTATCAAATGCCTTCTGGAAATCCAAATACACCACGTCCACTGATTCTCCTTATCCATCCTGCTCATTACATCCTTAAAGAACTCCAGCAAATTTTTCAAACATGATTTCCCTTTCATAAAACCATGCTGACTCTGCTTGATTTTCCAAATGTCCTGTTACTACTTCGTTAATAATGGACTCAAGCATTTTCTCAAAGTCAGATGTTAGGCTAACTGGTCTATAGTTTCATGCTTTTTGTCTGCCTTATTTTTTAAATAGGAGCATTACATTTGCATTTTTCCAATCCGCTGGGAGCGCCCCAGAATCCAGGAAATTTTGGTAGATTACACCCAATGCATCCACTATCTCTGCAGCCACTTCTCTTAAGACCCTAGTGTTATGTATGTATTTAGACCTTACCTAAATGTAAGACTTGCCACTAGGGGGCACACCTGTGGGAGATCTAAGGGTCACCTGTGCACCCTGGGACAAGCAGGTATAAAAGATAATTCACCATGCTGCTTCCTCACACTGGAGTCTGAATAAAGAGACCAAGGTCACAACAGTTTGAGCTTGCGATATAGTCCTGTGAATTTATTCTGAACTTAACAAATTGGCGACGAGTAACGGATCAAAAACTTTCATGCAGTAATGGCTGCCATTGGTTTTCTTGAGAGATTTGTTAAGGGTGATGATTGGGAAGCCTTCGTTGAACACCTCAACCAGTACTTTGTGGTCAACAAATTGGACAAGGCTGAGACGGTGACCAAGCGCAGGGCGATTCTCCTCACTGTATGTGGGTCATCGGTATATGGCCTCCTTAAAAATTTGCTGGCACCAGTCAAACTAACAGACAGATCTTATGCAGAGCTGTGTACGCTGGCTAAAGAACACCTCAAGCCAAAGGAGAGCATTCTGATGGCCAGGTACCGCTTTTACACGCACGGTCACTCTGAGGGACAGAACATGGCGAGTTTTGTCGCCGACCTAACATGCCTTGCGAGGCAGTGCGACTTTGCAGGATCCTTGTGGGAAATGTTGCGGGACATTTTCGTGCTTGGAATTGACCACGAGGTCATCTTTCGCAAATTGCTGTCTGCCGAATCCTTAGAACTGAGCAAGGCCATCACGATAGCCCAAGCCTTCATATCCACGAGCGATAACACGAAACAGATATCTTCACAGAATCGAAGCTCACCAGCTGTGCACCGTGCACAAAATAATGTTTGCAGCAGGTAGAACTGCACAGGGCAGGGTCCACCCGATTGCAGAGGCCAGACCTAGGCCTAGAGTGACTCAGAGTCCGCCGTGGGGCATGAATGAATATCCATTAGCACCATGTTGGCGCTGCGGGGGCAGCCATCGAGCTCATCAATGTCGATTCAAGCCCGATGTGTGCAAGGGCTATGGAACAATGGGGCAACTCCATCGAATGTGCAAACGATCTCTGACTCACTACGTGGACGGAGAGTGACACAGTTATGAGGATAACTAGGGTCCTGAACTTAAGGAAAGGTAACTTCGACGGTATGAGGCGTGAATTGGCTAGAATAGACTGGCAAAGGATACTTAAAGGGTTGATGGTGGATAAGCAATGGCAAACATTTAAAGATCACATGGATGAAGTTCAGCAATTGTACATCCCTGTCTGGAGTAAAAATAAAACGGGGAAGGTGGCTCAACCATGGCTAACAAGGGAAATTAAGGATAGTGTTAAAACCAAGGAAGAGGCATATAAATTGGCTAGAAAAAGCAACAAACCTGAGGACTGGCGAAATTTAGAATTCAACAGAGGAGGACAAAGGGTTTAATTAAGAGGGGGAAAATAGAATACGAGAGGAAGTTTGCAGGGAACATAAAAACTGACTGCAAAAGCTTCTATCGATATGTAACGAAAAAAAGATTAGTGAAGACAAACGTAGGTCCCTTGCAGTCGGATTCAGGTGAATTTATAATGGGGACCAAAGAAATGGCAGACCATTTAAACAAATACTTCGGTTCTGTCTTCACGAAGGAAGTCACAAATAACTTTCCTAATGGACTAGAGGACAGTGGGTCTAGTGAGAAGGATATCCTTATTAGGCGGGAAATTGTGTTAAGGGAATTGATGGGATTGAAGGCCGATAAATCCTCGGGGCCTGATAGTCTGCATCCCAGAGTACTTAAGGAAGTGGCAATAGAAATAGTGGATGCATTGGTGATCATTTTCCAACAGTCTATCAACTCGGGATCAGTTCCTATGGACTGGAGGGTAGCTAATGTAAGACCACTTTTTAAAAAAGGAGGCAGAGAGAAAACGGGTAATTATAGACCGGTTAGCCTGACATCAGTAGTGGGGAAAATGTTGGAATCAATCATTAAGGATGAAATAGCAGTGCATTTGGAAAGCAGTGACAGGATGGGACCAAGTCAGCATGGATTTATGAAAGGGAAATCATGCTTGACGAATCTTCTGGAAATTTTTGAGGATGTAACTAGCAGAGTGGACAAGGGAGAACCTGTGGATGTGGTGTATTTGGAGTTTCAAAAAGCTTTTGACAAGGTCCCACACAAGAGATTGGTGTGCAAAATCAAAGCGCATGGTATTGGGGGTAATGTACTGACGTGGATAGAGAACTGGTTGGCAGACAGGAAGCAGAGAGTCTGGATAAACGAATCCTTTTCAGAATGGCAGGCAGTGACTAGTGGAATGCCGCAGGGCTCAGTGCTGGGACCCCAGCTCTTTACAATATACATTAACGGTTTAAATGAAGGAATTGAGTGTAATATCTCCAAGTTTGCAGATAACACTGAACTGGGTGGCGGTGTGAGCTGTGAGGAGGACGCTAAGAGGCTGCAGGGTGACTTGGACAGGTTAGGTGAGTGGGCAAATGCATGGCAGATGCAGTATAATGTGGATAAATGTCAGGTTATCCATTTTGGGGGCAAAAACATGAAGGCAGAATATTATCTGAATGGCGGCAGATTAGGAAAAGGGGAGGTGCAATGAGACCTGGGTGTCATGGTTCATCAGTCATTGAAAGTTGGCATGCAGGTACAGCAGGCGGTGAAGAAGGCAAATGGTATGTTGGCCTTCATAGCTAGGGGATTTGAGTATAGGGGCAGGGAGGTCTTACTGCAGTTAGGGCCTTTGTGAGGCCTCACCTGGAATATTGTGTTCAGTTTTGGTCTCCTAATCTGAGGAAGGACATTCTTGCTATTGAGGGAGTGCAGTGAAGGTTCACCAGACTGATTCCAGAGATGTCTGGACTGTCAAACGAGGAGAGACTGGATCAACTGTGCCTTTATTAACTGGAGTTTAGAAGGATGAGAGGGGATCTGTAGAAACGTATAAGATTCTGACGGGACTGGACAGGTTAGATGCGGGAAGAATGTTCCCGATGTTGGGGAAGTCCAGAACCAGGGGACATAGTCTTAGGATAAGGGATAGGCCATTTAGGACTGAGATGAGGAGAAACTTCTTCACTCAGAGAGCTGTTACCTGTGGAATTCACTGCTGCAGAGAGTTGTTGATGCCAGTTCATGGGATATATTCAAGAGGGAGTTAGAAATGGCCCTTACGGCTAAGGGGATCAAGGGGTATAGAGAGAAAGCAGGAAATGGGTACTGAGGGAATGATCAGCCATGATCTTATTGAATAGCGGTGCAGGCTCGAAGGGCCGAATGGCCTACTCCTGCACCTATTTTCTATGTTTCTATGTTTCCCTACAGACCCGGCTGTCCTGTGTGCTACACAGTCACCAGACAGAATCACTCAGAACTGAGCCTTCCATATGCCATCAGCAAAAAATGCACCATAATTGCATGGCCCCTCCACGTGATATCAGAATAAGTGATGTAGACCATGTTCAGGGCCCCCAGTTGGGTCGCTTGCACTGCATTAGCCAAGGGGGGGAATGGAGTGTATGCGTTGAAAACGGAGCATTTGATTGTGAAACTATGTACCGGGCTAACGAGAAAAGCATTTGGACTAGACCAAACTGCGAACTACTGATGACCTTGAAGCTCTGTGAAAGGACCTGGCCCTAAGACTTTGGGGGGGGAGTGATGTTATATATGAATGTGGACCTCACCCAAATGTAAGACTTGCCACTAGGGGGCACACCCATGGGAGATCTAAGGGTCACCTGTGCACCCTGGGGCAAGCAGGTATAAAAGGTGATTCACCATGCTGCTTCCTCACTCTGGAGTCTGAATAAAGAGACCAAGGTCACAACAGTTTGAGCTTGCGATATAGTCCTGTGAATTTATTCTGAATATAACGCTTAGAATGTAAGCCATCAGGTCCTGGGGACTTGTCTGCCTTTAGTGCCATTATTTTACTGAGTACTACTTTTTTAGTGATAGTGATTGTATTAAGTTCTTCCCTCCCTATAGCCCCTGATTATCAACTATTGGGATGTTTTTAATGTCTTCTACCGTCCTCTAGTCTCATCCTTTCGGAGACCAACATTTACTTTAGCCACTCTTTTCCTTTTTATGTATCTGTAGAAACTCTTACTATCTATTACAACAGTGACTACACTTCAAAAGTATTCATTGGCTGTAAAGCGTATTGGGACATCCTGAGGTTGTGACAGGTATGACATAAATGCAAGTCTTTCTTTTTTTTAATGGCTAATCTGTACCTCAACTCCATTTATTCTCCTTTGCTCTGTATCCCTTGATACCCTTGTTATCAGGCTTGATATCACAATCTTGAAAATTTCAATTGACCCAGCATCTAACCCCTGTATAGGAGAGTGTTCCAGATTCTCACAACCCTTCATTATTCATCCATCACTGACTTATTAATGGAGGAGGGCTTAATGTATGGATGGATCCTGGGAGACAAGGCCTACTCCCTGAAGCCATGGCTAATGACACCGTTCTGCATCAGCCATGATGCAGCAGTCTTGTGGAATACGACAACTCAACACAGGTCTGCTTGAGGAAAAAGAATTGTTTAGTTTGCTTGATCAAGGGAGACACGGTTTACACCAGTTCCGCAACTGGGTGCTTTCTCTCCGAACACATTTGGAGCTGCTTCTTTATATAGAATCAGATCTTTGCAAAGTAATTCCGGCACACGTGATTTACATTACTATTGATCACTCTCTTCTACTGCGTGACAATTTTCTCCTAGTTACAATTTGTTAATTTTAACTTACTGACAGTTCCAGTATCTTACTTGGGTATGGGCAGCTGCATCCTGCTGCTAACGGAACATACATCATAAACTTAAGACCTTCGTTCTGAAGAACAGGAACGATCTGAATAACAGAAACTTACTTATAAACTCAGGACCTCTGTCCTGAAAAACAAGTCATGTGGTTATGGCTGTTGCAGACTGCCCTTTGCACATGATAATTGCCACATAAGCTTATTCTTGTTTTTGCCTTGCTAGCATAAAGCACATTTAGCTAATTTTTCTCCCATCAACAGGAACACTACGTTGACGCACATGCAGCCACCAATGGTGGTGGAGAGGACCATTGGGGTTTTAAAAGCCACTTCAGATTGAATCATAGAATTGTAGAAGTTTATGGCACAGAAGGAGGCCATTCAGCCTCGACAAGTTGGTGGACGTCCTACTGTATGCGTCTGAGAGGTTGGCGAGGATTGTTGTGGCCTGCTGTGGCCTGCATAATTTTGCATTGAGTGAAGTTCTCAGGTTAGAGATGTTGTATGAATGGCCCTTGAAACCCGAGGATCTTGACCTGCTTGTCCTGGAGCCCAAGGGTGAAGACCGCTTAAAGGAGTCTAAGCTTAGAGCTGCCAGGGAAGTCACGCGGCAGGTTCTCATAGAGATGCTCAGCAAATGGTGGCACCCACCTTAAGAACCACCTCCCAAGGCATTGCCAACTGACATCAACGTGTGAGCATGCGTCAACCACTAGTGTGGGCCATTCACTGTGGGACTGATTTCTCAAAGACTCTCTCATTAGACAATTTAAGAAACAATTAAACCTTTATTTGGCAAACAATGTAACACAAACAGTACCAATGATGCACAAAAGAAGTGAACTTTCAACCTGAAAACACCAAATGTAAGTTCCAGACCCTTCTACATAAAGATGCATCATTGACAGAACAGGTGAACTCTCATAGGTCAGACTGTCAATATAATATACAGTGCAGAGGTAGAAGTTTCATGACCAAAGCGCTTTACAACCAATGAAGTCAACATCATCAGTGGCAGTCCCTCAAAACGAAGATGAGTTCACAGGTGTTCCAATGAAGGACCTAATATTCCGGATCCAGAACTACATCCTGTGCGTGGATTTTTTTAACGTGTGGTGGCCGTTGCACCCAAGAGCACCCCACGGGCTTGACAGAGCTATGTCTTGGTCCAGTGACAAGGATTAACCAAGATGACTGGAGACCAGCTCTGCTGCACGGACCGAGTGCACACACATATCATAATGTGGGCTGGCCCATGCTGACCCTGGGCCCTCGCCTCTTCTGGGCCCCGAACTCACGCCTCTCCTGGGCCCCGATCACATCCCTCTACAAACTCTTGCTGCTCCTTTGCCTCGACCTCGCCACTCCTGCTGGACCTGCCCGCACTGCCATCAGCTGTCACCGTCCTGCAGCAGCACGCATTGCTCCCTGCAGTGGTATGCCGCCGCACGCTGCTCCCTCTATGGTCGTGCAGGCCAGGACCGCGCCGATATCCGGGCCTGGCCGCCGCACACTGCTCCCTCTAATGGCCCCGGCCTGCTGATGGCCTTGCAGGCTGGGATCACGCCAATTAGAGGGAACCAATGCAGTACTTAAGTAGTGAAGTACTAAACTACTTTACAGCCAATGAAAGTAGTTAAGTTTCAAACTGTTAAGATTATTGCAACTTAGAAAAACAACATTAAACATAAGTAAGACAAAGGTTCTCCACCAATCTGCCCCCGCCATACAGCACTGCCCCCCGGATTATCAAGATCCACAACGAGACCTTGGACAGCATGAACCACTTTCCATACCTCGGGAGCTTCTGTCAGCGAGGGCAGACATTGAAGATGAAATCCAACACCGCCTTCAGTGTGCCAGTGCAGTATTTGATCGCCTGAGTAAAAGAATGTTTGAAGACCAAGATCTCAAACCAGGCACCAAGCTCATGGTTTACAGAGCAGCACTGATACCCACCCTCCTATATGCTTCAGAGACATGGAATATGTATAGTAGGCACCTAAGAGCACTGGAGAAACATAGAAGCATAGAAATATAGAAAATAGGTGCAGGAGTAGGCCATTCGGCCCTTCGAGCCTGCACCACCAATCAATGTGATCATGTCTGATCATGCAATTTCAGTACCCCATTCCCGCTTTCTCTCCATACCCTCTGATCCCTTTAGCCATAAGGGCCACATCTAACTCCCTTTTGAATATATCTAACAAACTGGTCTCAACAAGTTTCTATGGTAGAGAATTCCACAGGTTCACAATTCTCTGAATGAAGAAGTTTC
Organism: Pristiophorus japonicus; assembly: GCF_044704955.1. Lineage (NCBI taxonomy): Eukaryota > Metazoa > Chordata > Chondrichthyes > Pristiophoridae > Pristiophorus > Pristiophorus japonicus. The sequence continues at coordinate 59,942,446 of NC_091986.1, forward strand.
TCCTCATCTCGGTCCTAAATGGCTTACCCCTTATCCTTAGACTGTGACCCCTGGTTCTGGACTTCCCCAAAATCGGGAATGTTCTTCCTGCATCTAACCTGTCCAATCCCGTCAGAATTTTAGATGTTTCTGAGATCCTCTCTCATTCTTCTAACTTTCAGTGAATATAAGCCTAGTCAATCCAATCTTTCTTCATATGTCATTCCTGCCATCCCGGGAATCAGTCTGGTGAACCTTCGCTGCACTCCCTCAATACCAAGAATGTCCTTCCTCAGATTAGGAGACCAAAATTGTACACAATATTCAAGGTGTGGCCTCACCAATGCCCTGTACAACTGCAGCAAGACCTCCCTGCTCCTATACTCAAATTCTCTCGCTATGAAGGCCAACATGCCATTTTCCTTCTTCACCGCCCGCTGTACCTGCATGCTAACTTTTAATGACTGATGTACCATGACACCCAGGTCTCGTTGCACCTCCCCTTTTCCTAATTTGTCACTATTCAGATAATATTCTGCTTTCCTGTTTTTGCCACCAAAGTGGATAACCTCACATTTATCTATATTATACTGCATCTGCCATGCATTTGCCCACTCACCTTACCTATCCAAGTCACCCTGCAGCCTCTTAGCATTCTCCTCACAGCTCACAATGCCACCCAGCTTAGTGTCATCTGCAAACGTGGAGGTATTACATTCAATTGCTTCGTCTAAATCATTAATGTATATTGTAAATGGTTGGGGTCCCAGCACTGAACCTTGCGGTCATCATCATCATCATAGGCAGTCCCTTGGAATCGAGGAAGACTTGCTTCCACTCTTAGCATGAATTCTTAGGTGGCTGTACAGTCCAATACGAGAACCACAGTCTCTGTCACAGATGGGATAGATAGTCATTGAGGGAAAGGGTGGGCAGGGAGTCTGGTTTGCCGCACGCTCCTTCTGCTGCCTGCGCTTGATTTCTGCATGCTCTCGGCGACGATACTCGAGGAGCTCAGCGCTCTCTCGTATGCACTTCCTCCACTTAGGGCGGTCTATGGCCAAGGACTCCCAGGTGTCAGTGCGGATGTTGCACTTTATCAGGGAGGCTTTGAGGGTGTCCTTGTAACGTTTCCTCTGCCTGCCTTTGGCTCGTTTGCTGTGGACGAGGTCCGAGTACAGCGCTTGCTTTGGGAGTCTCGTGTCTGGCATGCGAACTATGTGGCCTGCCCAATGGAGCTGATCAAGTGTGATCAGTGCTTCAATGCTGGGGATGTTGGCCTGGAAGAGGACGCTAATGTTTGTGTGTCTGTCCTCCCAGGGGATTTGAAGGATCTTGCGGAGACATCGCTGGTAGTATTTCTCCAGCGACTTGAGGTGTCTACTGTACATGGTCCACGTCTCTGAGCCATAAAGGAGGGCGGGTATTACTACGGCCCTGTAGACCATGAGCTTGGTGACAGTTTTGAGGTACTGATCTTCAAACACTTTTTTCCTCAGGCAGCCGAAAGCTGTACTGGCACACTGGAGGCGGTGTTGGATCTCATCATCAATGCATGCTCTTGTTGATAGGAGGCTCCCGAGATAGGGGAAGTAGTCCACGTTGTCCAGGGCCATGCCGTGGATCTTGATGTTTGGGGGTTAGTGCTGTGCGGCGATGACAGGCTGGTGGAGGACCTTTGTATTACTAATGTTTAGCGTAAGACACATGCTTTCATACGCCTCGGTAAATATGTCGACTATGTCCTGGAATTCAGCCTCTGTGTGTGCACAGACACAGGCGTTGTCTGCGTACTGTAGCTCGACGACAGAGGTTGGAGTGGTCTTAGGCCTGGCCTGGAGACGGCGAAGGTTGAACAGCTTCCTACTGGGTCTGTATTTAGCTCCACTCCAGCGGGGAGCTTATCAACTGTGAGGTGGAACATGGCAGCGAGGAAGATTGAGAAGAGGTTTGAGGTGATGACGCAGTCCTGCTTGACTCCAGTCCGGACATGAATTGGGTCTGTGATGGATCTGTTGGTAAAGATCAGGGCTTGCATGTCGTCATGGAGCAGACGGAGTATGGTGGCGTACTTTTAGGGGCATCCAAAAAGGAGGAGGACACTCCATAGACCCTCGCAGTTGACAGTGTCAAAGGCCTTTGTAAGGTCGAAGAAGGCCATGTATAAGGGCTGGTGCTGTGCCCCGCATTTTTCCTGTAGATGTCGTGATGCAAAAATCATGTCCGTTGTGCCCTAGAGGGGACGAAATCCGCACTGCGACTCCACGATGAGCTTCTCGGCCAAGGGGTGAAGATGGTTGAGGAGGACTCTAGCGACGACTTTCCCAGTGGTTGATAGCAGAGAGATTCCTCTGTAGTTGCCGCAGTCTGACTTGTCCCCTTTTTTAAAGACGGTCACGATCACTGCATCTCTAAGATCTCCTGGCATGCTCTCCTCCCTTCAGATGAGAGAGATGAGGTCATGTATTTGCAGAAGTAGTGCCTCTCCGCCATACTTTAGTGCCTCAGCAGGGATTCCATCCGCTCCCGTAGCCTTGTTGTTTTTTAGCTGTCTTATGGCCTTTTCTACCTCATGCAGTGTTGGGGTTTTACTGAGGTTGTGGTGGGTAGCATGCTGCAGAATGCATGCTCGAGAATACTTGAGTCAAACGCAGAGTCTCGATTGAGGAGATCTTCGAAGTGCTCCTTCCAGCTGGCCCTGACTGCCTTGGTGTCCTTGATTAGTGTTTCCCTGTTCTTGGCTAGGAGTGGGGTGGGGCCTTGAGAGTTTGGTCCATATATGGCCTTGACTGCGATGAAGAATCCTCGCACATCATGGCTGTCGGCCAGCTACTGTATCTCCTGTGCTTTCTCCATCCACCACCTGTTCTTGAGGTCCCAGGTTTTTTATTGGACCTTAGCCTTTAGCCATCTGTAATGCTGCTTTGCTGCTCCCGAGTTGGGTTGTTGTTTAAGGCTCAGAAATGCCCTGCACTTGCAATCTATTAGTTCTTAAATCTCCTGATCATTCTCATCAAATCAACCCTGGTGTTTCCTGGTTGAGTGACCGAGCATCTCATTGCAGACACAGGTTATGGAGGCCTGGAGGGCAGACCAATCGCTGTGGGCATTCTGCATCTCGGGGTCATCAAGGCACGCCAGGTTAACTGTGAGGTGCCGATTGTAAAGGGCTCTCTTAGCCAGGTCCTTAAGTACCTCAGCATTGACTTTTTTGCGACATTGCTTCTGCTGCCCCATTCGCTTTGGGGCTATGTTGTTGTCAATGATGGATCAGATTAGGCAGTGGTCCGTCCAGCATCCCACTAGTCACTGCCTGCCATTCTGAAAAGGACCCGTTTATTCCTACTCTTTGCTTCCTGTTTGCCAACCAGTTCTCTATCCACATCAATACATTACCCCAATACCATGTGCTTTAATTTTGCACACTAACCCCTTGTGTGGGACCTTGTCAAAAGCCTTTTGAAAGTCCAAATACACCACATCCCATGATTCTCCCTTGTCCACTCTACTAGTTACATCCTCAAAAAATTCTAGAAGATTTGTCAAGCATGATTTCCCTTTCACAAATCCATGCTGACTTGGACCAATCCTGTTATTGCTTTTCAAATGCGCTGCTATTACATCTTTAATAATTGATTCCAAAATTTTCCCCACTACCGATGTCAGGCTAACCGGTCTATAATTCTCTGTTTTCTCTCTCCCTCCTTTTTTAAAAAATGGGGTTACATTAGCTACCCTCCAATCCATAGGAACTGATCCAGAGTCTATAGAATGTTGGAAAATGACTACCAATGCATCCATTATTTCTAGGGCCACTTCCTTAAGTATTCTGGGATGCAGACTATCAGGCCCTGGGGACTTATCGACCCTCAATCCCATCAATTTCCCTAACACAATTTCCTGACTAATAAGGATTTCCTTCAGTTCCTCCTTCTCGCTAGACCCACAGTCCCCTAGTATTTCCGGAAGGTTATTTGTGTCTTCCTTAGTTGAATTCACTTGATTTTGACTGCAAGGGACCTACATTTATCTTCGCAAATCTTTTTCTCTTCACATATCTATAGAAGCTTTAGCCGTCAGTTTTTGTGTTCCCAGCAAGTTTACTCTCATACTTTATTTTCCCCCTCCTAATTAAATCCTTAGTTCTCTGCTGAATTCTAAATTTCTCCCAGTCCTCAGGTTTGCTGCTTTTTGTGACCAATGTATATGCCTCTTCCTTAGATTTAACACGATCCCTAATTTCCCTTATTAGCCATGGTTGAGCCTCCTTTCCCATGTTATTTTTACGACAGCCAGGGATGTACAATTGTTGAAGTTCACCCATGTGATCTTTCAATGTCTGCCATTGCCTATCCTCCATCAACTCTTTAAGTATCATTCAGCAGTCTATCCAAGCCAATTCATGTCTCATACCATCGAAGTTACTTTTCTTTAAGTTCAGGATCCTAATCTCTGAATTAACTGTGTCACTTTCCATCTTAATGAGGAATTCTACCATATTATGGTCACTCTTCCCCAAGAGGCCTTGCACAACAAGATTGCTAATTAATCCTCTCTCATTACACATCACCCAGTCGAGGATGGCCAGCTCTCTAGTTGGTTCCTCGACATATTGGTCTAGAAAACCATCCCTTATACACTCCAGGACATCTTCCTCCACCATATTGCTACCAGTTTGGTTCGTCCAATCTATATGTAGATTAAAGTCACCCATGATAACTGCTGTACCTTTATTGCACGCATCCCTAATTTCCTGTTTGATGCCATCCCCAACTTCACTACTACTGTTTGGTGGTCTGTACACAACTCCCACTAGCGTTTTCTGCCCTTTGGTGTTCCGCAGCTCTACCCATACAGATTCCACATCATCCAAGCTAAAATTTCTTTACTTACTATTGCGTTAATCTCCTCTTTAACCAGCAACACTACCCCACCTCCTTTACCTTTCTGTCTATCCTTCCTGAATATTGAATACCCCTGGATGGTGAATTCCCAGCCTTGGTCACCCTGGAGCCATGTCTCCGTAATCCCAATTACATCATATCCGTTAACAGCTATCTACGCAGTTAATTCATCCACCTTATTACGAATGCTCGTCGTATTGAGACACAGAACCTTCAGGCTTGTTTTTTTAACACTCTTTGTCATTTTAGAATTATGTTGTAATGTGGCCCTTTTTGATTTTTGCCTTTGATTTCTCTGCCCTCCACTTTTCCTTATCTCCTTTCTACCTTTTGTTCTGCCCCCATTTTACTTCCCTCTGTCTCCCTGCATAGATTCCCATACCCCTATAGTACCACCAATTCTGCCTCTGCAAAATCCTGCAGATCCATTGGCACGATACGCATGGCAACATACACATACAACTCTCTAGGCCAATATCCCCAGTATCGAGGCATTGATGAAAGCTCAATCAGCTCTGATGGATGGGCCACATTGTCCACATGCCTGATTCCAAAACAAGCACTCTACTCCGAGCTCTATCACGGCATGCGAGTCCCGGGAGAGCAGAGAAAATGCTTCAAGCACTCCTTGAAAAAATGAGAGGTCAAACCTTTGTTTTAGGCCCCCTCTACCAAATTGGACATTACAGAGTGGGGAAGGAGCCATACCTGCTCTGCTTGAGATTCTGCAGTGGCCATCAGCAAAAGTTCATTTTTAAATTAAAACAAGACATTCCTGTGGAGCCAGGAGAAGCAGTTGAACTCCCCCATCTCCACAGTAGTCACTCACTTTCTGGCTGGTCTCAAACCTCTCAGTTGGGCTGTGCGCCCTGTGTCCAGCACTCATTTCAGGCCCAGAAATGGGCCTAAAGGAATTTCCAGCCCACACAACAGGAGGCAATAGAAAGGGTAAAGGGTACATTCATTAGGATGCTGCCTGGTGTGAGGAAGTATAAATGTTAAGAAAATTGGGTCTGTTTTCCTTAAGGGAGGATTAAGGGGAGATTTGAGGGATGTGCTTAAAATTACAAAGTGATGGGACAGAATAGATAAAAAAAACAGATTGAAGGGTATAGAATGAGAGGACATAGATGTAAGATTAACTGACATAGATCAGGTGAAACCTTTTACACAACTGGTACGTGTTACTAGATTAAAGGCGCTATATAAATACAAATTGTTGTTGTATGGCTGTGCAATGCACTAGCAGAATTAGTGATGAAGCAGAGATCATGTCAACATTTAAGAATAGATTAGATAGGCGGGTGAAGGAAAGGACAATAAAAGGAATATGGGAACAGGGTGAGCACTGGGATTAGGAGTATTGCTCATGTGGAAGATAAACGATACTGACTGGTTGGACTGAAAGGCCTGTTTCTGCCTTACAATTTCTATGTAATTCTATGTAAGTGCCTTGGGGTATTTCATATGTTAAAGGAGCTATTTACGTGCAAATTTCTGTTGAACAACCAGATAATCTGCCTTTTGTGGTGTAGACTGAAAGAGGAATTTTGCCCTGAACACCCAGACAATTGGCTGCAGTGTTACTGATAATGAATATTGCTGATAATCTCCAGAGGTGGGTATGAAAACAAATAATTCTGAGTACAGAATCTGTCTGATCAAATACCTATGCACTGGTGTGTGCTACTGTTGGATGCTGCAGGTAACAGCCCTGTTGAACGGATGTGGCTATATTATGAAATGAAGCAAAGTTATCGTTAGTGTTAGTACTGTGTTTCACTGCCTATCAGTTGAGCTCAGTTTCCTGTGCTGTAGTAGTACTGTGGAACCACAATAGCCGAACGAGCTGTGAGGATCTGACACCAAAACTATGGCTGCACAAGCAAAATACGGCCATCCTCCACTTTGCATCTTTGTGTTGATAAATCTTGTTCAAGGTAAGTGCTATCATATTCATTCAAACTCTGTCTTTCTGTAATGAAAGAAGTGCAGACATGGATACTTTGTGCACTAGCGGCATGTTTTCTGAGGCAGTTGAAGTTACAAGTAATTTTAGATGCAATGTTAGGACTACCAGTAACGAAGGAACATATCCGTGACACTAATTCTATATATGATATGGCATTGGAAAGCTTTTCCTAGTAGGACGTTATTGGTTATGCCTTGTGGTGTAGCAGTTATGAAGCACTCCAATCAATGATGTAAAAATAATACTGATAGCACGAGGAGAGAGGACAGAGGAAGGCAGGATGAAGGACACTTCCTTTTCGTTCTGTGACAATCATGTTTCAATCCGGTCATGAACCTACATGCCAAATGAGGGCAGTACCAGTTCTAAGCAGTTTTAAAGAACAATGACATGTATGAACATGAACAATAATGGACAGGTAAAGACCATCTGATCCATCGAACCTGTCCCACACAAATGCGATACATAGAAACATAGAAAACATAGAAAATAGATGCAGGAGTAGGCCATTCGACCTTTTGAGCCTGCACCACCATTCAATATGATCATGGCTGATCATGCAACTTCAGTACCCCATTCCTGCCTTCTCTCCATACCCCTTGATCCCTTTAGCCGTAAGGGCTATATCTAACTCCCTTTTGAATATATCCAACGAACTGGCCTCAACAATTTTCTCTGGTAGAGAATTCCACAGGTTCACAATTCTCTGAGTGAAGAGGTTTCTCCTCATCTCAGTCCTAAATGGCTTACCCCTTATCCTTAGACTGTGACCTCTGGTTCTGGACTTCCCCAACATTGGGAACATTCTTCCTGCATCTAACCTGTCTCAACCCGTCAGAATTTTATATGTTTCTACGAGATCCCTTCTCGTTCTTCTAAATTCCAGTGAATATAAGTCTAGTCGATCCAGTCTTTCTTCATATGTCAGTCCTGCCATCCCGGGAATCAGTCTGGTGAACCCTCAATAGCAAGAATGTATTTTCTCAGATTAGGAGACCAAAACTGCACACAATACTTAAGGTGTGGCCTCAGTTGGCCCTGTACAACTGCAGTAAAACCTCCCTGTTCCTATACTCAAATCCTCTTGCTATGAAGGCCAACATGCCATTTGCTTTCTTTACTGCCTACTGTACCTGCATGCCTACTTTCAATGACTGATGTACCACGACACCCATTCAGATAATAATCTGCCTTGTGTATCACAACTTATACACTCCACCCCATCTGAAACCATATGATCTCCTGGGAGAGGCAAAAAAACAGATTAAAAACCCAGGCCAATCTGGGAAAAAAATCTGGGCAATTCCTCTCCGACCCATCTAGGCGATCAAAACCAGTCGAGGAGATCGCTCTGGCCATTAAATTCCTGCAGTATCTACCTATATCTAAGAAAAAAATTATACATTATATATGTTTGTAACTAGGAGAATGGCATTGAGCTATCCCGGCATAAGGCTACTGTGTAAACCACGTATAAAGTAAAAATCAGTATGAAACTGACGTAAAATTATACTTTTAATTTGATCTATTTAATAAATACTATTGCTAACAATGAGGCCCAGGAATCAAACTAATACCCCTAAGAAATATGTCTAATGATATTAATTTCATTGTGATCTATCACACATACATACATACATGTATACATTTAATGGTACATAATACATGTGCATATATAATACAATCTATCACAAGGCTATGTCACTGAGCATGCATTGATTGTAATCTGTGCTGAATCATCGCAGGGGTTTTAGTGTAAACGGGATACAACAAAGAATGTGGCATCATTCTGGTTACCACTTTGCAACAGCATGGGTGGCGGCACTATGTTATGCTGCTAGCTCTGCATCGTGCTCTGGTCAGATAAAGTGAAGTCTGCTGTTCCAAAGGCAGTTCATTTTTTTTATGTGTCAGGAAGGCACTTTAAAATTAAAAGGGGGCAGTTCTGTTTTTAGTGCTCCTGGCACAGAGATTCGTATATTGGGAACATGTGTCAGGAATCCAGTCCATGCCTGTTGCCAAATCATTGGGATGGTGAAAGAGACAGAATTTCCGATGCGTGGGTCCGATGTATAAAACTGTACACCTAGAGCACTAAAGAGGACAGTTTAACCAAACTGTAGAAGGACGATTTTGCATGGCTTGTAGTCCTGCATCTGGTGCAAAGCTGACTTGGGGTAAGGGTACCTTGACTCAAACTGAAACTGAGTGCATCCATCAAACCTGATTTGCATGGTTCAGCTACTCACTGGGTAAACTGATTGAACCTCAGAGGAACTTTACAAAATGCTGACTGTGTTGAGCTTCATATAGAAACCATTGTATTGTATCACTACACTATGGTCTTTTGTTATTAAGATGGAGAGACAAATTGATCCATTGGTCTCGCAAGATGGTTGGAGAAGAAAACACTGAGATGTGAATAATTTTTGATATGTGTGACTTAAAGCCTGCTTTGCTTAGAACCTAAAGTATTAGAAATGTGTTTACTGACTTATCAGACCAATTTGTACTCAGATCCCATAAACAGCAATGCGATGAATGACAGGTGAATCTCTTTTTGGTGATGTTGGTGGAGGAATAATTGTTGATCAGGACACTGGGAGTCTCTGCTTTTTTAAAAATAGTACCATAGGACCTTAAACATCCACCTGAGGAGGTAGAGAGGGCCTTGTTTTAACATTGCATCCATAAGTCATAGCCTGATATCTGCAGGTCAGAGTCTGATCTTAGTCTGATACCTGCAGGAGCTCTGAAGCATATTGCACAGCTATTAAAAAAAATAAAATGTAAGTTGTTTAAAGAACCATTTGATCATCAGGAATAATGGTGCACAGTTGGCATTTGTCAATTTGTTTAGAATCTGTTTCTTCATCAACCACAAAACTTGATATTACAATTGCCTGCATCGGCTAAAAATATAAGGTTGCATTCACACATTCATCTGAAATGGCTAAGGTGGTTTTCCGATTTATTGCCCTAATTTAGGCTTAAAATTAGCGAAATTCTCAAAGAAATGACGTAATCATCATCAAAGCAGCCTTCTGCATCGTTTCTCCTGGGTTTCTGCCGAGCTTGGCTAAAATTACGATAAGAGATTCGGGAGAACCTCACGGAAATTCTCCCCCTATTCGAGCCCCAATTTCAGCAGGAGTAGGATGGAAACATTTTAATAATAACTAAAATAATTACCTGGCATTTATGCTAAACCTTTATGTTATTGATTCAAAATTTGACTAAACTGTTAAGAATGCATGCAATGTAACATCAGACCACACACAGGTTTTGAAGTTGCCAGTTCAAATCTTCGAGCGTAAAGTAAACTCAGGAGTGATTCATTCTGAGTTTGAATGCTGGCCCATCTATGAACCATTGTTAAGAGTACAAGCACAAAAAACTTTGAAGAAAATACAGCACAAATATGTTTTACCCTTGAGCTGTTGCTTCCTGTAAAGAAATTCCAGGAAACATAACCCACACACTGCCACTTCTATCATCCCTCTACAAATATCAGCTAAGATAATATGTGGGCAAATTGCTGCAAAGTGCAAAAACTATAGAGCTGTAATAGTGGGGGACTTCAACTACCCTAATATTAACTGGGAAAAAAAACAGTGTGAATGGTACAGAGGGTGCAGAATTCCTAAAATGCATTCAGGAGAACTTCTTTAGACAGTATGTAACAAGCCCAACAAGGGAGGGGCGGTTCTGGACTTGGTTTTGGGGAATGAAGAGGGGCAGGTGGAAGGGGTATCAGTGGGAGAGCATTTTGGTGCTAGTGATCATAATTCAGTAAGATTTAGGGTAGTTATAGAAAAAGACAAAAGTGGACCAGTAAACATTTTTCTCAATTGGGGTAAAGACAATTTTGCTGAGCTGAGATGGAATTTGGCCAAAGTGGACTGGAAACGGCTACTTGATGGTAAAAGAGCAGTGGGAGGCATTCAAGGAGGAGATCCTGAGGGTACAGAGCAAGCATGTTCCCTTAAAGAAAAAGGGTAGGTCTAACAAATCTAGAGCCCTTGGATGTCAAGGGACATACAAGGTAAGATAAAGAAAAAAAGGGAAGCTTTTGACAGATACCGAGAACTCAATACTGCAGAAAATCTAGAGGAGAATAAAAAGTGCAGAGATGCAATTAAAAAAGATATCAGGAAAGCAAAGAGAGAGCATGAAAGAATGTTGGCAAGTAAAATCAGTGAAAAAACAAATATGTTTTATAAATAAATTAAGAGCAAGAGAATAACTAGAGAAATAGTGGGGCCTATTAGAGACCAGAAATAAATTCTGTGTGTGGAGGCAAAAGATGTGGGTTTGATTCTTAATGAATACTTTGCATTTGTTTTCACAAAAGAGAAGGGCATTGTAGACTTTGCAATGAGGGAGGATGAGTGTGAAATATTAGACGAGATAAACATAGAAACATAGAAACATAGAAAATAGGTGCAGGAGTAGGCCATTTGGCCCTTCGAGCCTGCACCACCATTCAATAAGATCATGGCTGATCATTCACCTCAGTACCCCTTTCCTGCTTTCTCTCCATACCCCTTGATCCCGTTAGCTGTAAGGGCCATATCTAACTCCCTCTTGAATATATCCAATGAACTGGCATCAACAACTCTCTGCAGTAGAGAATTCCACAGGTTAACAACTCTCTGAGTGAAGAAGTTTCTTCTCATCTCAGTCCTAAATGGCTTACCTCTTATCCTTACACTGTGTCCCCTGGTGAGAGAGGAAGTATTAAGGGGCTTTGCAGCTTTGAAAGTGGATAAATCCCCAGGCCCAGATGAAATGTATTCTAGGTTGTTAAAAGAAGCAAAAGAGGAAATAGCAGAGGTTCTGACCATCATTTTCCAGTCCTCTCTGGCTACAGGTGTGGTGCCAGAGGACTAGAGAACTATTAATGTTGTTCCTTTGTTTAAAAAGGGAGAAAGGGATAGATCGAGTAATTACAGGCCAGTCAGCCTAACCTCAGTGGTGGGAAAATTATTGGAAAAATCCTGAGGAACAGGATAAATTTTCATTTGGAAAGACATGGATTAATCAAGGACAGTTAGCATGGATTTGTCAAGGGAAGGTCGTGTCTGACTAACTTGATTGAATTTTTCGAGGAGGTAACCAGGAGGGTCGATGAGGGCAGTGCGAATGATGTAGTGTATATGGATTTTAGCAAAGCTTTTGATAAGATCCCACATGCACACTGGTCACAAAAGTAAAAGCCCATGGTATCCAGGTCAAAGTGTCAAATTGGATCCAAAATTGGCTCAGAGACAGGAAGCAAAGGGCAATGGTTGATAGGTGTTTTTGTGATTGGAAGACTATATCCAGTGGGGTTCCGCAGGGCTCGGTGCTAGCTCCCTTGCCTTTTGTGCTATATATCAATTACTTGGGCCCTGATATTGGTTTCTTTACCACCTACTGCCGCCAACTGCCGCTGAATTTTGCTGCTGTCTTCCTCTCTTTGCCATTTTCCACTTGGGCTGGAGCAGGCAGGAGGGGAGTACCGCCGGGAACTGCTCACTGATGTCCTCTGGCGGCCAAGTAGTGTAAGTGTCCTCCCACCTGCCGAGCTGCCAGATTGATGTGGGCAGGAGTTGGCGGGAGTCGGTGCCAGTAGGGGGAAAGACCGCTGTATGGAGGCTGTTCTAACCCCAACAGTAGGTAGGAAGAACGGAAAAAAAAGTTAGTGAACATATTTAAAAAAAATGTTTTACAGTGACTTACCTGGATGGGGTCCCCTGAAGATGTTCCGGTGTTTTTTTTTGTTTGCTATGATTTTTCATTTCAGCTCATCCACCCTCCCTGGGCCCGACTCCATCCTCGGTGGCATTTTGGCGGTAAGAGCCTTTTGCCACCGAGATTGAGAGCTCCCGCCCGCTGCCATCCAGATTGAGGGCTAAGCCGTTATTTGGCCGCCAGGAGGTACTGCCACCTCTTTTAGAGGAATCTTCCTGGCAAAGCACCACCCGGTCTCTCGGTGACCACCAGCGGTCCTTTGGGCAGCACTTGGGCGGGCCTTGGCTTCGACCGAGTTCGGACCCATGGAATTGAATGTTGGGGGTATGATTAAGAAGTTTGCAAATTACACTAAAATAGGCTGTGTAATTGATAATGAATAAGAAAGCTGCGGACTTCAGGAAGATATCAATGTACTGGTCAAGTGGGCAGAATAGTGGCAAATGGAATTCAATCTGGATAAGTGTGAGATGATGCATTTGGGGAGGTCTAACAAGGCAAAGGAATACACATTAATGGTACGACACTCAAAAGTGTAGAGGAACAAAGGGACCTTGGAGTGCAGGTCCACAGATTCCTGAAGGTAGCAGGCCAGGTAGATAAGGTGGTTAAGGCGGCATATGGAATACTTGCCTTTATTAGTCGAGGCATGGAATACAAGCGCAAGGAGGTTATGCTTGAACTGTATAAAACACTGGTTTGGCTGCAGCTGGAGTACTGTGTGCAGTTCTGATCACCACATGACAGGAAGGATGTGATTGCACTGGAAAGGGTGCAGAGGAGATTTACAAGAATATTGCCTGGACTGGAGAATATTGGCTATGAGGAATGATTGGAGATGCTGGCTCTGTTTTCTTTGGAACAGAGAAGACTGAGGGGAGACCTGATTGAGGTGTATAACATTATGAGGGGCCTGGATAGAGTGGATAGGAAGGACCTATTTCCCTTGGCTGAGGGGTCAACAACCAAGGGGCAAAGATTTAAAGTTATTGTGGGGAGGTTTAGAGGAGACATGAGGAGAAATTTCTTCACCCAGAGGGTGGTGGAGGTCTGGAACTCACTGCCTGAAAGGGTGGTAGAGGCAGAAAGCCTCACCACATTTAAAAAATACTTGGATGTGCACTTAAAGTGGCGTAACCAACAGAGCTACGGACCAAGAGCTGGAAAGTGAGATTAGGCTGGATAGCTCTTGGTTGGCCATCGCATACACAATGGGCCAAAATGATCTCCTTCCGTGCTGTAAATTTCTACGATTCCATGATTCTAAGAGTTTGAAGCCTTGGACCTCATTATTATTATTTGGACAATTTGCCAGTGCCTATCATGTGTCCACAAACTGCTAGCTCCTTTTCTCCTGATCCTCTTGGCTCCACAACAATGGTTTCTGAATTTTTTTAAAACAAAATGAACTTACCATCCATTTGGGACTAAAAATCCCAAACTGTCCTGGATCCTGGTCTGCTCATCACAATTTTATTCAAGGGGACATAAAACAGTTGCTTGGCCCCTCATTTTCATATATAAGGGCCTAACATCTATTTTAGATGGCAGCCAGGAGCGCCTGGAAAATTGACCTGACAAATTTAGTCCGAATCCAGGCGCAAATTGGGCACAGACTGTTCCACTGCTAAATTAGTTATCGTTGCACGTGTTTTACGCCCCAAATCCAGGCACAACGCATAACAATAGATTCTAAGTGAGGGCCTATCAAAGACTCTGATGCTACTGCCTGTAGGAACTGGAATTTTGTTGTTTAATAGTCCCTTGGCTTAGGCAAATGGTTACTTTGCAAAACACTGAAAGGAGTAACTGGGGATTTTAAAATTCAACATTTCCTGGCTTCTGGGTCACTGTATCAAAAAGAATATACTACACAGAAATGAAAGAATTCTGCCAAAAGTGCTGTAGGAGGAGTAGGAATAACTAACCAAACTTAACTAAAGGCTTACAAAAAACACTTGGGGATAGATGCATTGAATCTGAAGTGCAAGATCAAATAAGTTGCAAATCTCCCCATCCCCAACACCATTGGTGTTTACTTGATGTGTGCAGCAGCTGCTATTGGCGCTAGGGCTTTAGCTATTGCTGCCTCAGAGGATGTTGGAAATAGCTCAGAATTTAAAGCAGGATGAGTTGAATCAGATTTTTGTTGTTGATTGTTCAATCTGATTAAAGGAGATAGAGGGGTATAACCAATCTAATAAGATTGGCTATACACTTCTATCACCTTTAATCGCATTGAACATTCACATCAACAGCCACATCGTGAGTGCATCTCGGCCAATTTTTAAGCTAGGAAAGAGGACTATATATTACTGAATGGCTATATATCTGTGGCCATTGAGCACATGTGAGGCTGAGTGACAATTTCTGGCAATAAGCAGATGTAAGAGAATGGAGTTAAACCTTAATAAAAACAAGCAACGTCTATTCTTACAAATTTAGAGTATGTTCTCTTGGGTTCAGTGTCACTTGTCTCTTCTGTAAGTGAATCCTGTGTTTCTTATAATCAGCAGGTCACCTTCAATCTGACAAATATTTATCCTATGACAGCCTGACCTGCAATGAAATTGCTTGTTAAATTAACTTAAGGAACAGAAAAGGATCTGTTACATTGCTGGGTGTTTACTATAGACACCAAATAATTAGAAGGAGCTGGAGCATCTAATCTGTAGTCAAATTTCAGAAAAATGTAAAAATAAAAGAGCGGTAATAGTAGGGGACTTCAATTATTCTTATATAGACTGGGGAAAAAACAGAGTAAAGGGCAAAAATGATACAAAACTTGGGAAAGTAGTAAATAGTGAGCATGATCGTAGCAGATTTCAGGAAGACATACACTGGTGAAATGTGAAGACACATGGCAGATGTAATTTAATGCGGATAAGTGTGGTGATGCATTTTGGGAGAAACAACATGGAGAGGCAGTACAATCTATTTTGAGGGAGTGGAAGAGCAGAGAGACCTGGGAGTGCATATTCACAAATCCTTGAAAGGTTATTAAGGCAGTTAAGAAAGCATGTGGGATACTTAGATTTCTAAATAGTGGTATTAAATATGCTAAACCTTTAGAATTACTAGTTAGGCTTCAGTTGGAGTATTGTGTATAATTCTGGGCCTTGGAGAGGGTACGGAGGAGGTTTACCAATATGATGGACTTCAGTTATGTGGAAAGATTGGCAAACGTGGGATTGTTCTCCGTAGAGCAGAGAAGGTTAAGGGGAGAGCTAATAAAAGTGTTCAAAATTATGAAGGGTTTTGATAGAGCATGTAGGGAGAAACTCATTCCTCTAGCAAGTGGGTCACTAACCAGAATCATAGATTTAAAATAATTGGAAAAAGAACTAGGGAGGAAATGAGGAGAATTTATTTTACACAGAGGGTTGTTATGATCTGGAATGCACTACCTGAAAAGGTGGTGGAATCAGATCCCATTGGAACTTTGAAAAGGCAATTGGACATGTATTTGAAGAGAACTAATTAGCAGGGATATGGGAGAAAACGAGATATGGGCTTAAATTGGACAACTCTTTCAAAGAACCAGCACAGGCATGAGGGGCTGAATGGCCTCTTTCTGTGCTGTCAGTTTCTATCATTCTATGAGCTGGATACTATAATCTTGCACAAGCCTTCAC
Source organism: Pristiophorus japonicus (assembly GCF_044704955.1). Classification (NCBI taxonomy): domain Eukaryota; kingdom Metazoa; phylum Chordata; class Chondrichthyes; family Pristiophoridae; genus Pristiophorus; species Pristiophorus japonicus. The sequence goes on from NC_091986.1 coordinate 59,958,672, forward strand.
GTGTGCTCTTTAAACTTCTAAAAGTCTGATTAACACTCTAGTGAGATAAGACCAGATATAAATCGGCAAGCTGCTTTATTTTACAGCCAGTACATGGATGTACAGAGTAACACTTATATCAATCTCACCTTACTTCAATGCAACTTCACTATCACATATCATAACGAGTTAAATATTCCACACTGTCACTGTTAGCAGGCTAATTACTCACTTTTCTGGTCAGCCTTTCCTCTGCTCCTGACTGGCTGAAATTAAGAAAGCTTCCTCTGGATAGGTCTGGCTCTCTTCCCAGAGCTTACGGAACTGACTGACTGTGTACCATATCCTTCTATCCTTTGTTCCTTAACCTAGACAGAAAGCAGCACCTTGACCTTTCCCTGTCCGGAGAATGGCTAGTAGGGCTGGCAATTAAACTAATTACTGCCCCCTCTCCCAGTTGGGCCCTTGGAATCTGTCCTCAAATTAACGCCATCCCTTGATGAATAATGAATCTAAATGGCTGACAGGGTTGTTTGGATTCACTCCCATTGACCAGAGCTGAACTGGTATGTGAGAAGCAATGTTCCACAAACTAGTTCATCCAGCTTAAATACACATCTAACAGCGGCAAAACTGTCCCACCCTCCCTTACCCTCAACAACTATCTGTCCCACCTGTGACAGGGTCTGTGGCTCTCATATTGGACTGTTCAGCCACCTAAGGACTAATTTTAAGAGTGGAAGCAAGTCTTCCCCGATTCCGAGGTACCGCCTATGATGATGATGACATCTACCAGCCCTCCTGTTGAGACCTCCATTCTCCAGGCAGTTCCTCACATAGGAGCCATGTAACTAATTCATAAAGATCATGCTCCCAAACTAGGCACACAGCACAACTGTTGATCCTCCCAGACCACAGAAGTCCATGAGCTGCATGAAAACCTACCCCAGAGATGAGCCACAGGAGCGGGAGTTCGGGCAGTCGAGCGGCCTATAAAAGCCTGAGAGTCGGAGGAGGCGGCCTCAGGAGTGGGAGTTCGGGCAGTCGAGCAGCCTATAAAGGCCCAAGAGTCGGAGGAGGCGGCCACAGGAGCAGGAGTTCGAGCAGTCAAGCGGCCTATAAAGGCCCGAGAGTCGGAGGAGGCTAGCTGGTGCAGGGGCAGGGGCAGAAGGTAAACAAAGAAGTAAGAAGAAATCGAAGTGGGACGTCACAGCCAAGCGGGTAAGTGATTGGCTGTTTGGGAGTATTTGATCTTTTATTTTTCTTAGCAGTAAGAAACCTTTGGCATTGTTACAAATTAAGTTAATCTAAGGATTAAGACAAGGCAGGAGAGCCCAGACCCGTGTCATGCTCCTCCTATGCTATGTGGGAAATTAGGAACACTGGAAGTGTCCCTGACTACTACGGGTGTGGGAAGTGTACCCAGCTGCAGCTCCTGACAGACCACATTGCAGCACTGGAGCTGCACATGGATTCACACTGGAGCATCTGCGATGCTGAGGATGTCATGAATAGCATGTTTAGTGAGTTGGTCAAACTGCAGGTAAAGGTTGCACAGCCAGATGGGGAATGGGTGACCATCAGGAAGAGCAAGGGAAGGCAACTAGTGTAAGGATCCCCTGCGGTCATCTCCCTCCAAAACAGATACACCGTTTTGTATACTGTTGAGGGAGGTGGCTCATCAGGGAAGGCAGCAGCAGCCAAGTCTATGGCACCAGGGGTGGTTCTGCTGTACAGGAGGGCAGTGAAAAGAATGGGAGAGCTTTAGTGATAGGGGATTCTATCGTAAGGGGAATAGATAGGTGTTTCCGCGGCCGCAAACTGAGACTCCAGGATCGTATGTTGCCTCCCTGGTGCAAGGGTCAAAGATGTCTCGGAGCGGCTGCAGCACATTCTGGAGGGGGAGGGTGAACATCGAGCTCTCGTGGTGCATATAAGTACCAATGATATAGGTAAAAAACAGGATGAGGACCTACAAACTGAATTTAGGAAGCTAGGAGTTAAATTAAAAAGTAGGACCTCAAAGATAGTAATCTCAGGATTGCTACAAATGCCACATGCTAGTCAGAGCAGGAATCGCAGGAGAGCTCAGATGAATATGTGGCTTGAGGAATGGTGCAAAGGGGAGGGATTCAAATTCCTGGGACATTGGAACCGGTTCTGGGAGAGGTGGGACCAGAACAAACCAGACGGTCTGCACTTGGGCAGGACCGGAACCGATGTACTAGATGGAGTGTTTGCTAGTGCTGTTGGGGAGGGTTTAAACTAAAATGGCAGGGGGATGGGAATCAATTCAGGGAGGCAGAGGGAAGTAAAAAGGGGGCATAAGCAAAATGTAGGAAAGAGAAAAACAAGAGTGAAGTGCAGAAAAATCAAGGGCAAAAATCCAAAAGGGCCACATTACAACATCATTCTAAAAGGACAAAGAGTGTTAAAAAAACAAGCCTGAAAGCTCTGAGTCTCAATGCGAGGAGCATTCGTAATAAGGTGGGTGAATTAACTGTGCCGATAGCTGTTAAAGGATATGATGTAATTGGTATTACAGAGACATGGCTCCAGAGTAACCAAGGCTGGGAACACAACATCCAGGGGTATTCAATATTCAGGAAGGATAGACAGGAAGGAAAAGGAGGTGGGGTAGCGTTACTGGTTAAAGAGGAGATTAACGCAATAGTTATAAAGGACATTAGCGTGGATGATGTGGAATCTATATGGGTAGAGCTGTGATACACCTAAGGGCAGAAAACATTAGTGGGAGTTGTGTACAGACCACCAAACAGTAGTAGGGAGGTTGGGGACGGCATCAAGCAGGAAATTAGGGATGAGTGCAATAAGGGTACAGCAGTTATCATGGGTGACTTTAATCTACATATAGATTGGGCTAACCAAACTGGTAGCAATACTGTGGAGGAGGAGTTCCTGGAGTGTATAAGGGATGATTTTCTAGACCAATATGTCGAGAAACCAACTAGAGAGCTGGCCATCCTAGACTGGGTCTTGTGTAACGAGAGACGATTACTTAGCAAAATGGTCGTGCGAGTCCCCTTGGGGAAGAGTGACCATAATATTGTAGAATTCTTCATTAAGATGGAGAGTGACACAGTTAATTCAGAGACTAGGGTCCCGAACTTAAGAAAGGAAACTTCGATGGTATGCGATGTGAATTGGCTACGATAGATTGGCAAATGATGCTTAAAGGGGTGACGGTGGATAGGCAATGGCAGACATTTAAAGATCACATGGATGAACTACAACAATTGTACATCCCTGTGTGGCGTAAAAATAAAAATGGGAAGGTGGCTCAATTGTGGCTCACAAGGGAAATTAGGGAAAGTGTTAACTCCAAGGAAGAGGCATATAAATTGGCCAGAAAAAGCAGAAAACCTGAGAACTGGGAGAAATTTAGAATTCAGCAGAGGAGGACTAAGGGTCTAATTAGGAGGGGGAAAATAAAGTATGAGAGTAAGCTTGCTGGGAACATAAAAACTGACTGCAAAAGCTTCTATAGATATGTGAAGAGAAAAAGATTAGTGAAGATAAACGTAGGTCCCTTGCAGTCGGAATCAAATGAATTTGTAATGGGGAACAAAGAAATGGCAGACAAATTGAACAAATACTTTGGTTCAGTCTTCACTAAGGAAGACTCAAATAACCTCCTGAAAATACTAGAGGACCGAGGGTCTAGCGAGAAGAGGGAACTGAGGGAATTCCTTATTAGTGAGGAAATGGTGTTAGGGAAATTGTAGGGACTGAAGGCCGATAAATCCCCAGGGCCTGATAGTCTGAAATAGTAGATGCATTGGTGGTCATTTTTCAACATTCCATGGACTCTGGATCAGTTCCTATGGAGTGGAGGGTACCGAATGCAACTCCACTTTTGAAAAAAAGGGAGAGAGAAAACAGAATACACTGGTTAGCCTGACATCGGTGGTGGGGAAAATGCTGGAGTCAATTGTTAAGGATGTAATAGCAGCACATTTGAAAAGCAGTGACAGGATTGGTCCAAATCAGCTTGGATTTATGAAAGGGCTTGACAAATCTTCTAGAGTTTTTTGAGTATGTCACAGTAGAGTGGATAAGGGAGAACCAGTAGATGTGATGTATTTGGACTTTCAAAAGGCTTTTGACAAGGTCCCACAGAAGAGATTAGTGTGCAAAATTAAGGCACATGGTATTGGGGGTAATGTATTGACATGGATAGATAAATGGTTGGCAGACAGGAAGCAAAGAGTCGGAATATACGGGTCCTTTTCAGAATGGCAGGCAGTGACTAGTGGGGTGCCGTAGGGTTCAGTGCTGGAACCCCAGCTATTTACAATATACATTAATGATTTAGATGAAGGAATTGAATGTAATATCTCCAAGTTTGCAGATGACACTAAGCTGGGTGGCAGTGCGAGCTGTGCTAAGAGGCTGCAGGGGGACTTGGACAGGTTAGGTGAATGGGAAAATGCATGGCTGATGCAGTATAATGTGGATAAATGTGAGGTTACCCACTTTGGGGGCAAAAACAAGAAGGCAGATTATTATCTGAATGGTGACAGATTAGTAAAAGGGGAGGTGCAACGAGACCTGGGTGTCATGGTACATCAGTCATTGAAGGTAGGCATGCAGGTACAGCAGGCAGTAAAGAAGGCAAATGGCATGCTGGCCTTCATAGCGAGGGGATTTGAGTATAGAGCAGGGAGGTCTTGCTGCAATTGTACAGGGCCTTGGTGAGACCACACCTTGAGTATTGTGTGCAGTTTTGGTCTCCTAATCTGAGGAAGGACGTGCTTGCTATTGAGGGAGTGCAGCGAAGATTCACCAGACTGATTCCCGGGATGGCAGGACTGACATATCAGGAAAGACTGGATCGGCTAGGCTTATACTCACTGGAACTTAGAAGAATGAGAGGAGTTCTCATAGAAACGTATAAAATTCTGACTGGTCTGGATAGGTTAGATGCAGGGAGAATGTTCCCGATGTTGGGGAAGTCCAGAACTAGGGGACAGAGTATAAGGATAAGGGGTAAGCCATATAGAACCGAGATAAGGAGAAACTTTTTCACCCAGAAAGTTGTGAACCTGTGGGAATCTCCGCCACAGAAAGTTGTTGAGTCCAGTTCGTTGGACATATTCAAAAGTGAGTTAGATGAGGCCCTTATGGCTAAAGGGATAAAGGGGTATGGAGAGAAAGCTGGGGTGGGGTACTGAGGTTGAATGATCAGCCATGATCATATTGAATGGCTGTCCAGGCTCGAAGGGCCGAATGGCCTGCTTTTATGTTTCTATGTTTATATGCCTGCTGCCTCTGACCCATGTGCGCCAACTATATTTCCACATATTGTGTGGAGGATCTGATGGGCCCCAAATTGCCTTCACTCCTTATGTTCCCCTCGGTTCTCACTGGTACATCCTGAATAGTTTGCTCTTCCCCCAGCCAGTCAGTGCAGCACGTGACGAGTCGCATTTTTCCGATGAACAAGTAAGCTATGTAAAACTATCTCATCCTCATCAAAGTATTGTCGTACTGCTTCCCAAGCACCCTGGGTCCTAACTGGAAATGTAACTCTGGATTAGATGCTTTTTCCCCCTTAATGTCTTAAAAAAAATCTTCAAGGAGCCGTAGATCTTGTGATACTTGTTAAGCGGCTTCTGCATCTCAATGCACTTGAATAACAATGCTGGGTCAACATTTTGCTGGGTCGTCACTTTGCTGGAGTACCATGCCCTATTCTTCATTGAGCTACTTTTCTATAAGCCCTTCGATAGCTTAGCCATTCCCTATGATAATACTGAATGGTATGAATGAATAGATTCCCACTTCTGTCACTCATGCATTACCGAAGTATTTCTACCAAACTGTGGCCACAAGTACCTCGGTGGTTTGCCCATAATGTGTTGGTATTCCTTCGCTAAGCTGCCATGTATGAGTGTGAAGAACATGGTACCCCAGAACCTCTTTAAATGCATCTTGTTCAGAATCACTGGGTGTAAGAAAGGAACAAATCTATCATTTGATTCAAATACACATCTACCAGCTCTCCTGTTCAGAGAATTTAACCTCTTGAGAGCAACATTTTAATATGAATGATACCAAGATCCTTCTGTGGAAAAGTAATCAGAATTCCAGAAAATGTGACATCCATCGACACAGTGAAAGCAAGAGTTTATGTTAAACTGAAATTATATTTTTACACAAAAATAAGACTTTTGGGAATAATCATGAATTTAATACGTGACTGAAATCCAGTAGTATTTCATATCAATATCTTACTAAAAGTCTTGGTGCTAAAATTCTGCAGGGCTGCTGTGACGATTCCCCAGATACAAAATTTTCTTATTGTTAGAGAAGATTATGCTCACTTATTTTGCCGGCGTGACATCTTATTCCTGCTATGAAGTGTGATTAAATGATGACAGAGCAGACTTACAGTCCTGATAAAATTGTAGTACAGAGAAAGTGAAGTAAATCAGAAACTGCAGGAATGCAATTAATATGTCCAGATTCTATGCTGTGCTGCTCTGCAGTGCACAAACATAAGCTCTTGTAGACACTGTATGAGAAGTGTAAGCCGCTGAACAAGCCAGCCCTTTAATGAGCCCCTCTATTGTGCCAGACTTCATCTCAAATGAGTATGCTATTGACCTTTCCAAAATAGCTACTTGCTTTTTCTCTCCAAAGACAGCTATCACACTGTTGACTGTTTATTTTTGTCTTCTGTGTTCACTAAAACTAAATTATTTTCCAGTATCCCTTTCTGTATTTTCTTCACTCCTTACTCTCTCTTGCACTTTCTTTTATTACTTTCCTCTCTCAATTTCTCTCTTTATCTTTCTATGTATTGTGCCCAAGTCTTTGCTCACACACTGCTCTCTCAGTTCTACCTTCAGGCTGTGTCCCTGACATGAACTCATTCAATCCTACTCTTTCCCCAGCCATCGACACCTCTTTCAGTTAGCTGCTCTGAATTCTTTAGACCGAATGTACCTGTGGCTGAGTGTTATTATTAGAGCCCGCAATGATCAGAGTCTTGATTGCTGCTCTTTCTCAAAGCATTGGTTTTACAAGACTCTTGTTTGCTTTTTTTCTGATGTAATAAATCAAATGATTGTCGAGAGTACAGCACTAATGTTGGTGTTTGCTATTTTACTGGAGTGGTCTATTGTAATTCTATTTCCCTGCCCTTTTTCTGTATACTTTTATATTCTTCCCCTTTAAACAGTAATCATTAGGTTGGGCCTAAGAACAATGGATCAGAGTATTTTCTAAATGGTGAGAAACCTGGAATTGTGCAGGAGAAGTGAGATTTAGGGGTCCCAGTTATATAAAGCACTGTTTAGACTGCATCTGAAGTACTGCATTTAGTTCTGGGCACTGCATCTGTGCAAAGATTAATTGGCCTTACAGAGGGTGCACAACAGATTCACCGGAATGATACCGGACTAAAAGGGGTTCAATTATGAAGACAGGTTGTATAGACTAGGCTTGTATTCCATTGAGTGTGGAATGATTTAATTGAGGTGTTTAAGATGATTGTACAACTTGATAGGGTAGATAAGATAGAGTTAAAACTATTTCCTCTGGTGTCCAGTCAGGGGGATATAATGTTAAGGCTGTTCAGGGCTGATGTCAGGAAGCACTTCTTCACACAAAGGGTAGTGTAAATCTGCAACTCTCTCCCCTAAAAAGCTGTTAAGGTTAAGTCAAATGAAAATTTCAAAACTGAGGTTGATAGATTTTTGTTCACTAAGGGTTACGGAACTAAAGCAGGTAAATTGAGTTAAGATTCAGTTCAGCCGTGATCTAAATAAATGGAGAAACAGGCTCGAGGGGCTGAAAGATCTAATCCTGTTCCTATACTCCTATGTTTTTCCTATGTTCCTATGTAATCTATTTCCCTTTTAAATTATGTTATAGTCTTTGCCTCAATATCTACCTGTGGTAAAGCATTCTCTGTATGAAAACATTTCTTCTAACTTCAGTCTTCATTCGCCCTTTGTGTCTCCTTTTTACAGATTCACCAAGCAGTGGAAACAATCATTCACTATTTAGCCTCTGAAAACCTTTCAGAATTTTGAACCCATTAAACATGTAAATTCCAATCAAATAATCCCAATTTTGTGAGCTTTAATAACAATGAACAATTTTCAAACTCATTTGATTTGAAGATATTTTGATTTGAGTTCCTTTCTGATAATCACATGCAGCAGGTCTTTACCCAGGTGCCACGAGCTCCGTGCACAATTTACCCTCATAGTTTGATTGATCCGTGCGGCAAAAAGAAAGGTGCGATAAAAAGTATAAAATACTGTGGGGCTGAAATTGCCCCTTCCCTTAAGGCCGGTTACCGCTGGAAATCAGCGGTCACGCTGCGGAGTGCAATGGCCGCCCAATTCCGCTCCTGTGGTATCCCAGGTGACCCGCTCCGCCCCCATTGTTCCGCTGCTGCCGATCTGTCCTAAGTGAGTCATAAGAGCGCGCACCATTGATGTTCCCCCCCAATGGTGAAATTCTGCCGAAAAAGTCTTGCCCCCGTCGAAAAGCTCCAAAAACTGCCTTTTTCTGCCGGTGCAGTGAGGTTCTAGTCCATCTAAAATGGCAACGTGGCTCCCAGCAAAGGGGAGGATGCACTGCTGCTGCTGCCATGTATTTTCTTTTGTCAGCCGACTGCCATGTCGGACCGACAATTATGCCCCCAGGTTCGGCCGGGCTGTCAATAGGCTTGGGTGCCAGGCCGCTGGCCCAGCCGAAACCCTTCCTGGGTCGCCCAGTGGACCAAACTTAAAAAATCGGCAGGCTCTCCCTTTTAAGTGAAGGGGAGAGCCGTGGTAACGCAGCACAGTGATGACGTCATCAGCCCTACGCCTGGGAGGACAAACGCACCAACATTAGCGTCCTCAATCAGGCCAACATCCCCAACATTGAAGCACTGACCACAATTGATCAAATCCACTGGGCAGACCACATCGTTCACATGCCAGATACGAGACTCCCAAAGCAAGCGCTCTACTCGGAACTCCTTCACGACAAACGAGCCAAAGATGGGCAGCGGAAACGTTACAAGGACACCCTCAAAGTCTCCCTGATAAAGTGCAACATCCCCACTGACACCTGGGAGATCTTGGTCAAAGACCGCCTTAAATGGAGGAAGTGCATCCGGGAGGGCGCTGGGCACCTGGAGTCTCATCGCCGAAAGCATGAAGAAATCAAGCGCATGCAGCAGAAAGAGTGTGCGGCAAACCAGTCCTACCTACCCTTTCCTCAACGACTATCTGTTCCATCTGTGACAGAGACTGTGGTTCTCATATTGGACTGTTCAGCCACCTAAGGACACATTTTTAAGAGTGGAAGCAAGTCTTCCTCGATTCCGAGGGACTGCCTATGATGATGATGACTGACAGCGGTGGCCGCTCCGCCTGCCCCCAACTTCCGCCCTTCTAGACTCCGAACTTCCGCTTACTGCCCCACTTCCGCCCCCATTATGACTGACTTCAGGTCCGCCGAAAAAAAGCCGAAGTGCGGAATTTCACTCAAGAGGCCACTGCATCCACTGTGCCGGTAAAATAACCAGAAACAGGGTAGATGCGCCCCGTTTCCAGCAATGGGCAATTTCAGCCCCTGTAACTTAATGGCGATAACTAAATGCACTCTTACCTCTTTATCGTTGGCATTCTTTACATCTTTTAATCTAAGGGAGTTATTTTGACCAAAGGGTGAAAACAGGAGCTAAATGGTTACAGTGCTAATAAGACTAGCCTTTTTGAAAGTCCAGATTTAGCACACAATTTTGGTCTTAAGTGATGATTAACATAACTTGAACATAAAGGTGGTAGGAAAAATAATGGAATCTCTAATAAAGGAGAAAATAGAAGAACATATAGATACCAAAAATATAATAACGAATAGTCAGCATGGATTTCAAAAGGGAAAGTCTTGCTTGACCAACCTCATTGAATTTTTTGAAGAGGTAACAGAGAGAGTAGACAATGGTAATGCAGTAGATGTAATTTATCTAGATTTTCAAAAGGCCTTCGATAGGCCCATAATAGACTGAAGAACAAGGTCAGAGAATGTGGAGTCAGGGGACAAGTAGCCGAATGGATAGCTAGCTAGCTTCAAGACAGAAAGCAGAGAGTAGGGGTAAAAGGTAGCTATTCACAGTGGCAGAAGGTGGGTAGTGGTGTTCCACAAGGATCAGTGCTGGGAGCACTGTTGTTCACAATTTATATTAATGATTTAGACTTTGGAATCAAAAACACAATTTCTAAATTTGCACATGACACCAAATTGGGGATGATAGTCAATACTGAGGAGGACTGCAACAAATTACAGGAGGACATTAATAAACTTGCAGAATGGGCATATAATTGGCAAATTAAGTTCAACATAGATAAATGTGAGGTATTACATTTTGGTGGGAAGAATAGGATTATTACTTATTAACTTCTTACTACTTGGAGTGTGCGAGTGTAGGTGAGGTAGAGGAACAAAGGGATCTCAAAGTACAAATACACAAATTACTAAAAGTTGCGACACAGGTTAGCAAGACCATAAAAAAGCAAAGCAAGCACTAGAGTTTATTTCTAGAGGTATAGAATTGAAAAGTAGGGAAATTATGCTAAACCTGTAGTGGACCTTGGTTGGACCACATTTAGAGTACTGCTTACAGTTTTGTTTGCCATATTATAAAAAGGTTATAGAAGCACTGGAGAGGATGCAGAGAAGATTTAAAAGGATGATACCAGAAATATGAGAATATACGTATCAGGAAAGGATGACCAAACTGGGTCTCTTTTCTCTTGAAAAAAGAAGGCTGAGGGGTGACCTAATAGAGGTCTTTAAAATTATGAAAGGTTTTGATAGAATGGATACAGAGCGAATGTTTCCACTTGTGGGGAAGAACATTACTAGAGGCCTTCAATATAAGATAGTCACCAAGAAATCCAATAGGGAATTCAGAAGAAAATTCTTAATTTAGAGTGGTGATGAATGTGGAACTCGCTACCACAGGGAGTGGTTGAAGCTAATAGTATAGATATATTTAAGGGGAGGCTAGACAAGCATATGAGGGAGAAGGGACTAGAGTGTTATGCCGATAGGTTTAGATGAGGAAAGATGGGAGTTGGCTCAAGTGGAGCATAGACTGATTGGGCTGAATGATCTGTTTCTGTGCCGTATATCCTATGTAATGTAATCTATGTAATGAACATGCCCTGAGGTGCTAAACAGACACCTGTAGGCTTAGCACTCAAGTGTTGATTAGACGCAATTTTCGTGAAGCAATATTTGTGAAGGTGTAGTATTCTCTGGCTGGCACACAGCGGCACGTTGCAGGATGGCTCAGGAACCGAGGAAGAGAGCATACAGGTTCTTGGATGCGGCAATGGAGGTCCTGGTGGAGGAGGTCCAGAGGAGGAGGGATATTCTGTACCCGCAGCGGGAAGGACGCCACCCTGCCCTCCTCACCTTCCTGCCCCATGCTTCTGCAGCAGCTGGCATTTTTCTGCCTGGCTTCATGTCTTGCTCCCATTCTTCATCCAGACCAAGGGGACTCCTAGCAAGATGCCGATGAACAAGCACTCTCTTTCTCCTGATGAATCCAATAAGGTGTCCAATAAGGTGGAGTTGCGCAGCACTTACTCTTTTTAGGTGAAGTCCTCAGGGAATTTCCAGAACAAATGTTGCTCGAGTTTTGGTGAAGTCTTGACAAAGTGTCCCAAGAAGTCTCTTGATGTGTTTCAGAGGTTATTTTCACAGCTCCAGCAACTTAAACCATGAAATGGTGAGTATCGCTTTAAGTGGTGAATATCCCTTTAATTAGCGCTTGAAATCAACATCAATGCTGTGTTTACTCCTAAGCAGCTGGTCACTGTTAGGAGGGGGCATTAGTTGAAGTGCCAACCACCAAATTATCCTGCAGCCTCTTTAATGATTACTAGCAGGCATTTTAAGTTATATTTCATCTGGCCTCTGGCCAGATGTTCCTAGTGATGGTTTCAACACCTTTACCAAGATGGCGCCTTGCACTAAATGCAGGCTAAAATGATATTTCAGTTTAAGATCCAATCTTGGCCACCACTTTATCTCTTTAGTGCCTGAAGTATTTGGCAAAAATCACCACCTTAATCTCTCTATGCCATGCCCTTTCCATAGTGAGAGGACACTTCTCCTGAAGCCAACTGTGAAGTAATTTGTGAATAACTCCTTCTTTAATTTCCACCCTTTCCTGCCAGAACGCACCTGTCTTCCTCTCACAGACAGAGTTGTGATCAGCAACTCGCCACGGGCGGTCAATCTTACCATCATTATGCAGAATGGTGGAGCTTTAAAGCACTTGTATCATTATGCTACAATTTAATTTTGCCTTGCACAATGCAAAGCTGTCCCAGTTTCAATGTACACAGCTCCTATGATCTATTTCACTTATAGACTGCATGACCATTTTAGGAACAAATAAATATTTTAGTTTATCCGGTCCTTTATCTCATTGCTGTTTGTGGGACTTTGATGTGTGTAAATTGGCTGCCAAATTTGCCTACAAAACAATAGTGATGACACTTCAAGTATAATTAATAAACGGTGGTTTATCCTGAGGATGTGAAAGCTACAACAAAAATGTGAACTCTTTCTTTCTTTAGTGTGAACACTACCTTTAAAGTCACATTTGATCTGACATCAGTCCAATTGATCATTTCAGGTTCAAGATTGGTTGGCACCAAGAAACTTTTATTTTACCACACGTGTGGGGTAATTAGCCTAGATTTTCATTTTCATCATCTTTGGTATATGCTTCCAAATTTCCAATATGTGCTCCCTACAGGCAAGTGAGATGCTGAAGATGACCACTTAGGTCATTGTGAGCAATGTATCTGAAGCTGGGGCATATCCTACATTAAAAATCTAAGGACATAAGAAAGCAGGAAACAGAAAAAGACGATTTGCCTTATGAAGCCTATTCATTCCATAGACCATGTACAATATCATGGACACTCTATCGCACCTATTTAATTTTCTGTAGAAAAGTTCTGCAAAGTTATTCCCTGATTCCAAATTGAACAGAACTCCATGGGCTAGAAATACCATTGTGCTTGTTTGGGGCAATAGCATTTAAGAAGTGAGAAAAGAATTGGCAGGCGATAATTCTTTTTGCATCCTAGGAACTTCAACTTTAGTGCTCCAAGAGGGAATTGGAGTGCTAAATCAAGTGCTACCCCTTCTATTAGAGCGCTAAAGTGTGTGAGAGGGGCAGTAGTGGCAGAAGGTTGAACAATGTTCAATGCAGTGCTGCCAGTATCACAGGCTCCTTCCCTCGCTTAAAGGGATTCTTCCTCTTATTTCTGTGGGGCCATGGGATCTGTGCAACTTCCATTACAGCCCAAGCACTCCCAGAGAGTGGAGGGCTGAGGAATTAAGCAGCAACGTGCTGTCAAAAATAAATATGAGGCACCAGACTGGTGCAAAGAATAGTGTTTGCCCTACCTGACCACCACTGCCTTTAAATATCAGTCCCCAAGGGCCAGCTGAGGCGACAATGCCTCCTGTTGCTAACTTTGTTGACACCCGCGATGCAGCAGGGACTGGAAGCGAATATTACATCCGGGGTGGTAACAGGGTGCTGCGCACTGGATGATGTCACAATCTACGGAGAGCAAGAGAGCAAGGTGGTAAGTGTTAGCACCAGCGCAAAGCCACCAGGGAAGTTTGTGGGCATTGGTGAATTCGCCGTGTCCATTCGGTAGCCCTTTAGCACCCCATTACCTCCCCCTGCAGGTGCTAACAGGAGGCACAAAACAGCCAAATTTCTCCCCCCATGTCTTATGGTCACCCTTTGTTTGCCTTCCCATGGTAGGAGTGCTACCGACACCACAGTAAATTGGTTCTGTTAACAGCACTCATCACGTATATTCTTACACCTGCCCATGGGCAGGCTGACTGTCCCGCCAACCTGTATGGGCCAGCAATGTGGTCTCGACATCATTATTCTGTCTGGAACTGCCCCTGACATTGGGAAAAGTCCTGGTTAGAGGTGCTGGAGCCAAAACCATAGTCGGGTGCTTTTCCCTCCCCGAGTTATATTCAGCTCGGGGGGGCATTTGAGGAGTGCGCAATTCTGCCGGAAACAGAATCCGCAGTAAGTGAAGGTTTCTCGCGGTGAGTTAATCAGCAGGCAGGTCACTGGAAAACGGCCACCACAGTGATTTTCACCTACAACAACGGAGGACTTCTTCAGGCAGTGCCCCCGCGAGGTATTCTTGTCGGTGCTCAAACGCGACACTGCTTGAGGTTTGCTACGATCAGGGCTCTTGGTACGAAAATAGTTTCATTAATTTTAGTGTTTTTATGTCATATTCCTTCATCCGCAGTATTTAGCTTTTGATATAGTTGTATTAATTGTTTTGGTTCCATTAAACCTGCTGAGTGCTGCTCAGATGTTTTCACATACTTTTGTACAACTTTCAGGTTTGACTCCTTAGTGGAGGCCTGTGGGCTACATGGCAGGGTTCACCCTGAGGATGGGAGGAGTGTTGGGAGGGCGACACTTGGTACACCTGGTCAGAAGCAAGGTGGCATGCAGGAGAAGGCTTTGCCATCAGCATCATGCAGGGAGGCAGCGGGCAAGGGAGGCAGCAGCCATGATTTGTTCATTCTGCGCTTGACCATTGTGCCCACCATCTTCACCGGCCCGAATCACAATTGCTGTTGGCTGCTTGGGGACAAGGGATGTCCCCTGTCCATTTGGCTGCTCACTCCACTGCGGAACCTTAGGACAGCGCAAGAGCATGCCTACTATGATGCTCATTGAGCAGTGCATAGGCATCCTTAAGCAAAGATTCCAGTGCCTGGACCGCTCTGGTGGCACCCTGCAGTACTCTCCTCAATGGGTCTCCATAATCGTTGTGGTCTGCTGCATGCTGCACAACCTGGCCATCATGAGGGGACCACTGGAGGTCGAGCCAGCAGTACCACCTGAGGAGGAGGAGGAGAAGGCACAGGAGGAGGAGGAGGTGCAGAAGGAGGAGGAGGATCCTCGTCGCCCCAGAGCTATGAGGCGTCGACCCATCGCCACCCTGAAAGACCGGGTGCAGACTGGCCAGCCCCCTCTTTGGAAGCAGCGCCCTCACATATATGGAGGTGCCTGAAACCTCCCCTGCAATCTCCTTCCATGCATTATGCACTGGTGGTCTGCCAGGTCTCCCACATCAGGAAACAATATTCTTCTTCTGTCCTCCACACCATCCATCAGTATCTCCAGCTCCATATCAGTGAATCTGTTGGCTCTCCTTGCACCTCTTACACCAGCCATCCTTCCAAACTCCTTCCCCCCTCAGGGCCTTGCTGCAAACCCAGGCCTGCTGACTTGTTAGAAACCCTTACCTGCATGCTGAATTTCTTAGTGGTCATAACGCTTAAATTAAGACAGCCACACCGCTGAGAAGGGTTCATCAGCGCTGGAACCCATTTTTTCACTTTTGGAGCTGAATAAGGGGTGGCCCAGCCACAAAAACATTTTGGCGCTAATGACTGCAAAAAAGTGGGGGGAGCACCAGCTTTCCAGCGGTACTGAATTTCGGGCCCGCTGTTTTCAGTTATGATCAAGATGATGTGTGCTCTCTCAGGTGAATGTAAAAGATTCACAGCACTGTTTCGAAGAAGAGCAGGGGACTTCTCCCCGGTGTCCTGACCAATATTTAATCAACATCACTAAAACAGATTTTCCGGTCATTATCACACTGCTGTTTGTGGGACCTTGCTCTGCGCAAATTGTCTGCCATGTTTCCTACATTACAACTGTGATTACATTTCCATTGTACTTAATTGGCAGGACATTGCGAATTTGAAGGACATTTGGAGCACATGCTCAGAGACTTTTTCATACTTGGCAATGACCATGAAGTGATACTTCGCAATTTTTTGACTGTAGAGACCCCAACCTTGAGTAAAGCCATAGCGATAGCCCAGGCGTTCATTGGTATCAGTGACAATACTAAGCAAATCTCTCAGCACACAAGTGCTGCTACAAGTATTGTGAACAAAGTGATGTTGTTTTCAAATCGCAATGTACAGGGCAGGCCCCACATGCCTGCAGCTGCACGTCCACAGATGTCTCAGAGTCCACCATCAAGGGTGATGAATGCAAAGCCATTAACACCTTTTTGGCGCTGCGGGGGTGATCATCGTTTCCATTCATGCTGCTTCAAAGGGTATGTTTGCAAGGGCTGTGGAACAATGGAACACCTCCAACGAGTGTGCAGGCGAGGTGCAAACCCTGTTAATCCTGCAAACCACCATGTTGCAAAGGAGGACAGATCCACGGCTGATCATGATGAACCAGAGCCTCAGACTGAGGAGGCAGAGGTATATGGGGTGCACACATTTACCACAAAGTGTTCCCCGATAATGCTGAAGGTTGAATTAAAATAACTCCTGGTGCCAATGGAGCTGGACACGGGTGCGAGCCAGTCCATTATGAGCAAAAGACTTTTGATAAATTGTGGTGCAACAAGGCCTCAAGGCCAGTCTTGACTCCCATTTGCATGAAACTGAGAACTTACACAAAGGAACTGATTCCCGTAATCAGCAGTGCTACTGTAAAGGTCTCCTACGATGGAACCGTGCACAAGCTACCACTCTGGGTGGTACTGGGCGATGGTCCCATGCTGCTCGGCAGGAGCTAGCTGGGAAATATACGCTGGAACTGGGACGACATCCGAGCGCTCTCGTCTGCTGACGACACTTCGAGTGCCCAGGTTTTAAACAAGTTCCCTTCGCTGTTCGAACCAGGCATCGGGAAGTTCCAAGGAGCAAAAGTGCAGATCCACCTAATTCCGGGAGCGTGACCCATCCATCACAAGGCGAGGGCAGTACCGTACATGATGAGAGAAAGGTTAGAGATCGAGCTAGACCAGCTGCAATGAGAGGGCATCATTTCGCCGATTGAATTCAATGAGTGGGCCAGTCCAATCGTTCCTGTCCTCAAGGGAGACGGCACGGTGAGAATCTGTGGTGATTACAAAGTAACTATCAATCGTTTCTCCCTACAGGATCAATACCCATTATCAAAGGCTGATGATCTTTTTGCTACGCTGGTGGGAGGAAAGACGTTCACGAAGCTGGACTTGACCTCGGCCTACATGACGCAGGAGCTGGAGGAATCATCGAAGGGCCTCACCTGCATCAACACGCACAAAGGTTGCTTCATTTACAACAGATGCCCATTTGGAATTCGATGAGCTGCGGCGATATTCCAGAGAAACATGGAAAGCTTACTGAAGTCGGTCCCGCACACCGTGGTCTTCCAGGATGACATCTTGGTTACAGGTCGGGGCACAGTCGAGCATCTGCAGAACCTGGAGGAGGTTCTTCGTCAACTCAACTACATGGGGCTCAGGTTAAAACGCTCGAAGTGTGTTTTCCTGGGCAGCAATGTGGTGGAGGAGGATTTCCTGGAGTGTATTAGGGATGGTTTTCCAGACCAATATGTCGAGGAACCAACTAGGGAGCTGACCATCCTAGACTGGGTGATGTGTAATGAGAAAGGACTAATTAGCAATCTTGTTGTGCGAGGCCCCTTGGGGAAGAGTGACCATAACATGGTAGAATTCTTTATTAAGATGGAGAGTGACACAGTTAATTTGGAAACAAGGGTCCTGAACTTAAGGAAAGGTAACTTCGATGGTTTGAGGCGTGAATTGGCTAGAATAGACTGGCAAATTATACTTAAAGGGTTGACGGTGGATAGGCAATGGCAAACATTTAAAGATCACATGGATGAACTTCAGCAATTGTACATCCCTGTCTGGAGTAAAAATAAAATGGGGAAGGTAGCTCAACTGTGGCTAACAAGGGAAATTAAGGATAGTGTTAAATCCAAGGAAGAGGCATATAAATTGGCCAGAAAAAGCAACAAACCTGAGGACTGGGAGAAATTTAGAATTTAGCAGAGGAGGATAAAGGGTTTAATAAAGAGGGGAAAATAGAATACGAGAAGCTTGCCGGGAAAATAAAAACTGACTGCAAAAGCTTCTATCAATATGTGAAGAGAAAAAGATTAGTGAAGACAAACGTAGGTCCCTTGCAGTCAGATTCAGGTGAATTTATAATGGGGTACAAAGAAATGGCAGACCAATTGAACAAATACTTTGGTTCTGTCTTCAAGAAGGAAGACACAAATAGCCTTCCGGAAGTACTAGGGGACCGAGGGTCTAGTGAGAAGGAGGAACTGAAGGATATCCTTATTAGGCAGAAAATTGTGTTGGGGAAATTGATGGGGTTGAAGGCCGATAAATCACCGCAGCCTGATAGTCTGCATCCCAGAGTACTTAAGGAAGTGGCCCTAGAAATAGTGGATGCATTGGTGATTATTTTCCAACAATCTATCGACTTGGGATCAGTTCCTATGGACTGGAGGGTAGCTAATGTAACACCACTTTTTAAAAGAGAAAGCGGGTAATTAGAGACGGGTTAGCCTGACATCAGTAGTGGGGAAAATGTTGGAATCAATTATTAAAGATGAAATAGCAGCGCATTTGGAAAGCAGTGACAGGATCGGTCCAAGTCAGCATGGATTTATGAAGGGGAAATCATGCTTGACAAATCTTCTGGAATTTTTTGAGGATGTAACTAGTAGAGTGGACAAGGAAGAACCAGTGGATGTGGTGTATTTGGACTTTCAAAAGGCTTTTGACAAGGTCCCGCACAAGAGATTGGTGTGCAAAATCAAAACACATGGTATTGGGGGTAATATACTGGCGTGGATAGAGAACTGGTTGGCAGACAGGAAGCAGAGAGTCTGGATAAACGGGTCCTTTTCAGAATGTCAGGCAGTGACTAGTGGAATACTGCAGGGCTCAGTGCTGGGAACCCAGCTCCTTACAATATACACCAATGATTTGGATGAACGAATTGAGTGTAATATCTCCAGGTTTGCAGGTGACACTAAACTGGGTGGTGGTGTGAGCTATGAGGGGGACGCTCGGAGGCTGCAGGGTGGTTTGGACAGGTTAGGTGTGTGGGAAAATGCATGGCAGATGCAGTATAATGTGGATAAATGTGAGGTTATCCATTTTGGGGGCAAAAACACAAAGGCAGAATATCATCTGAATGGCGGCAGATTAGGAAAAGGGGAGGTGCAACGAGACCTGGGTGTCATGGTTCATCAGTCATTGAAAGTTGGCATACAGGTAGAGCAGGCGGTGAAGAAGGCAAATGGTATGTTGACCTTCATAGCTAGGGGATTTTAGTATAGAGCAGGGAGGTCTTACTGCAGTTATACAGGGCCTTGGTGAGGCCTCACCTGGAATATTATGTTCAGTTTTGGTCTCCTAATCTGAGGAAGGACGTTCTTGCTATTGAGGGAGTGCAGCGAACGTTCCAGGGATGGCAGGACTGACATATGAGGAGAGACTGGATCAGCTGGGCCTTTAAACATTGTTTAGAAGGATGAGAGGGGATCTCATAGAAACATGTAAGAATCTGATGGGACGGGAAAGGTTTGATGCGGGAAGAATGTTCCCGATGTTGGGGAAGTCCAGAACCAGGGAACCAGTCTTGGGATAAGGGGTAAGCCATTTAGGACTGAGATTAGGAGAAACTTCTTCACTCAGAGAGTTGTTAACCTGTGGAATTCCCTGCCACAGAGAATTGTTGATGCCAGTTCTTTGGAGATCGTCAAGAGGGAGTTAGATATGGCCCTTAAGGCTAAGGGGATCAAGAGGTATGGAGAGAAAGCAGGAAAAGGGTACTGAGGGAATGATCAGGCATGATCTTATTGAATGGTGGTGCAGGCTCGAAGGGCTGAATGGCCTACTCCTACACCTATTTTCTACGTTTCTATGTTTCCTGGCGCCTGCAGTGGAGTTCCTGGGGAGAAGAATCACGGCAGACTGCATCAGGCCCAACAATTCAAAGATGGAGGCAATCGAGAATGCACCGAGGCCACAGAATGTGACAGAGCTGCGGTCGTTTCTTGGACTCCTGAACTACTTTGGTAACTTCTTACCGGGTCTCAGCACACTGTTAGAACCAATGCACGCCTTACTGCATAAAGGTGATGAATGGGTATGGGGCAAAAGTCAAGAAAATGCCTTTGTAAAAGGTAGAAAATTGTTATGCGCAAACAAATTGCGTGTGTTGTGTGATCCATGTAAGCATTGGGTACAAGCATGTGATGCGTCGTCGTACAGCATCGGGTGTGTATTGCAACAAGCTAATGAATCTGGGATATTGCAACCAGTTGCTTATGCATCCAGAAGTCTGTCTAAGGCTGAGAGAGCCTACAGCATGATTGAAAAAGAAGCATCAGCGTGTGTTCATGGGGTAAAGAAAATGCATCAATATCTGTTTGGGCTCATATTTGACCATAAGCCACTGATATCCCTTGTTACCGAAAGTAAGGGGATAAATACAAATGCATCGGCCTGCATCCAGAGATGGGCGCTCATGTTGTCCGCATACAACTGCACCATCCGCCACAGGCCAGGCACAGAAAACTGTGCCGATGCTCTCACTAGGCTGTCATTGCCCACCACGGGTGTGGAAATGGCACAGCCCGCAGATTTAGTCATGGTTATGGAAGCATTCGAGAGTGAGCAATCACCCATCACAACCCGACAGATTAGAACCTGGACGAGCCAAGACCGCTTACTGTCCCTAGTAAAAAATTGTGTGCTTCACAGGAGCTGGTCCAGTGTCCCAGTGGAAATGCAGGAAGAGATAAAGCCGTACCAGCAGCACAAAAATGTAATGTCTATACAGGCAGACTGCCTTCTGTGGTGTAATCGGGTAGTGATCCCCAAGAAGGGCAAGGACACTTTCATCAGTGACGTCCACAGTACTCACCCAGGCATCGTAACGATGAAAGCGATAGCCAGATCCCATGTTGGTGGCCCGGTATCGATGTGGACTTAGAGTCCTGCATGCACAAATGTAACAAATGCTCGCAGTTAAGCAATGCACCCAGGGAGGCGCCACTAAGTTTATGGTCTTGGCCCTCCAAACTGTGGTCCAGGGTTCATGTTGACTATGCAGGCCCGTTTTTGGGTAAGACCTTCCTTGTAGATGCGTACTCCAAATGGATTGAACGTGAGATAATGTCGGCTAGCACTTCCGCTGCCACCACTGAAAGCCTGCGGGCCATGTTTGCCACGCACGGACTGCCTGATGTCCTTGTGAGCGACAACGGGCCATGTTTCACCAGTGCCGAGTTCAAAGAGTTCATGACCCGTAATGGGATCAAACATGTTACATCTGCCCCGTTCAAACCAGCATCCAATGGTCAAGCAGAGAGAGCAGTGCAAACTATCAAGCAGGGCTTCAAGAGAGTAACTGAAGGATCAATGCAGACTTGCCTATCCCGAGTCCTGCTTAGCTACTGCACGAGACCCCACTCGCTAACTGGGATTCCACCTGCTGAACTGCTCATGAAAAGGGCACTTAAGACAAGGCTCTTGTTAGTTCACTCTGATCTACATGAATAGGTGGAGAGCAGGTGGCTTCAACAAAGTACATATCATGATAGCGCAAATGTGTCACGCAAAATTGAAATCTATGATCTTGTATTTGTGTTGAACTATGGACAAGGTCCCAAGTGGCTTCCTGGCAATGCTGTGGCCAAAGAGGGGAGCACGGTGTTTCAGGTCAAACTTTCAAATGGACTCATTCACCATAAACACTTGGACCAAATCAAACTCAGATTCACGGACTATCCTGAGCAACCCACATTGGACCCTACCTTCTTTGACCCCCCAACATACACACCAGTGGCAACCGACACCGCGGTTGGCCATAAAGCAGAATCCATCACCCGCAGCAGCCTAGCAGGACTCACCAAACCAGGCAGCCCAGCAAGGCCAGCTGCACAGCAGCCCAGCGAGGGCCCAACAAACGATTCACCAAAACCAGCATTTGCACCGAAACAATCAACCATGGAAAGAAAGGCCCCAGATCGACTCACCTTGTAAATAGTTACACTGTTGACTTTGGGTGGGTGAATGTTGTTATATATGTAAACCTGCATATACCTTGTATAACCACCAGAGGGCTCATCCCCTGTAGTTCCAAGGGATCCCACAATCCCTTGGGAGCACAGGTACTTAAGGAGGCCTCATAGGCTGGAGAGGCACTCTGGAGACCTGCAATAAAAGACTAAGGTCACATATTACTTTGAGCTCATAGTATCCAGTCAGACTCTTTATTCATACATAAGTCTCCATTACAAATCTTGACATAGGACCTTATAATGGACAAAGTTAACAAGGAGTGTATGCAGATGTAAGATTTTTAATATATTATAGACAGAATGAAAGCAGGAACATAAATGTGCAGAGGTCAGTGTGTCTTTATAGGGATGCACTACAGGTTAGGTCACAACAAACTGATCAAAATCTGGTTGAATTGGTATCACTTCAAGCTTTAAACCCAATATATCTCTCATCCTGTAGCTGTCATTCTTGTGTAGCTGAAACTGAGTACTTAAGTAATGATTGTTAAAAACAAAATGATCCATTGGACCCAGCAGAGATAATTATTAGCTGTCATCTACTTAAAGTGGAATGACTATTTTAAAGCCACAATTCTGTATAATCAGATCTTAATGTGTTCCTTCCATGTGTTATGAGCTAAGGCAAAATGTTCACTCCTAATTGTTTTTCAAGATATTTCAGTTGTTTTCAAGTAGAGAAGCTGAGGCATTGTCTACTGATGCATTGACTGTTAGTTTTAGCCAGAGCAAAAATAAGATGAGATACAGGCAGAGTGTATGTATTTTAACAAGGTTATTGGATTGTATAGCAAAGTTACAAAGATTGAGGAATAAAGGAAGTGTTTTTGTGCTTTACAGAGGGTAATGGAACAGACAATATTTTTTCTGCTTGTGGCAGTGTGTGACCTTCAACCCAGGCAGAATATAAACCCACACATTGCACACAAAGCTTTACTATAAAGATAACATAGCAGGTATTCTTTGTGAATATATAACTGATTGTAATGAAAATCTATTGTATGTAATCAATGCAGAGCTTCAGAATCACCAAATTGTGCCTACAAACTTAGTATGGGCCTCCTAAATAGAAAATATACAGAAATGAATGATATGTCATCAATTATGTTGGTATATTTCTTTACAGAATAAATTCCTCTGAAAGTATTGCTTATATCTACCATTCATTCTGATCTGTAAGAACAATATCAAAGCAAATGCTCAGAGTTGTAATTCAGAGGCAGTAAGAGAGCTGAGCAGCCATGGGAAATATGCTTTCAGATAGAGGTTTGATACTATGTAATTATACTGGTAACTGTGAGCACCTTAATTTAAATTTATATGAAAAATATGTTCCCTATCACAGGGCAGGATCTGTCAATGTGAGCCACAGACAGTTTCCAATGAGCTGCTGCATCCGTGTTCTGTGATCACTATCTGATTCAGGATGTGGTCAAGACACTGATGTCCTGAACATATGCAGCAGACACCGTCAGCAGCAGTCACCTCAAAGTTTTAGCAGGAAACTGTGGTCACCAGCTTATCATTGGTAGAGTCCTGAAGGAGGTCAAATGCCTCTTTATAATTCACATAATGTTTTGCAATAAGTGCACTATTTCAAATTCAAACCATTACAATGGATCAATGGCAGTAAACTAACAGTGCACTGAATTAAAATAAGAGCAATAATAAAGAATTCTATCGGAGCGCTGGAAGCTCTTCTTTAGTCGCTATTCAAATCAAATTTGTAAGTGCATCTGAGGAAATTTCTTCCTGTCACTGGCAATAACAACATTTTAAAAATATTTTTTGTACTTGTGTTTATGATTTCAAAACAAGGACTCAAGGGAGGAAATCTCACAGTGTACACCAGCCTCCAGCATATACCAGATGTCAGTACGTACCAGGTTCCAGAATGAACCAATCGCAGTGTGTACCAGATCTCAGTATGTATCACACCCCAGTGTGCATGAGACCCTACTGTGTACATGTCCCCTATATATACCAGTCATCACCGTATAGCTATCTCCTCTATACATCCACCCTCAGTGTGTGCCAGTCTCCAGTATGTACCCGTCACCATTATGTACATGCCCCTAGCGGGCCTCCCACCTTGCACCCACCATAAACTTGAGCATATCCAAAACTCACTGCCCATATCCTAACTTGCACCAAGTCCCGTTCAACCATCGCCCCCCTATGTTTGCTGAACTACATTAGATCACGGTCCAGCAATATCTCAATTTAAAAATTCTAATCCTGTTTTCAAATCCCTCCATGACTTTGCACCTCCCTATCTCTGTAACCTCCACCAGCCCTACAAATCACCAAGATCTCTGCACTCCTTCAGTTTTGACCTCTTGCACATCCCTGATTTTCTTCACTCCACCATTGCCTAAACTTCTCTACCTCTCTACCAACAACAACAACAACAACAACTTGTATTTATGTAATGCCTTTAATGTAGTGAAACATCCCAAGACACTTCACAGGAGTATTATGAGTTTAAAAATTTGACACCGAGCCGCATAAGGAGAAATTAGGGCAGGTGATCAAAAGTTTGGTAAAAGAGATAGGTTTTAAGGAGCGTCTTCATAGAATCATAGAAATTTACAGCACGGAAGGAGGCCATTTCAGCCCATCGTGTTCGTGATGGACGACCAAGATCTATCCAGCCTAATCCCACTTTCCAACTCTTGGTCCATAGCCCTGTAGGTGATGGCACTTTAAGTGCACATCCAAGTATTTTTTAAATGTGGTGAGCGTTTCTGCCTCTACCACCCTTTCAGGCAGCGAGTTCAGGCCCCCACCACCCTCTTGGCGAAGACATTTTCCCTCATATCTCCTCTAAACCCCCCCAAAATTATTTTAAATTTATGCCCCCTGGTTGTTGACCTCTCTGCCAAGGGAAACAGGTCCTTCCTATCCAATCTATCCAGGCCTCTCATAATTTTATACATCTCAATCAGGTCTCCCCTCAGCTTCATTTGTTTAAAAGAAAACAGACCCAGCATCTCCAATCTTTCTTCATAGCCAAAATTCTCCAGTCCAGGCAACATTCTTGTAAATCCCCTCTGCAATCTTTCCAGTGCAATCGCATCTTTCCTGTAATGTCCTGTCTTGAAGGAGGAAAGAGAGGTAGAGAGGCAGAGAGCTTTAGACAGGGAATTCCAGAGTTTAAGGCCTAGGCAACAGAAGGCACAGCCACCAATGGTTGAGTGATTATAATTAGGGATGCTCAAGAGTGCAAAATTACAGGAGCGCTGGCATCTCAGGGGCTATAGGGCTGGAGGAGATTACAGAGAGAGGGAGTGGCAAGGTCATGGAGAAATTTGAAAATAAGGATGGGAATGTTGAAATCGAGGCATTGCTTAACCAGAAACCAATGTAGGTCAGCGAGCACAGGGGTATGATGGGTGAGCGGGACTTGGTGCATGTTAGGACATGGGCAGCCGAGTTTTGGATCACCTCTAGTTTACGCAGGGTAGAATATGGGAGGCCAGCCAGGAGTGCATTGGAATAGTGAAGTCTTGAGGTAACAAAGACATGAATGAGGGCTTCAGCAGCGGATGAACAGAGGCAAGGGCGGAGATGGGCGATGTTATCGAGGTGAAAATAGGCGATCTTAGTTATGTTGTAGATATGTGGTCGTAAGCTCATTTTAGGGCCAAATATAACACCAATGTTGCAAACAGTCTGGTTCAGCCTCAGATAGAAGTTGGGCAGAGTGCCAAGGGAATGGAGTTTGTGGTGGGGACCGAAAACAATGGCTTCGGTCTTCCCAAAATTCAATTGGAGAAGACTTCTGCTGTCAGACAAGAAGTCTGACAATTTAGAGACCGTGGAGGGGTCGCGAGAAGTGGGAGTGAGGTAGAGCTGGGTGTCATCAGCATACATGTGGAAACTGACGCTGTGTTTTCGGATGATGTCACCAAAGGGCAACACGTAGATGAGAAATAAGAGGGGACCAAGGATAGCTCCTTGGGGGACACCAGAGGTAACGATGCGGGGGCGGGAAGAGAAGCCATTGCAGGTGATTCTCTGGCTCTGGTTAGATAGGTAAGAATGGAACCAGTCAAGTGCAGTTCCACCTAGCTGGACAACAATGGAGAGGCGCTGGAGAAGGATAGAGTGGTCAACCGTGTCAAAGGCTGCAAACAAGTCAAGAAAGACAAGGAGAGATAGTTTGCCTGTGTCACAGTAACAAAGGATGTCAATTGTGACTTTGATGAGAGCTATTTTGGTATTGTGGCAGGCACAGAAATCGGATTGGAGGGATTCAAACATGGAATTGCAGGAAGGTTGGGCACGGATTTGGGAGGCAACAACACGTTCAAGGACTTTGGAGAGGAAATGGAGGTTGAAGATGGGGTGGTAGTTTGCAAAGATGGAGAGATCGAGGGTTGGTTATTTGAGGAGAGGGTTGATGACAGCAGATTTGAGATAGAGGACAGTACCCGAGGAGAGAGAACCTTTAACAATGTCAGCTACAATGGGAGCCAGAAAAGGAAGTTAGGTGGTCAGCAGTTTGGTGGGAAGAGGGTCAAGGGAGCAGGAAGCAAGTCTCATGGACAGAATGAGGTGGGAAAGGTCATGAAGGGAGATCAGGGAAAAACTGGAGAAAGATGTGAGGTCAGGGCTGGGGAAGGGGGAATTGCTGGACTAGGGGAAGGAAGGGAAGAAGCAAAGGTGGCCGAACGGATTGTCTCAATCTCAGAGACAATGAAGTCCATGAGCTATGAACACTTATTGTCGGAGGTGAGGGTGGAAACTGAGGAGAGGGGTTTAAAAAGATGATTAGCAATGGTAAATAGAAGCCTGGGTGTATCTTTACATTCCATGATTCTGGAATAGTGAGCAATTTTGGCAGATGAGAGCAGGTCCCTATAATGATTTAAGTGGTCCAGGCACATCTGGCGGTGAATGGCTAAACCAGTTGTCCGCCATATCCGTTCAAGTCTGCATCCCTTTGACTTAAGGGAGTGAAGATGAGGGCAGTAGCAGGGGGAATGGCCAGGATGAGAGATAGGGAGGATGTTTTAACAGGGACTAGGGCATCAAAGGTGGTGGTGAGGGTGTGAATGAGCAGATCAGTAGCTGCACAAATGTCATGGTGAATAGAGGGCCATAGGTTAGAAAGTTGGGAGTTCTTAAGTGCAGTTGTAAGAGAATTGGGAGAGTTTTTTCCAGGGACGGTCACAGAAGGAGAGAGCGTTGGGGGGGCAGATGGAGGGAGGATGTGCGTGGAGAGTGATACGAGGAAGTGGTCAGAGATGGTCTTATCTTTCCTTCTTCAAGACATTCCTTAAAACTTATGTCTTTGACCAAGCTTTTGGTCACCTGCCCGAATTTCTCCTTATGTAGCTCGGTGTCAAATTTTTTCTCTCATAATACACCTGTGAAGCGCCTTAGGGCGTTTCACTATGTTAAAGGCACAATATAAATAAAAATTTTAGTTGTTGTTGTTATTGTTAAACCCCATTTAGAGTAATGCAGTCAGATTTGAGCTCTGCACCGCATCTCAGGAAGGATATATAGGTATTGCAGGAGGTGCAGAATGCAGAGTGATCTAATTGAGTTGTTTGAGGTGATTAAAGGAATTGATAAGATAGATAGAGAGAAATTATTTCCTCTGGTGGGCAAATCCCATAACCTTAAAATTAGAGCGAGGCAGTTCAGAGATGATTTCAGGAAACACTTATTCACATAAAGGATAGTGGAACACAATTCCCCCAAAAGCTGTTCAGGCTAGGTCAATTGAAAATTTCATGTCTAAGATTGATAGATCTTTGTTAGTCAAGGGTATGAAAGGTTATGAAAATAAGGCGGTAAATGGAGTTCAGCCAGGATCTAATTGAATGACAGAACAGGCTCAAGGGGCTGAATGGCATGTTGGTTCCACTGTGGTCACCAGACACTGGTTGGACTGCAGTCATCAGACACTGGCTGCACTGTGGTCATCAGACACTGGTTCCACTGTGGTCATCAGTGGATGTGGTGTATGTGGATTTCCAGAAGGCATTCGATAAGGTGACACATAAGAGGTTGCTGCACAAGATAAAAGCTCATGGGGTTGGGGGTAATATGACATAATTTGCATCATGGAGACATGGCTCCAGGATGACCAAGACTGGGAACTCAACATCCAGGGGTATTCAACATTCAGGAAGGATAGAAAGAAAGGAAAAGGAGATGGGGTAGAATTGCTGATTAAAGAGGAAATTAACGCAAAAGTAAGGAAGGACATTGGCTTGGATGATGTGGAATCTGTATAGGTGGAGCTGCGGAATACCAAAGGACAGTAAACGCTAGTGGGAGTTATGTACAGATCAACAAACAGTAGTAGTGAGGTTGGGGACAGCATCAAAATTAGGGATGCGTGCAATAAAGGTACAGTAGTTATCATGGGCGACTTTAATCTAAATATAGATTGGGCAAACCAAACTGGTAGCAATACGTTGGAGGAGGATTTCCTGGAGTGTATCAGGGATGGTTTTCTAGACCAATATGTCAAGGAACCAACTAGAGGGCTGGCCATCCTAGACTGGGTAATGAGAAAGGAGGTGACACAGTTAATTCAGAGACTAGGGTCCTGAACTTAAGGAAAGGTAACTTCAATGGTATGAGGCGTGAATTGGCTAGAATAGACTGGCAAACGATACTTAAAGGGTTGACGGTGGATAGGCAATGGCAAACATTTAAAGATCACATGGATGAACTTCAACAATTGTACACCCCTGTCTGGAGTAAAAATAAAACGGGGAAGTTGGCTCAACCATGGCTTACAGGGGAAATTAAGGATAGTGTTAAATCCAAGTAAGAGGCACATAAATTGGCTAGAAAAAGCAGCAAACCTGAGGACTGGGAGAAATTTAGAATTCAGCAGAGGAGGACAAAGGATTTAATTAGGAGGAGGGAAATAGAGTATGAGAGGAAGCTTGTCGGGAACATAAAAACTGACTGCAAAAGCTTCTATAGATATGTGAAGAGAAAAAGATTAGTGAAGACAAACATAGGTCCCTTGCAGTCAGATTCAGGTGAATTTATAATGAGAAACAAAGAAATGGCAGACCAGTTGAACAAATACTTTGGTTCTGTCTTCACAAAGGAAGACAAATAACCTTCCGGAAGTACAAGGGGACTGAGGGTCTAGTGAGAAAGAGGAGCTGAAGGAAATCCTTATTAGGTGGTAAATTGTGTTAGGGAAATTGATGGGATTGAAGGCCGATAAATCCCCGGGGCCTGATAGTCTGCATCCCAGAGTACTTAAGGAAGTGGCTCGAGAAATAGTGGATGCATTCGTGACCATTTTCCAACAGTCTTTTGACTCTGTATCAGTTCCTATGGACTGGAGGGTAGCTAATGTAACACTACTTTTTAAAAAAGGAGGGAGGGAGAAAACAGTGAATTATAGACTGGTAAGCCTGACATCAGTATGAGGAAAATGTTGGAATCAATTATTAAAGATGAAATAGCAGCGCATTTGGAAAGCAGTGACACGATCGGTCCAAGTCAGCATGGATTTATGAAAGGGAAATCATGCTTGACAAATCATCTGGAATTTTTTGAGGCTGTAACTAGTAGATTGGACAAGGGAGAACCAGTGGATGTGGTATATTTGGACTTTAAAAAGGCTTTTGACAAGGTCCCACACAAGAGATTGGTATGCAAAATTAAAGCACATGGTATTGGGGGTAATGTACTGATGTGGATAGAGAACTGGTTGGCAGACAGGAAGCAGATTCGGGATAAACGGGTCCTTTTCAGATTGGCAGGCAGTGACTAGTGGGGTGCCGCAGGGTTCAGTGCTGGGACCCCAGCTATTTACAATATACATTAATGATTTGGATGAAGGAATTGAGTGTAATATCTGCAAGTTTGCAGATGATACCAAGGTGGGTGGCGGTGTGAGCTGTGAGGAGGATGCTAAGAGGCTGCAGGGTGACTTGGATAGGTTAGCTGAGTGGGCCAATGCATGGCAGATGCAGTATAATGTGGATAAATGTGAGGATATCCACTTTGGTGGCAAAAACATGAAGACAGAATATTATCTGAATGGCGGCAGATTAGGAAAGGGGAGGTGCAACGAGACCTGGATGTCATGGTACATCAGTCATTGAAAGTTGGCATACAGGTACAGCAGGCGGTGAAGAAGGCAAATGGTATGTTGGCCTTCATAGCTTGGGGATTTGAGTACAGGAGCAGGAAGGTCTTACTGCAGTTGCACAGAGCCTTGGTGAGGCCTCACTTGGAATATTGTGTTCAGTTTTGGTCCCCTATTCTGAGGAAGGACGTTCTTGCTTTTGAGGGAATGCAGCGGAGGTTCACCAGACTGACTCCCGGGATGGCAGGACTGACATATATGAGGAGAAACTGGATCGACTGGGCCTGTATTCACTGGAGTTTAGAAGGATGAGAGGGGACCTCATAGAAACATATAAAATTCTGATGGGACTGGACAGGTTAGATGTAGGAAGAATGTTCCTGATGTTCCAGAACCAGAGGACAGAGTCTAAAGATAAGGGGTAAGCCAGTTAGGACTGAGATGAGGAGAAACTTCTTCACTCAGAGAGTTGTTAACCTGTTGAATTTCCTACCGCAGATTGTTGTTGATGCCAGTTCATTGGATATATTCAAGAAGGAGTTAGATATGGTCCGTACGGCTAAAGGGATCAAGGGGTATGGAGAGAAAGCAGGAAAGGGGTACTGAGGTGAATGATCAGCCATGATCTTATTGATCAGCAGCCAGGTTCATGGAACCATGGGTGGCTCTACTGCACAGAAGGGCAGGGAAAAGAGTGGGAGAGCTATAGTGATAGGGGACTCTATTGTAAGGGGAATAGATAGGAGTTTCTGTGGCCGCAACCGAGACTCCAGGATGCTATGTTGCCTCCCTGGTGCAAGGGTCAAGGATGTCTCGGAGCGGCTGCAGAGCATTCTGGAGAGGGAGGGTGAACAGCCAGTTGTTGTGGTATATGTAGGTACCAACAATATAGATAAAAAGTGGGAAGAGGTCCTACAAGCTGAATTTAGGGAGCTAGGAGTTAAATTAAAAAGTAGGACCTCAAAGGCAGTAATCTCTGGATACAAGTGCCATGTGCTAATCAGAGTAGAGGGAGCAGGATAGTTAGAATAAATATGTGGCTTGAACAGTGGTGCAAGAGGGAGGGATTCAAATTCCTGGGACATTGGAACCAGTTCTGGGGGAAGTGGGACCTGTACAAAAGGGACGGTCTGCACTTGGGCAGGACTGGAACTGATGTCCTCGGGGTAACATTTGCTAATGCAGTTCGGGAGTGTTTAAACTGATATGGCAGGGGGATGGGAACTTATGCAGCGAGACAGGGCGAAAAAATATGGAGTCAGAAACGGATGGTAGAAAGGTAAAAAGCAATAGTGGAAGGCTGAGTAAACAAAGGCAAGAAACAAAAAGGGCCACACTACATCATAATTCTAAAAGGACAAAGGGTGTTAAAAAAACAAGCCTGTCGGCTTTGTGTCTTAATGCAAGGAGTATCCGCAATAAGGTGGATGAATTAACTGTGCAAATAGATGTTAACAGATATGATGTGATTGGGATTACAGAGACGTGGCTCCAGGATGATCAGGGCTGGGAACTCAACATCCAAGGGCATTCAACATTCAGGAAGGATAGAATAAAAGGAAAAGGAGGTGGGGTATCATTGCTGGTTAAAGAAGAGATTAATGCACAGTTAGGAAGGACATTAGCTTGGATGATGTGGAATCTATATGGGTAGAGCTGCAGAACACCAAAGGGCAAAAAACGTTAGTGGGAGTTGTGTACAGACCTCCAAACATTAGTAGTGATGTTGGGGAGGGCATCAAACAGGAAATTAGGGGTGCATGCAATAAAGGTGCAGCAGTTATCATGAGTGAATTTAATATGCATATAAATTGGGCTAACCAAACTGGAAGCAATACGGTGAATTGGCTAGGATAGATTGGCAAATGATACTTAAGGGGTTGACTGTGGATGGGCAATGGCAGACATTTAGAGATTGCATGGATGAACTACAACAATTGTACATCCCTGTCTGGTGTAAAAATAAAAAAGGGAAGGTAGCTCAACGTGGCTATCAAGGGAAATCAGGGATAGTCGTAAAGCCAAGGGAGTGGCATACAAATTGGCCAGAAATAGCAGTGAACCCGGGGACTGGGAGAACTTTAGAACTCAGCAGAGGAGGACAAAGGGTTTGATTACGGCAGGGAAAATAGAGTACGAGAGGATACTTGCAGGGAACATTAAGACGGACTGCAAGCTTCTATAGATATGTAAAGAGAAAAAGGTTAGTAAAGACAAATGTAGGTCCCCTGCAGTCAGAATCAGGGAAAGTCATAACTGGGAACAAAGTAATGGCAGACCAATTGAACAAGTACTTTGGTTTGGTATTCACTAAGGAGACACAAACAACCTTCCAGATATAAAAGGGGTCAGAGGGTCGAGTAAGAAGGAGGAACTGAGGGAAATCCTTATTAGTCGGGAAATTGTGTTGGGGAAATTGATGGGATTGAAGGCCTATAAATCCCCAGGACCTGATGGTCTGCATCCCAGAGTACTTAAGGAGGTGGCCTTGGAAATAGCGGATGCATTGACAGTCATTTTCCAACATTCCATTGACTCTGGATCAATTCCTATGGAGTGGAGGGTAGTCAAAGTAACCCCACTTTTAAAAAAAGGAGGGAGAGAGAAAACAGGGAATTATAGACCGGTCAGCCTGACATCGGTCGTGGGTAAAATGATGGAATCAATTATTAAGGATGTCATAGCAGCGCATTTGGAAAGGTGACATGATAGGTCCAAGTCAGCATGCACTTGTGAAAGGGAAATCATGCTTGACAAATCTTCTGGAGTTTTTTGAGGATGTTTCCAGTAGAGTGGACAAGGGAGAACCAGTTGATGTGGTGTATTTGGACTTTCAGAAGGCATTCGACAAGGTCCTACACAAGAGATTAATGTGCAAAGTTAAAGCACATGGGATTGGGGGTAGTGTGCTGACGTGGATTGAGAACTGGTTGGCAGACAGGAAGCAAACAGTTGGAGTAAATGGGTACTTTTCTGTACACATGTAGCAACACCTCCCTGCCCCTGTACTCAAATCCCCTTGCTATGAAGGCCAACATGCCATTTGCTTTCTTAACCGCCTGCTGCACCTGCATGCCAACCTTCAATGACTGATGTACCATGACACCCAGGTCTCTTTGCACCTCCCCTTTTCCTAATCTGTCACCATTCAGATAATAGTCTGTCTCTCTCTTTTTACCACCAAAGTGGATAACCTCACATTTATCCACATTATACTTCATCTGCCATGCATTTGCCCACTCACCTAACCTATCCAAGTCGCTCTGCAGCCTCACAGCATCCTCCTCGCAGCTCACACTGCCACCCAACTTAGTGTCATCCGCAAATTTGGAGATACTACATTTAATCCCCTCATCTAAATCATTAATGTACAGTGTAAATAGCTGGGGCCCCAGCACAGAACCTTGCGGTACCCCACTAGTCACTGCCTGCCATTCTGAAAAGTACCCATTTACTCCTACTCTTTGCTTCCTGTCTGATAACCAGTTCTCAATCCATGTCAGTACACTGCCCCCAATCCCATGTGCTCTAACTTTGCACATCAATCTCTTGTGTGGGACCTTGTCGAACGCCTTCTGAAAGTCCAAATATACCACATCAACTGGTTCTCCCTTATCCACTCTACTGGAAACATCCTCAAAAAATTCCAGAAGATTTGTCAAGCATGATTTCCCTTTCACAAATCCATGCTGACTTGGACCTATCATGTCACCTCTTTCCAAATGCACTGCTATGACATCCTTAATAATTGATTCCATCATTTTACCCACTACCGATGTCAGGCTGACCGGTCTATAATTCCCTGTTTTCTCTCTCCCTCCTTTTTTAAAAAGTGGGGTTACATTGGCTACCCTCCACTCCATAGGAACTGATCCAGAGTCAATGGAATGTTGGAAAATGACTGTCAACGCATCCACTATTTCCAAGGCCACCTCCTTAAGTACTCTGGGATGCAGTCCATCAGGCCCTAGGGATTTATCGGCCTTCAATCCCATCAATTTCCCCAACACAATTTCCCGGCTAATAAGGATTTCCCTCAGTTCCTCCTCCTTACTAGACCCCCCGACCCCTTTTATAACCGGAAGGTTGTTCGTGTCCTCCTTCGTGAATACCGAACCAAAGTACTTGTTCAATTGGTCTGCCATTTCTTTGTTCCCCGTTATGACTTCCCCTGATTCTGATTGCAGGGGACCTACGTTTGTCTTTACTAACCTTTTTCTCTTTACATACCTATAGAAACTTTTGCAATCCGTCTTAATGTTCCCTGCAAGCTTCTTCTCATACTCCATTTTCCCTGCCCTAATCAAACCCTTTGTCCTCCTCTGCTGAGTTCTAAATTTCTCCCAGTCCCCAGGTTCGCTGCTATTTCTGGCCAATTTGTATGCCACTTCCTTGGCTTTAATACTATCCCTGATTTCCCTTGATAGCCACGGTTGAGCCACCTTCCCTTTTTTATTTCTATGCCAGACAGGAATGTACAATTGTTGTAGTTCATCCATGCGGTCTCTAAATGTCTGCCATTGCCCATCCACAGTCAACCCCTTAAGTATCATTCGCCAATCCATCCCAGCCAATTCACGCCTCATACCTTCAAAGTTAGCCTTCTTTAAGTTCTGGACCATGGTCTCTGAATTAACTGTTTCATTCTCCATCCCAATGCAGAATTCCACCATATTATGGTCACTTTCCCCAAGGGGCCTCGCACAACGAGATTGCTAATTAATCCTCTCTCATTACATAACACCCAGTCTAAGATGGCCCCACCCCTAGTTGGTTCCTCGACATATTGGTCTAAAAAACCATCCCTTATGCACTCCAGAAAATCCTCCTCCACCGTATTGCTTCCAGTTTGGTTAGCCTAATCTATGTGCATATTAAAGTCACCCATTATAACTGCTGCACCTTTATTGCACGCACCCCTAATTTCCTGTTTGATGCCCTCCCCAACATCACTACTACTGTTTGGAGGTCTGTACACAACTCCCACTAACGTTTTTTGCCCTTTGGTGTTCTGCAGCTCTACCCATATAGATTCCACATCATCCAAGCTAATGTCCTTCCTAACTATTGCCTTAATCTCCTCCTTAACCAGCAATGCTACCCCACCTCCTTTTCCTTTTATTCTATCCTTGCTGAATGTTGAATACCCCTGGATGTTGAGTTCCCAGCCCTGCTCATCCTGGAGCCACATCTCCGTAATCCCAATCACATCATATTTGTTAACATCTATTTGGACAGTTAATTCATCCACCTTATTGCGGATACTCCTTGCATTAAGACACAAAGCCTTTAGGCTTGTTTTTTTAACACCCTCTGTCCTTTTAGAATTTTGCTGTACAATGGCCCTTTTTGTTCTTTGCCTTGGGTTTCTCTGCCCTCCACTTTTCCTCATCTCCTTTCTGTCTTTTGTTTTTGCCTCCTTTTTGTTTCCCTCTATCTCCCTGCATTGGTTCCCATCCCCCTGCCATATTAGTTTAACTCCTCCCCAACAGCACTAGCAAACACTCCCCCGAGGACATTGGTTCCAATTCTGCCCAGGTGCAGACCGTCCGGATTGTACTGGTCCCACCTCCCCCAGAATCGGTTCCAATGCCCCAGGAATTTGAATCCCTCCCTGCTGCACCATTGCTCAAGCCACATATTCATCTGAGCTATCCTGCGATTCCTACTCTGACTAGCACGTGGCACTGGTAGCAATCCCGAGATTACTACTTTTGAGGTCCTACTTTTTAATTTAGCTCCTAGCTCCTTAAATTCATTTCGTAGGAACTCATCCCTTTTTTTACCTATGTCATTGGTACCAACGTGCACCACGACAACTGGCTGTTCTCCCTCCCTTTTTAGAATGTCCTGCACCCGCTCCGAGACATCCTTGACCCTTGCACCAGGGAGGCAACATACCATCCTGGAGTCTCGGTTGCGGCCGCAGAAACGCCTATCTATTCCCCTTACAATTGAATCCCCTATCACTATCGCTCACCCACTCTTTTTCCTGCCCTCCTGTGCAACAGAGCCAGCCACGGTGCCATGAACTTGGCTGCTGCTGCCCACTCCTGATGAGTCATCCCCCTCAACAGCACTCAAAGCAGTGTATCTGTTTTGCAGTGGGATGACCACAGGGGACCCCTGCACTACCTTCCTTGCACTACTCTTCCTGCTGGTCTTCCATTCCCTCGCTGGCTGTGGACCCTTCTCCTGCGGTAAGACCAACTCGCTACACGTGATACTCACGTCATTCTCAGCATCGTGGATGCTCCAGAGTGAATCCACCTTCAGCTCCAACTCCGCAACGCGGACCGTCAGTAGCCGGAGGTGGACACACTTCCCGCACATGTAGACTAGTTAAGTGAGTGGGCAATAAGATGGTAGATAGAGTACAATGTGAGGATATTCACTTTGGTAGGAAGAATAGAAAAACAGAATATTTTTTAAATGGTGAGAATCTGTTAAATGTTGGTGTTCAGAGAGATTTAGGTGCCTTCGTACAAGAAACACAGAAAGTTAGCAGGCAGGTACAGCAAGCAATTAGGAAGGCAAATGGCATGTTGGCCTTTATTACAAGGAGTTTAGCGTATAAGAGTAAGGAAGACTACCTACAATTGTACAGGACTTGGGTAAGACCACACCTGGAGTACCGTGCACAGTTTTGTTCTCTTTTTCTGAGAAAGCACATACATGCCTTAGAGGTAGTGCACTAGATTGATCCCTGGAATGTCAGTTGTCCAATGAGGAGAGATTGAGTAGATTGGGTCTATCCTCTCTGAAGTTTAGAAGAATGAAAGGTGATCTCATTGAAGCATATAAGATTCTGAGGGGGATTGACACGGTAAATTCTGAGAGGCTTTTTCCCCTGGCTGGAGAGTCTACAACTTGGGGGCATGGCCTCAGGATAAGGGGTTGGCCATTTAAGATTGAGATGAGGAGGAATTTCTTTTACTCAAAGGGGCTTTGGAATCTTTGGAATTCTCTACCCTGTGGAAGCTGAGTCATTGAGTATATTCAAGGCTGAGATCGCTAGATTTTTGGACTCATGAGGAGTCAAGGGATATGGGGATAGTGTGGGAAAGTGGAGTTGAGGTCAAAGATCAGCCATGATTTTAGTGAATGGTGGAGCAGGATTGAAGGGCCTTATGTTTTACTCCTGCCCCTAATTCTTATATTCTTAGGTGGTGAAATTGCCCCTTTCTTGCGCCGCGTGAGCGCCTCTGGCAGGGAGGGGCACTCCCGCTCGGCAAGGAAGTTTTCGCCCAGAGGAGAGGGGCTCTACCACGTCACGGGAAATGGCCCTGGAGGTTTGGGAGGCACTGTCCCGGCAGCACTGTGCCCCGTGGTTAGCACCCTGGGACGCAGCACATCCGCTGATGACGTCATCACCATATGTGGCGACCCCTGCAATGGGCAGATCTCAACGCCAGCTTTGTGGGCTGCCATCTTCGTTGGTTGGCCAACTCTTGGGTCGACCGACTATGGTGGCCCTAGCATGGACCAGGCCACCATCGTGCCGTCTGACACTCCGTCTAGGGTGCTTGGCTGCTGGCCCAGTCTCACACGTCCCTGGTGTCCCAGTGGCGGACACCAAAGGTCCTGCAGAATGCGCAGCGGCCCTCCACTTTAATGGAAGGGGAAGTGCATTGGTAGCGCATCAGCACTATGCAGAGCATCCGCGTAGCGCTGGACCCAATGCTGCGCTACCACCCCGGGAGCGTGCCTCAAAGAAAGAAGAGCGCCAGAGACAGCGCTGAGCTTCCATGAGAGGCATAAAGCTCAACTCTGTGTCAGGGGGCTGGATCTCCGGGCCGGGCGATAAAAGTTACGGGCCCAGAGGTTATTGCCCCAATCAGGGCACGGAGCACTTTCTCTGCTCTCAGGCTAACTGGCATATAGTTCTCTGTTTTCTCTCTCCCTCCTTTCCTGAATAATGGGGTTACATTTGCTCCCTTCCAATCCACAGGGTCTATTCTGGAATCTATGGAATTCTGGAAGATCAGAACCAAAGCATTCCTCTCTCTATAGCTACCATTTTTAAAACCCTAGGATGAAGGCCATTAGGTCAACTTTTAGTCATAGAAACATAGAAACATAGAAAATAGGTGCAGGAGTAAGCCATTCGGCCCTTCTAGCTTGCACCGCCATTCAATGAGTTCATGGCTGAACATGCAACTTCAGTACCCCATTCCTGCTTTCTCGCCATACCCCTTGATCCGCCTAGTAGTAAGGACTACATCTAACTCCTTTTTGAATATATTTAGTGAATTGGCCTCAACAACTTTCTGTGGTAGAGAATTCCACAGGTTCACCACTCTCTGGGTGAAGAAGTTTCTCCTCATCTCGGTCCTAAATGGCTTACCCCTTATCCTTAGACTGTGACCCCTGGTTCTGGACTTCCCCAACATTGGGAACATTCTTCCTGCATCTAACCTGTCTAAACCCATCAGAATTTTAAACGTTTCTATAAGGTCCCCTCTCATTCTTCTGAACTCCAGTGAATACAAGCCCAGTTGATCCAGTCTTTCTTGATAGGTCAGTCCCGCCATCCCGGGAATCAGTCTGGTGAACCTTCGCTGCACTCCCTCAATAGCAGAATGTCCTTCCTCAAGTTAGGAGACCAAAACTGTACACAATACTCCAGGTGTGGCTTCACCAAGGCCCTGTACAACTGTAGCAACACCTCCCTGCCCCTGTACTCAAATCCCCTCGCTATGAAGGCCAACATGCCATTTGCTTTCTTAACCGCCTGCTGTACCTGCATGTCAACCTTCAATGACTGATGTACCATGACACCCAGGTCTCGTTGCACCTCCCCTTTTCCTAATCTGTCACCATTCAGATAATACCTAATCTGTCACGATTAATTTCTCCAGTATTATTTTTTTACTAATATTAAGTGCTTAAAGTTCCTCATTCTTGCTGCACCCTTGGTTCCCTACTATTTCCGGAATGTTTTTCGTGTCTTACTACTCTTTCTGGCAACATTATAAGCCACTTCCTTTAATCTAATATTATCTTGTTAGCCAAGGTTGAACCACTTTTCCTGTGGGGTTTTTATTCCTTAAGGGAATGTCTATTCCTTGCGAATTATGAATTAATTATTTAAATATTTGCCATTTGCTTATCCACCAACATATCTATTAATCTGGTTTCCCAAACTACCTTAGCCAACTTCCCTCTCATACCTACGTAGTTCACTTTGTTCAGATTTAAGACCCTAATTTCGGACTTAAATAAATCACTCGCAAACTCAATATAATATTCCATCATATTATTATCACCTTTCCCCAGAATCTCCTTTACTAGAAAGTTATTAATTAAACCTTTCTCAATGCACAATACTAGAACTAAAATAATCATTTCCCCAGTTGGTTCCTTGACATGCTGATTTACAAAACTATCTTGGATACATTCCATGACTTCATCCTCCACACTATTACTGCAAATTTGGTTTGCCCAGTATGCATGAAGATTAAAGTCCCCCATGATTACTTTGTTACCCTTGTTACATGCACCTCTAATTTCCTGATCTGTGCGCTGCCCGACACTTCAACCACTGTTAGGGGGCCTATGAACTCCTCTCACCAGTGTTTTCTGCCCCTTGTTGTTTCTTAGCTCCACCCATAGTAATTCTACATCTTGATTTTCTGAGCTCAGTTGTTTTTTCTTCACTGTCTTTATCCTATTTTATATTTTCATGGCTACCTCCCCATCCTTTTCCATTATGCCTGTCTCTTAAAATTCAAGTATCATGGAATATTTAGTTCCCAACCTTGGTCACTCTGCAACCATGTCTCTGAAATGCGATAAGATCAAACCCATTTATTTCTATCTGTTATTTATTCATCTATTTTGTTGCAAATGTTTCACGCATTCAGATATATTAATTTTTTCTCTTTTCCCCTGATGTCACCTTAGTTACTAATGCCCTATTATCTTTGTTAAGCTTTCTGTCCCTTCCTGACCGATTCTGCTTATCTTTACCCAAATCACTTCTCTGCTCTACAACTTTGACATTGCTCTTACTGCTTTTGAATTTTCCCCTTCCTGAATCCTTCCACCACCCCCTTCATTAGTTTAAAGCCCTCTCTAGATATTCAAATCACTAGGACACTGGTCCCAGCATGGTTTAAATGGAGCCCACCCCAGTGGAACAGCTCCCTCGTTCCTCAGTACTGGTCCCATATTTTTAAACCCCTGCCTCCCACATCACTCTTTGAGCCACCCTTATAATCTGTTTGTCCATATGCCAATTTGCGCGTAGCTCAGGTAACACTCGAGAGATTATTACCTGTGAGGTTCTGCATTTTAATTTTGACCCTAGTTCCTCAAACTCTCCCAGCAGGACCTCATTCCGAACCTCCCACTCCCACTCCAAGTTCTTCTCCAGCTGCAAGGGATGTCCACAACCTTCGGAACTCCTGGTCACAGCTGCAGAGAACAATATCTAGCCCCCTGAATATACTTTTAACCTATCACTAGGGCATTATTTTTCACTCCTCCCACTTGAATGACCTCCTGTACCACAGTGCCGTCTTCAGTTTGCTCATCAACCCTGTAGACTTTGCCCTCATCCACACAGGCAGCAAGAACCTAATACCTGTTGGATAAGGGCAAAGGCCGAGGCTCCTAAGGTTTACTTATCTACCTGACTCGCAGTCACATCCTTCTGTCCATGGCCACTAACCAAATCTGTACCATTACCTGAACTTAGATGCCTCCTGGATCAAACTGTCCCGGTAACTCTCACCCTTCCTGATGCCTCGCAATTTCTGCACCTTGGACTCCAACTCAACAACTCTGAACTGAAGTTCCTCGAGATGCAGATGTTTACTGCAGATGCAGTTGTCCGGGATCACAATGCACAATTCCACAAAGTCCTACATGCTGCAGTCATGGCACAGCTCCTGCACTGCCATCCCTATAAAACCTTGTTTTATTTATTTAATTTATTTAATTACATTTTTTTTTATTAATTCATGGAACATGGGTGTTGCCAGCAACGCCAGCATTTATTATGCATCCCTAATTGCCCTGGAGAAGGTGATTTCCACCAGGCGGAGGGAGCTAAAATTCCCTCTTGTGTCAATGCATCAGCATACAATTGTTGGATTATTTTTTCTCCATTTAAGTCCTCAATTCAGGAAAACATTTTTTTTCAGATTAATGGCAGGTAACAGGTAATTTATCTGCAAATGGTTTGATGTAATGGTATCTTTGTTTCAGCATTGTCAGTCAGATCAGGGCAGGAGGATACATTGGACCATAGGAAACATTAGTAGCTTTCAGAGTTACAGACTCTTTTTTCATTGTGATTGCAAGTGACTATTAGATTTTTTCTCTGTGACTAAAAGTTTGTGATGTTTCAACCCAATCATAAAGAAACCTATACTGTTTAGTTCTTGATTATTGCAGTTTCGATGATTCTGTACCTATGTTATTTTATATCTTCTGTTTTTTTCAGTTTTGCAAGGACTCAGCATTGAGCATGATCGAGAGGTTACTGCATCACCTGGTGAGAATATCACTTTAAAATGCATCCTGGCAAGAGAAGAAAGTACTTCAGTTGTGCAGATTCAATGGAGTAAAGAAACCGATGATCACTCAGGCGTCGTCATACTTGCTAATCATATCTTAGGCATCCGTCGCTTTATGGAATCTGTTGCGTTTGAATCACAGTCACCAACTCTCAGTGGAATAGGAAGCATTCATATCATGAATGTACAAGTGTCTGCCTCTGGAACATACATGTGTTCGTTAGTCACCTTTCCAAATGGAAGCCTAAAAGTGTCAATGATCCTTACTGTTGATGAAAAAGGTAAGGCACTCGATTTAAATATTTGATATTCAAGCAAAGGATTGTTCAATACAAATAATGTGCAATCTAAATTATTTTTCTGAGTTTCAAGAATAAAGGGCGAGGCTTGATAAATTGTGAGATGATTTTCCTCACCCTTCAGCCTATCATGTCTGTGCTGGCTCTTTGAAACAGCTATCCAATTAGTCCCACTCCCCTTTTCTTTCCCCATTTCCCTGTAAATATTTCCCCTTCAAGTTTCTATTCAATTCCCTTTTGAAAGTTATTATTGATTCTACTTCCATCACCCTTTCAGGCAATGCATTCCAGATCATAACAACTCGCTGTGTTATTTTTTTTCCCTCATGTTACCTCTGGTTCTCCTTTTAACCTTCTCTGCTCTAAAGAGAACAAACCCAGTTTCTCTTGTCTCTCTATCTGACTGAAGTATCATTGTAGTAAATCTCCTCTGCACTGTCTCCAAGGCCTTACCATCCTTCCTAAAGTTTGGTGCCCAGAATTAGCTGCAATACTCAAGCAGGATCCTAACCAGTGTTTTATACAGCTTTAGAATAATTATAAAGGGGAAAAATGGCCATAACAAAGGGGATGGATTCCAATTAAGCCAGGTCTACACCTCCTTTATATTGCCCTGGTTGTGGGGTGGGTTGGGGAATGGAGCAGGGCCTGTGCCTGCATCAGGTAAAGACCCACCAATAGCATGCTAATGAGGCAAACTAGGCATTTCCGACCCTCCTGCCTCAACTTCCTGATCCTGCAGCCTTGGCCCTCCTCAGATCAGAGGGCATAGATTGGGCAGTAGAGTAAGAAATAACTGGTGTTTATAGAACACCTTTCATGTACTCAAGGTGTCACAAAGTGCTTCAGAGCCAATGAAGGGTAGTTGTTATGAAGGCTAATGCAGCAGCTAATTTACACATTGCAAAATCCCATAAACATCAATGAGATGAATGACTAGTTAACTTGTATCATTGGTGCTGGTTGAAGGGTAATTGTTATCCAGGACAATGGGAGAACTCCTTTTCTCTTTATTGAATAGTTCCATAGGATCTTTTGCATCTATCAGAGAGAGTGGACACTCCTCATGACCAACCATTCCCCAGTCACCCTCTCTTCTAACCCCCCTTTCAGTGTCACTCTCTTCACCCCCCAACCAGAGCCCCAATCCCCTGCCTCCTAGTCCCTGTTCACCCTAGTCCTGCACTTCTTCCTGCTCTGTTTCTTTCTCTCCTCCCAAGACTCCTGGCAACCAACCGTTCTCGTTCCAGTCACCCCAAAGTGGGGTGGTGATGTCATCGAGCCAAAGGCAAATTTAAAGCTCATTGTGTTCAATCTCATCTTGTGATAAGATGGCATTCTACAATTTAAGCATATCATTCCAGATGCCACACTGACTTAACAATCTGCACCTACATTCTTACGTGTTCTGAAGAACGCTCTTCATCTCATGAGTTTTATTTGATGTCAGAAATTGAATAACAGCCAGACAGAGAAATCATATCTTGAACAACGTTTGCAAAGAGAAGACAAATTATGATTCAAGCACTGGAACAGAAAAGTAAATTAGGGTAAGAATTTCATGGTGCAGAAATTTTAGTGAAAAGGAAAAACGAACAGTAGATAAGTGCTGATCTCTTTCAAACATGGA
The DNA here is from genome assembly GCF_044704955.1 of Pristiophorus japonicus. Classification (NCBI taxonomy): domain Eukaryota; kingdom Metazoa; phylum Chordata; class Chondrichthyes; family Pristiophoridae; genus Pristiophorus; species Pristiophorus japonicus. The sequence goes on from NC_091986.1 coordinate 60,002,170, forward strand.
TACTCTTGTCTAAGCAATCAAATTTTATTAGCATTGTAATTAATTTGGCCGGTGCAGAGACACGAATTATGTGTATTGAGTCGAAGCAGGTTTCTGCTGATTTATTAGATGGTTCCATTGTTGTTTATGGGAGAAACAGTAATAAATGAACACTCACATTTTCTATTTTAGGAGAGTCGCTATGTCATTAAATCAAGTGTCATTGTATTCAAATACATAGTGAGTGACCGTGAAAGTAGAATTTTCATTATAACTGAGTCCCATGTGTTTCTTCTTGTCCCAGAAAATGTTTGCTAAGGTAGCTTGAAACCTTAGGGACAATTTTAACTCAATCTGCTGAATAGGAATGGACTGGTAACAGCCCTAAAATTTTGTCCAGAACTTTTACTTGGGTGGCCCAACCCCTGCATGAATCAGGCCCAGCCGTACAAAAATTATGCAAATTAAGGTCTTACAAAAGTACACAGGAGCCCGATTGCCAACTCCAGGTTCAAGGATGCCACTCACAAACCAAGTGAAAGTATACATAGGGCCAAAAATCAGTCTGTATGGGTGCGTACGCTGTGCGCACAAACCCATAGAGACCCCGTAAGTGTTCTCAGCGGGCGATGCCCATGCGACAAAATCCAGCACATGCGAACTATCAAAATTTCTTTTGACAGTTTCAACGTATCCCCAGGAGAAGGGCCTTTGCAGGCAGAGATTTGGGCTATTTGCCCAACTCTTGCCCCATCTGGTAAAAGCGTAAGAGTTTTAAAAGATGATAACATTTTATTTTTCTTATAATTTTTATATTAAAAATGCTGTCCATTAAAGCAAGTTTATTTTTACCACTATTAAAAAGATCAAAATGTTTTTATCTAAAACATTTAATTAAATTCAATTTCAATTAATTTTAAATATGTAAAGTGTTTTTCTTATTTAAATTTTGTGATTTTGGGGCACCCCATTCATAGAAATGGTGATCTCCGTACAAATGGAACTCACCATTACTGTGAATGGGAATACGCCAATTTCATTGGTTGGTCCGGCCCACATGATCCCAGACTGCACATATGCTCCTGGAATATGTGGGCCTCTGCACTGGGCTGTGCATGGAGGCCTCTTGGATCACCAGGCACATTCGTAAATATTTTTGTGGTCAGAGGCATCTGCCCGCGTGAAGCCTCTGACCACAATTTCAGGGCCATCATTTTTTGGGGTGAGGTGCAATGCTCCTCCTGTATCCATCAAAAAAATCTGGGCCTTTGCCAGCCACCGGAGGCTCACATCTCCCCCCATCCCCAGGATCACCTCCCCACATCCCCAGGCTTCCTCTATTGGGTGGCTCAGCATGAGAGCTGGCCGATTTCCTGCCCTCTCAGAACCGGAAAGCTCGTTTGTTGCCACTCACCAGTAGAATGGGAATTGAGGCCTTGGCCTCTAAATGGTTCAAGCCTCCTGCTGCCAAGAACAGGTGGGCAGCAAGCATGCTCTGCCTGGTCACTATACAACCCTACCCAAACCACATGTCAGTAAAAATAATGGTGACATATTCATCTCATGTCCAATAGTGTCTGAAAGAGAATCTGTTAAAAAGGACAACATCTGGACTTCTGCAGATTGAACTGTCAATTAAAGAAAGCCACTGGGGAGATCATAACATCCGAGAGACCACTTAAGGAATTAGTTTATCCAGAAAAGTGGAAAAAAGCATCCAGGATGCACATGTGCACTTTCCATGGTAAAGGGGTTTGCACACGCACACACCTAATGCCCACCGGCAACATACAGAGCTGGTAGATGATGATGTTAATCAGTGTGTTGCACTGATTTGGTGCCAGCACTGCCATTTTCAACTGCCATGCTCCAGCCTATGGGCTATCTTAACCTCACACAGCTGAATACGATGTTAAATGGCATGAACAATCCCCATCCTTGCTAGTACGCATTCTTGGAGCTTTCCAACACTTGTTTAACGTTTCAATAGATTTAAGCTGGTGCCGAACATAACATAAGAAATAGGAGCAGGAGTAGGCCATACGGCCCCTCGAGCCTGCCATTCAATAAGATCATGGCTGATCTGATCATGGACTCAGCTCCACTTCCCCGCCCGCACCCCATAACCCCTTATCCCCTTATCGTTTAAGAAACTGTCTATTTCTGTCTTAAATTTATTCAATGTCCCAGCTTCCACAGCTCTGAGGCAGCGAATTCTACAGATTAAATTTCAGAAGAAATTTCTCCTCGTCACTGTTTTAAATGGGCAGCCTCTTATTCTAAGATCATGCCCTCTAGTTCTAGTCTCCCCCATCAGTGGAAACATCCTCTCTGCATCCACCTTGTCAAGCCCCCTCATAATCTTATAGGTTTCAATAAGATCACCTCTCATTCTTCTGAATTCCAATGAGTAGAGGCCCAACCTACTCAACCTTTCTTCATAAGTCAACCCACTCATCCCCAGAATCAACCTAGTGAACCTTCTCTGAACTGCCTCTAAAGCAAGTATATCCTTTCATAAATATAGAAACCAAAACTGCATGCAGTATTCCAGGTGTGGCCTCACCAATAACTTATATAGCTGTAGCAAGATTTCACTGCTTTTATACTCCATCCCCTTTGCAATAAAGGCCAAGATACCATTGGCCTTCCTGATCACTTGCTGTATCTGTATACTATCCTTTTGTTTCATGCACAAGTACCCCCAGGTCCCGCTGTAATGCAGCATTTTCCAATCTTTCTGCATTTAAATAATAATTTGCACTTTGATTTTTTTCTGTCACAGTGCATGACCTCACACTTTCCAACATTATATTCCATCTGCCAAATTTTTGCCCACTCACTTAGCCTGTCTATATCCTTTTGCAGATTTTTTGTGTCTTCCTCACACATTGCTTTTCTTCCCATCTTTGTATCGTCAGCAAACTTGGCTACGTTACACTTAGTCCTTTCTTCCAAGTCGTTAATATAGATTGTAAATAGTACTTTCATGGCTGAAAGGGCAGGAATGGCAGCTCAACATTCCTGATTACAGCATTTTCAGATGAGATAGAGAGGGAGATGATAAAGGAACTATTGGTTAAAAATATTTACAGCTGTGAGGAGGCACGATACATTAGAAGGATCATCAAATGAGGCCATATGGGTTGAACTGAAGAACAAAAAAGGGGCAATCACACAGCTGGGAGTGTACTATAGACCCCCCAAAAGTCAGAGGGAGATAGAAGAAAAAATATGAGCAAAAACAATAGGGTAGTAATAGTAAGGACCTCAACTACCCAAACATTAACTGGGATAGAGTGTGCAGAATTCTTAAAATGCATTCAGGAGAACTTTGTTAGTCAGTACATAGCAAACTCCACAAGAGAGGGGGCAGTTCTGGACTTGTTTTAGGGAATGAAGCTGGGTAGGTGGAAGGCATATCAGGGAGAAGAGCATTTTGGTTGTCGTGATCATAATTCAGTTAGATTTAGCGTAGTTATGGAAAAGGACAAGCATAGATCAGGTGTAAAAATTTTGATTGGGGAAAGGCTAATTTTACTAAGCTGAGATGTGATTTCACAAAAGTGGACAGGAAACAGCTACATGAAAGTAATTCAATGTCAGAGCGGTGGGAGACATTCAAGGAAGAGATAGTGAGGGTTCCAAGCAAATACGTTCCACAAAGAAAAAGGGTAGGGGTTCCAAATCTAGATTCCCTGGATGTCAAGGGACATACACGGTAGGATGGCAAAAAAAAGGGAAGGTTACGTCAGATACCAAGAGCTAAGTACCGCAGAAAGCCTATGGAGTATACAAAGTGCAGGGATGAAATTAAGACAGGAAATTAGGAAAGCAAAGAGAGGGCATAGAAAAATAGTAGTAAGTAAAATCAAGGAAAACCCAAAGATGTTTTTATAAATACATAAAGAGCAAGAGGATATTTAAAGACAGAGTAGGGCCTATTAGAGACCAAAAAAGGAAGCTTGTGTGTGGAGGTGTAAGATGTGGGTATGGTACTTAATTAATAGTTTGCGGCTGTCTTCACAAAAGAGAGGGACGATGCAAGCATTGTAGTTAAGGAGGAGGTGTGTAAAATATTAGATGAGATAAACATAGTATTCAGTTGTTTCGCAGCTTTGTAAGTAGATAAATCAGTAGGCCCAGATGAAATGTATCCCAGGCTAATGAGAAGCAAGGGAGGAATAGCGGAGGCTCTGACCATCATTTTCCAGTCCTCTCTGGATACAGTTGTGGTACCGGAGGACTGGAGGACTACTAACATTGTACTGTTTAAAAAAGGGAGAAAAGGATAGACCGAGTAATTACAGGCCAGTCACCCTAACCTCAGTGGTGGGCAAATTGTTTTTAAAAATCCTGAGGGATAATATTATTCATCATTTAGAAAGGCACAGATTAGCATGGATGTGTTAAGGGAAGGTTGGGTCTTAGTACAACAAAAGCAAAATACTGTGGATGCTGGAATCTGAAATAAAAACAGAATGCTGGAAATCTCAGCAGGTCAGGCAGCATCTGTGGAGAGAAAAACAAAGTTAACGTTTCGGGTAGACTACCCTTCATCAGAACTGCTGAATGTTTGAAAAGAGCACATTAAGCACTGAAAGCGGGAGGGGAAGAAAGAACAAAAGGAAAGGTCTGTGATAGGATGGAGGGGGTTTTCCTCCTCCCCTACATAATCCCCCATCTGACACAGTCAGACACCACTCGAGTGTGTCAAAGTTCAGGGTGGTGAGAAAACCCTAGGTCTCCCAAATTGCCCAACTTTCCCCAGTTTAACTCTAAACTGATCCCGTCGATATATATCGTAATTCCTTTTAACGCGGTACTAAACACAGAAATCCAACAGGTTACAATACACGACAGCAACATACATATATGTACTTAAGGTTACAGCAGTAATTGTACATTGAGTCTCATTTTGGTCTCAAACGTAAAACAAAGAAACCTGCCCTGCAAACTCCCCAGGAGCCATGTATGAAAACGCAGTCATCCCTGGAAATAACAAAACCGCCTAAGTGTCGCGGTCAAGCTTTGTTTACACACCTTGAGTGTTTAGCAATGGTTCTCCTGGCTGTGTAGTAGCCTGAGGAACTGCGTTCTTTTTCTTTTTCTCCTGAGCTTACAGCTTGTAACTAGCAGATAAGCTACAATCAGGAGTTGGCCGATTACTAAGGCATGCGATCCCACCCGGATCCATGCAGGTATGTCTGCCCGTATTCCCAAATCCCACCATGCTGGGGGTTTAATCTGGGCAATCTCCCCTGCTAGAATTTCAGTTTTCTGCTCCATGGTGTAAAAATGTTTTTGAGACAAATCCACTGCCTGGAGGAGGGCTGTAAGTTTCTCAGGTAGCGGGGTAATGAGATAGCCAAACTGGGTGACATATTGTTGTAGATGGCTGAGGCTGTTTTGTACCGTGAGGTAAATCGTGGAAGGTTCAGGGATGGGTGTGATTCTGGTGTGTGCCACTTGAACCTCTGCCCTGGGTTTAAAGCAAAAGCTGCTGTACGGAATTGGACACCACCTTCCCGGTCCGTGTTCATACCGTTGGGCACTTGTGGTGACACAATATGTCCCACCGCCTACATATGCTACCTGTGGAGGCATGTGGTTAGGGGCCATTACCTCCATTGTGCAATTGATAGGCTCTGCCCCAGCAGTGCTGAACCCGCATTGTGGCCTTGCAAAAGCGTTCAAGTGCTGGGGGCACAGGATTACCTGTGCTCCCCTGCTCCGACAACCCGAGAGGTCTGTACCTGTCACAGTGTGCTCCCACATTGTGACATAAGGTGGGACCTCTTGGAATCGAACATGCACCCCTCCACGAATGACTCCCACATTCTCCACTCGGTACGAGGGTGCTGGTCGTGGGGACGCCCCCATCACGGGCATCCTGACCACCACACCCATGATGGTATGATTTGACTTTCCACAGTCCACCGGTACCGGGTAGGCTTCCGATGCTACACGAAGTTGGCAAGGACTCAAAACATTATCGTAAGGATGCAGTGCTGCTAAGTGCTGGTTGCTGATCCAGGAGGGGACCTGTCCCTGTCTCAGATCCTCGAGGTTACTCCGTCCCTCTCCCAGCAACCAGGCCCCATAGAGCACGCACACCTCATTTTGGGCGGCTTGATCGGAGGCGTTTCTATCCTCCCGAATCAAGGCGTTTACAGCCCTGGCTTGCGCCTCCAATTGAGAGATAATCTCCTTTAAGTGAACTGTCATTGCCACCTCTTCGTGGAGCGCGGATCCCACTACGGTATTCTCATCCCCCAGGACTTTGCGCAGCTGATTCTTTAACCCATCTGGAGGGCCAGCTGCATGTTATCCAAACTGTTTATGGCGGACGCCCCGGTGTTAAACCCCGTAAGAATGTCATTTAAAGTGCCACGCTTCTGCCTGCCCGGTTCGGCCCTATCCCACTGTTTATACAAGTCTGCCACACTCACATCCCCAAAGTCCAGTTCATTGAACTTCCGGAACATCTCCCGCAGCAGAGCCTGGTATAACAGCTCGGTTTCCCGGGGACACCACGTAGGTAGGCGGACTTCTGTCAGATTTAGCACCACTGATGCCACTGTGTAGTGTACCCCCTGATAAAGTAGTTTCTCGGTAGGGACCAACACTAAACCATTCCCCGGCCCCCTGGTTGTTGTCGGGCACTCGTGTGGGATGGTGGGCTTGGCCGTGGGTGGGGGTTTTCTTTCCCGAACTACAAGTTCGGTGGCGTTTACTGGTACCCGGGGATTGGGGGTCACACACGCCTCCCCGCTGCGATCCCATACCACCCCATCCCCGACATCCTGCCACCACCTATAAAAAGCAATGGAGACCCCCTCTGAACACACGCGAGTGGATCCCCACATACACAAATAAATTCCTTGGTCGTACGCCCACCATTTCTCCCAGCACACCGTTACCCCGCCGGATGACCCCATGATGGTTCGGTAGATATCATTATCCAGACGTTCCCAGTCCGAGTGTCGGTCTCCCATTTCCCTCTTGAGCTTTCTGAGCCACCACCACTGTCCCAGAGGTATGTCCCCTTGGCAAGTTAGGCATACCTTCCTGCCTTCTGTCACTCTCACTCTGGAAGTAGCCACAGTGATCTCCGGGCAGGGGATGGTGGCCTCTCCGTAGGTAAAGTCCTTATGGTTGGAGTAATTGCTGGAGTTCGATCCCAACCACCCAGGCCATTTCCCCTCATGGGAGTAGGTGACCCGGCCATCCGCCACCGGAGTCCCTTCTCCTGTGGTCACTGTCGGCGCTCTGCCCCCGGAGCATCCGAAAACTAGGGAGTCCTCGGTGTTCCCTCAGTGCCCGGTGCAGATCCTTAGCGATACCAGCATCACTAACGTCCAGTAGGGAGGTGTTGACATCTGAAAGGCAAGAAGAACATGGCCTTGCCTTGAGAGACCTCTCCAGGCTCGGCCCACTTAACATGTTCCAAACACAAAAATGCTGTACCCAACCGTCACTGCCTTACCTAAACACATATACTCACAACACAAAGTAACAAAACAGGAAGGGAAAATATACACACCGCCACCCGTCCCCGGGTGGCCAGGCTATATCCTGTCACTGTACAGGCGTCGTCGACCACTTGGCTGACCGTACCCTGGGGACCAGGATGTCCTCCGCTGAGGGGCTCGTATGGTCCCCCTTAATGAGTCTTGTGCTGCCCTCCAAGGCCGTCCCGAGCCCCGGATAATCGGTGGGAGACCCTTGCTAGTGCAACAGAGCACCCTCCCTGTTGTCTTTCGCCGTATCAGTCTGGGGCGGGAGGCTAAGTTAACAGGGGACCACGGCGCCCTGGGCTGTGGCACTCTGTTACTCCTCCTTACTGTCGGTGCAGAGTCCCACGTTATGGGCTGCAGTGCCATCTCCTCCACCTCTTGGGCTAGCCCCAGCTGATCCACCATGGGAGGTTCAGCTTCCCCTTGAACCTTGCTAATGGTAGAGCCTTTCTCTCTACTTCTGTTAGTGGGCTGGGAACCTCTACCCAGTGGTGGGATAGCCTTACAGGAGCAATGAACCAGCCCTGGCTGTAGAGCTTCGGGGCTCGCTGCCTCCTCCGGAGCCTCCAAATCCACCGGGGCCTGTTCTTCCCCCAGTGCCTGATTCCCTTCCCTTGCTCGTCCCCTCTGTTTTTTACCTCTTTTGGGGTCAAACAATTTACACTGATTAATGTGATACCACTTCACCCGGCGAGGCAGTCGAACCGCATAGACCATAGGGCTAGCCTTGTCGACTATGCTATATGGTCCCGTATATAATGCTTCAAAAACCCTGACCCGAGCATAGTTCCTCACCATGACCTGGTCCCCTATCTCCCATTCGTGGTGTTTGCTGGGTTCTACCAGCAATCGGTTACTCTGATGCTGTCTGCCCATGTTACTAGCAGCCTGCCAGTGAATCTGTTTCAGGTGTTCAAACAGGTTCCTGACAAACCGGTCCCGGTTCACCTCTCGGAGCTGCCCTTTGGTGAGAATCGGCGCCAACACATGCACTGGGGTTCTCATGATCCGGCCCGTCATCAGCTCATGGGGTGAGTAGCCTGTGCTCTTTGACTGACTGGCCCGGATTCCCATGAGGACCAACGGTAATACCTCCACCCACTTGTTCGGTGAGTCTCCCGTCTCCTTGTGCAGCCTTTCCTTTAGGGTCCGGTTCAGGCGTTCTACGGGGCCTGAGGACTGAGGGTTGTAGGCGACATGCCATTTGGCTCTTATCCCCAGCACCTTTAGGGTGGCCTGCATCACCTGGCCGGTGAAGTGGCTTCCCCGGTCGGACTCCACGATTTGAGGTAGACCCCACCGAGAGAACACCTCCCTCACCAGGATTTTTGCAGTCCCCACCGCGGTAGCTGTTCGGCAAGGGAAGGCTTCCACCCACTTGGAAAACACATCCACCAGGACGAGGCAGTATTTATAACCTCCCTGGGCGGCCGGTAGGGGTCCGATGTAGTCGATCTGGATCGACTGCCATGGTCCCTCTACCCGCCTGACGTGTCCCATAGACGCCTTCCTTTTCTGAGGGTCTGGATTGTTTGCAGCGCAAACCAGACAGCCCGCACAGAAGTTGCGGACGTCTTCCCGGAGGTCTGGTCACCACCCTGCCATTTCTACCCGTTGCCAGGTAGATTCCGGCCCAGGGTGTCCCGCACCTGGACCCTCATGGGCCAGCTGAAGGAATTCCCTCCGGTGTTGTGGCGGCACTACCCATTTGTCCCCTTTAAACAACATGCCTTCCCGCACAGCAATATCTACAGCACTGTATGGGCCCTCTGCCTTTTCCCCCCTTTTGATAGCAGCCAAGGCAGCCTTCAAGATCGGATCCTGCATCTGGACTACTTTAAGATCTGGGGCCGCAGCCGCCCCTACGCTCCCTTGTGTCCCTGGCTTGCTTCTTGCTGCTGCTATCCTGCCTGCCTCATATGGGTCCCATGGGCGACCTGTGCGAGCACCTTCCCTTGCCAGCAGGTCTGCCTGCTGGTTACCTTCCCCCCGTGGCTCAGTTTTGGAGTGGGCCTTTACCTTAAGGATATATACATCCCCGGTTTCTCCCACTGCAGCCACGATCTTTTATAGCAGGGGTTTGGTCACAAGGGGCTTCCCATCCGCAGAGGTGTACCCCCGGCATGACCAAATCGCCAGATACTCTGTACATGAATTGCAAGTGAACATGCTGTCCGAGCAAATCGTGTATGGGGTAGGGAATTCCTCAGGGTGTGTGACCACATACATCACCGCCGAGAGTTCTGCCTGCTGGGCGCTCAGGGTGCATGGGAGTTTAAGAGCCAAGGCAATTCCTGCCTTGGGATCCCAAACTCCGCAGCCCGTGAGTCTTGTACCCGCGGACACTGAACTGGAGCCATCAACGTAGATCTCGCGGCCTGTGGGGTGTATCCCTGCCCGAAATCCAAAGTTAATGTCCCATACTCCCTCCACAGAGCATCGATGCGGCTGCCCTGGATAGATTAAATTTGCTGCGAGCCTGGGCTCGCAGAGGCCCTTGACCTTTAAAGTCATTTGGGAGAGGAGGAGGGTCCAGCGAGTGATTCTAGCACTGCTCACTGTCCCGTCCTTAATCCTCCCGTCCAACAGCATCTGCGTCGGGGTATGATGGGTGAGGAGTGTAATGGGGGATATTCCGGTAAAGATCTGAGCTCTCTTTACTGCCCAGTGGGTGGCAAGCAAGTGCCTCTCACAATTGGAGTATCCCTTTTCTACCTCTGTGAGGACCCTGGAGGAGTACACCACTGGTCTCAGCTGACCGTTTCGCCCCTGGAACAACACTGCACTTAAGCTGTCACCACTGGCTGCCACCTCCAGGAAGAATTCCTCCCCCCCATCAATTGCCCCGAGGGCTGGTGCTACCTGCAGGTCTCTCTTAAGACGGACAAATGCTGCCTCATAGCCCTTGTCCCATTCCCACTTGACCCCCTTATGTAGGAGTCTGAGCAGAGGGGCGGCAGTGGCTGCATAGTCCTCGATGAAGTCCCTACAGTAGCCAGTGATTCCCAGGAAAGACCTTACCCCCGACACATCCCTAGGGACAGGGAGTTCCTGCACTGCCTTTCTTCTAGCCTCATCAATGGCCTTTTCTCCTGCCCTTATCGTCAGGCCCAGGAATTTTACCTCTCCTAGACCTATCTGGGTTTCTTGGGGTTAACTTTAAAACCCCCTTCCTTCAGTAAGACCAGCAGTTCGGCCAGCAGTGGACCGTGTTCCTCACTGCTGTCTGTGAACAGCAACAGGTCGTCCACATACTGGACCAGCTGGTGTGGCTGGCTGAAGCCTTTTAAGCAGTTCGCCATGCATTGGTGAAAGATGCTGGGACTATTATGAAAGCCCTGTGGGAGGCAACTCCATGTATACTGCTGTTCCCGGAAGGTTAAGGCAAACTTGTACTGGTCTTCCCTCCGTACAGGGATAGACCAGAACCCGTTGGATATGTCCAACACTGTGAACGTGGTTGCGGATGCAGGGATTTCCCCTATCAGATCCGCAACCGCCGCTACTGTGGGGGCACAAGCTGGGATGTTTTTATTGAGCACCCTATAATCCACCGTAGCCCTCCAAGAATTGTCCGGTTTCCTAACCGGCCAAAGCGGGGAGTTGACATGGGTGGCTATGGGTCTCAAAACACCCTGCTCGACAAGCGAGCTTAAAGCTGTCTCCAAGTCTGCTTCTGCCTCTCGGGGAAAGCCATACTGCTTTTGCGGGCGGGACATGGGATCCCCATCTATTCTAACCTCCACTTCTGTGACTCTCCCAAAGTCGTGTTTATGGGTGGCAAATGCTGCAAGATTTGCTTGCACATAGGCCCGGTACTCGGCCGGGGTGTTACAGACCAGAACCTCCAGGTCGTAACCCCCTTTTGGCTTCATTGTACACAGAGTCCCTTTTCCCTGTTTCTTATCAATAACTATGACTTCTCCCTCTGCTCCCGTGCTCACTGTGCCCCATAGACAGTGATTCCTCAAGTCTACTAGGATCTGGCGAGCGATGATAAAATCAGCCCCCAAAATCCCTTTTCCCACCTGCTCCCAGTTCATTAGGACGCACTTCCATTGTGTTTGGAGTGCTCCTAAACGAACTGCGAGCAGGACTGAGAAAAACCCAGCCTTCTCATTACCTGTGAACCCAACTAGTTGATACGGCACCCCGTTTGATCGAGGTGAGGTTGCGGGGTCCTCCGAATGGACTATCGTGCTGGAAGCACCAGTGTCCAAAAGGTAGGTACCCAATACACCCTCAACCTCCATCTTGACCCAGGGTCGTCCCCAGGGGTCATATTCTAGTGGGCACAGGTATGCAGGCTGGGTCTGGGCTAGTCACGGCCTCTGTAGTGGCAGGGTTTCTGGTGCTTCCCTGCCTGTTGCCGTGGCTACCTTCCTAGTCCCCTCCAGCGCTGTCCTCACTGCAGCTACTATCTCATCAAGGGATGGTGAGGAGCTCCCTCCACTTCCCCCACTCTGGGCGGCTCCTAAAGAACTTTTCCCCCCATATCTCTTCACTGGGCTCCTGCAATCCCTTTTAAAATGCCCAGCTTTCCCGCACCCGTAGCACACTCCCTCCTTATCAGACGAGCGGCCACCCTCCTGGTGCCATTCCCCTTTGGGAATCGAGTTGGGTTTTACTTCATTTACCCGTCCTTTGGAGGTTTTCTCCTCCTCCCCTCCTCCATTCCGTTGGACCAGTGCCAGTTGCCTGACCACTGCTTCCTCGGTGAGGTTGGGGTCCCGGGAATCGAACCACAGTTCTGCCCTGGCCTTGAGCCGGGGCAAGCAGTTTGCCACCAGCATCCTCAGCCAGCGGCCAGTCTGTACCGCGGAAAGATTCACCCGGTCGAGGAGCTCCCCACAGGCTGCGTGGTATACCACCCACAGCCTGTCCGCAAACGCCTGCAGGGTTTCCCCTGCGAGCTGCCTTGTCCTTTCGACCCGTTCGAAAGGACTGCTGTCATCGAAGCCCATAGCCTCAAGGACGGCCCTCTGGACCTCAGTAAATATACGCTGTCCCCTCCGGCATTCTGCCGGCAGGGCCTGGTACAATTTGCTGTCCAGAGAGAAGAGCAGCAGCTTGGCTGTCTCTTCCTCGTCGCACCCATTAATTTCCCCTGCCTGCATCACCTCCATGAAGTGGATAGACGGGTCCCCACTGCGAGTGAGTTTGGCCAAATGGGCCACCATGGCCCTGAGTGATTGAACTCCATGGTGAATAATAAAGTCGCTCTCCAGCACTCCCCGACCTTGGCCACCTCCCTGTGGAGGACCGTACTTGCGCTGCCTGACCGGGCACATCCGCCCTGATTCAGGATCTTTCTGCGCTGGTCCCTCTACCTCCGGCTGTCCCACCATACCCGGTGCAGCAGACAGTGCCTGGTCGCCTGATCCAGCCTTTAACTGACCCTCAGCTGGAGCCTCACATCCCTGCTGCCGAGCGGGACACATTGGTCCAGCCCCCAGCCCTGGGTATGCTACTACCTGCGTGCCCCGCCCCTCCTGGTACCCCACCGGACAAACCACCGGTGACTCAGGAGGTGGTCGGGCGTCTCTTGCCTTTGGATTCTCCTCTACCCCCCAATACTCTCCTTTGTCCCCTGTGGACCCTCCAGGTCCTATCAGGGCGACCATCCCCTTTGCCTGGGATAGAGCGTGGGTGAGAGTTTTAATCCTCTCCTGGCAGGGACCGTGATCTGCAAACTCACTGCTACTGGCCACTTTATAGACTGCCTGTACGTCTTTTAATTTATTCTCCATTTCCCAAATTTTCTGGGTGTGCCGAGAATTCTGTTCCCGGAGGGACCCCTCAGTACCCTTGGCCTCAGTGACCTGACACTGAAGATAGTCCCGGCTATTTCGGGAGGTCTCCTCCAACTGCCGGTTCCTTTGCTGCTCCCCAGCTAATTCGGCCAGCAGGTTGTCCCCAACCACAACCCGGATAGCAGAGAGCTCCTCTGATTTCTGAAGACTCTGTTCCAAGTCCTTCACCCGCTGATCGAGCTTTCGGACTTGGCGGGTGAAGCAGATAAGCCAGATGGCCTTTTCCACGTTGTGGTTGTGGTCCTTCCCTGCTGTCCGCTGCGCAGCAGCATCCACTGGGCGCTCTGCCCGAGTGAGGGCTTGTACCCAAGGTTTGGTGAGGTTCACCTTGCCAAAAATGTATGAGGAAATTCTCTCCTCCATTTTAGTTTCCTCTCTTATCACCTCATCTGTTATATTAACATCTCCTGTTTGCTTAAGTCCCTTCGTGGTCGCCATGTTCTGTAAGGGGTTTTCACAGGGTTGTTGTTGTGCCTTGGGTGTCTCTCTCTGGGCTTCTGCCCTCACAGCTTATGCCTGGCCTGTGAGGTACCCTGAGTGCTGCAAGAGCACCCCTGGAGAGACTGTGTCCACAGCTTATGAAGGGGGTTTTGAGACTCGTGCATCCCCACAGCTTATGCCTAGCCTGTGAGGCACCTGTGAGTGTCAAACACTCCTAACCCCTTCTTCCCTAGCCTGTGACATACAGTTGAGCGTTTTCGAGGCGCTCCTAGCTTCCCTTACACGGTTCTGACATAAGACTCACGATCAGGAGATGTAATACAATAGAACTGAGACAAGGTGATTGCAAGAGGAACTTTAGGCTTCCAATTTATTTGGCAAGGTGTAACTCAACAAACAGCAATACACCAACAAAACAATCCCCCTAATTCCCACTAAACGGACACAACGAAAATCTTTACACCAGTTTAGCAGTACAATGCCCAACCTCCCACCTTTCCTGGCCTAACTGAGTTGGGAGTTCTGGGACCAGAGGTTATACTCACTACTGTGCCTTCCGCAGTCTGGTGGTTTGTTTCTTCTATCTTTGGTGTCTTCGGACACTGGTTTTCCTTCAGTGTCGAGAGGCCTGTGGTTGTGGTTGTTGAATCACGAGGGCAGGGAAAATCATCACTCCTCTATACCACTACGTCAGAAACCCCTTTTTTATAGCCAGATTATCCAGTCCGCCTCTCCTGCTGAAGTCGATTCTTCTCATTGTTGGACTTTTGATTTTGAAAAATGCAGCAGTTTGAGGTTTTTAGGTTTTTTTTCCCACTGATCTTAACCTACTCAAGGTTTGAGTGGGTGTTAATTGCATTGGCCTCCTGTAGCCATTGTGCTAGTCTGGCCTGAGCCAGATATTTCTATGCCTGATGAAAAAGGTGTTGGAATATGTATGTGGCATTGTTTAAATGCTAATGTTTTCAAGGGGCAAGTTTCGAGGGTATACAGTTCCCAGACAATTTGATTATTTCCAATGTCCAAACTGGCCCTTTTGACATTGACTCCACCCCTTTTCTTGCAGACCTTTAAAAAAATCCCAAATTCGATTAAAGTTCGTAGTTTCTTCCATGTGCACTTTAGGATTTCAAACTTTCTGGTAGATAGTTCCAAATTAAATTCCCTTTCCTATGAGTCCAAACACTGGGGGGGAGGGGGGGTCTCCATTTGTGTCCCAAAGTTTTCCTTCCATCGGTTTCAATTCACAGCACAGACTGATCCCACAGCCCTTTTCCTTCTGGGTAAAATGAGGGGGCTTTCGTCCTCCCCTACAAGTGGGAGCAGAGTGAAGAATTAAAGTGACAAGCGACTGAAAGCTCAGGGTCACACTTACGGACTGAATGGAGGTGTTCAGCAAAGCAGTCACCCAATGTATGCTTGGTCTCCCCAATGTAGAAGAGACCACATCGTGAGCAGTGAACACAGTATACTAAATTGAAAGAAGTACAAGTAAATCGCTGTTTAACCTGTGTCTGACTAACTTGAGTGAATTTTTTGAGGTGGTAACAAGGAGGGTCAACGAAGGTAGTTTGTTTGATGAAGTCTAGGGGGACATTAATAAACTTGCAGAATGGGCATATAATTGGTAAATCAAGTTCAACACAGATAAATGTGAGGTATTACATTTTGATAGGAAGAATAGGGAGGTCACATTACTTGGAGGGTGCATGTCTAGGTGGGGTAGAGGAACAAAGGCATCTCAGAGTACAAATACACAAATCACAAAGTTGCGACACAGGTTAGCAAGGCCACGAAAAAAGCAAACCAAGCACTGGGTTTATTTCTAGAGATATAGGGGCCGAAATTCATTAAATTCCCACCTGCTGCCATTGACTGCCGCCCACTGCCGCTGACATTGCTCTTGCAGATCTGCCCAGTGCCACTTGCAAGGTGGCTTGGAGCGGGCGGGTGGGGAGAGCCACCGGGAACCGCCCGCTGATGTCAGCGGATGGCCGAGTGGCGCAACTGGCCTCCCGCCCGCTGAGCTCCCATATTCATGCGGGCGAGAGTCAGCGGGAGTCGGTGCCAGAACGGGGGCGGACCGCTGTGAGGAGGCTGGTCTGTCACTGACAGCAAGCATGAAAAAATTGAAAAAAAGGTTAGTGAACATTTTTTTTTAAATCCACTTACCTGGATGGGGTCCTCTGAAGGTCTTCCGATATTTTTTTTATTATTTTACTGATGATTTTTTTTTCCCAAGTGGTTGACCCTCCATGGGCTCAACTCCATCCTTAGTGGCACTTGGGCAGCATGCGCCTCTGCCACTGAGAATGAGACCTCCCGCCCTCAAGATTGTCAGCGTACATCATCCATTTGCCACCTGCCGACCTTCGAGGGACCTCGGCAATGAATATCCCGCTCAAAGTACCGTCCGGTACCTCGGCGGCACTTGGGCAGGCGGAGGCCTTGATGAAAATCGGCCGTGTTGAATTGAAGAATAGGGAAGTTATGCCAAACCTGTCGAACCTTGGTTGGACCACAGTTAGAGTGAGCGGAAAAGAATAGAGACTGAGAACATTATCTAAGATAGATCTATGTAATTGGGCTACACCCATTGTTGTTGTACATAAGTCCGATGGTAAGGTAAAGTTGTGTGGTGATTATAAAGTAACCGTAAACCAGGTCCTAGAGGGTAATTTACCCAATACATTGCCAAATGTAGAAGATTTGTTCACAACACTGACAAGTGGTCAGATCTTCTCAAAACTGGATCTTATGAATGCCTACTTACAGCTTGAACTAGATGAGGAGTCCAAGTCATGCTTGACTATAAATACTCATCTAGGCCTATATCAATTTAATAGGCTACCGTTGAGTGTCTACCTCCCCTGCCATATTCCAAGGGGTGATGAACCAGATTTTGCAAGGAATTGAAGGGGTAGCATGTTATTTAGATGACATACTAATTTCAGCACCAAGTAGGCAAATTCATAACATATTGAATGAAGTCCTCAAACGGCTAGAGAAGCACAGAGTACGAGTGACTGCTTGCAAGGGTGTTATTTCAAAACTCAGTGGAGTACTTAGGGTACAGAGTAGACAAAGATGGTTTACATCCAACCAAGGGAAAGCTGGATGCAATCAGAAATGCACCCACTCCCAAGACTGTCAATGAACTTCGATCATTTTTGGGTCTTTTGAACTATTATGGGAAGTTCCTACCAAATTTGGCTACAGTGTTACATCCACTGAATGAATTATTGAAATAATGGTCCATTGGAAGTGGTCAGAAGAATACGACAGCATTCAAGGTGTGTAAAAGCAAATTGGTAGAGAGCACCATGTTAGTTCACTATGACGTATCCAAGGAGTTCAAGCTAGCATGTGATGCCTCTCCTTAGAGAGTTGGGGCAGTGATCTCTCATGTCATCATCATAGGCAGTCCCTCAAAATGAGGATGACTTGCTTCCACACCGAAAAGGATGAGTTGACAGGTGTTTCAATGAAGGACCTAATATTCCAGATCCTGAACTACATATTGAAGGGTGGAAGATGCCTGTGCGTGGATTTTAAAAAAATAATTCTGCGGATCCTGTTGCACAACAGCCACTACACGTGCTTGACAGAGCTAGGTCTTGGTCCAGTGACAAGGATTACCCAAGCTTTGCTGCACGGTCCTAGTACGCACACATATCGCAGTGTGGGCTGGCCCCTGCTGCCCCTGGGCCCTCACCTCTTCTGGGCCCCCGAACTCCTGCCTCTCCCGGGCCCTGATCACATTCCTCTACATTCTCTCGCCGCTCCTTTTCCCCAACTGCACCGCTCCTGCTGTACCTGCCCATGCTACGAAGTGGGGAGGAGAGAGCAATTGCTTTTGCTTCACGCACTAAATGCCAGTGAGTGTAATTATGCACAAATCGAAAGGGAAACTTTGGCATTAAGTTTTGGGATCGAGAAGTTCCACAAATACTTGTATGGTTGGACGTTTACCATCATTACAGACCATAAGCCCCTGACAGCAATCCTCCATCCAAAGTCCTCAGTTCCAACATTAGCTGCAGCCCGAATGCAGAGATGGGCTTTGATTTTGTCAGCATATACATCTGATATTGAATACAGACAATCAGTTGATCACAGTAATGCTGATGCTATGTCTAGATTGCCTTCCCATCACAAGTCAGTGTACATGTCAATCAGTGCCATTACAGCCATGGAAATGGCCTCCCAGGGTGTGGCAAAAGCAACATATCGATTTTGCTGCCCTAGAAGGACATGATTGATAGCCAGAGTGGGTCGAGGTGTTTCCAATGCGGAAAACAACAAGTAAAACATTAGACATTTTGTGAAGATTATTTTCTTCATTTGGTCTCCAAGAAATTTTTGATAATGGATCACAATTTTGTTAAGAATTTGTACAGTTCACGAGCAAAAATGGTGTGAAACATACCAAGGTTCCACCGCACGACTCTGCTTCAAATGGTGCAGCAGAGCACACAATACAAATTGTAAAACGTGCCCTTGTCAAACAGATGTTGGATCCAAATCCAAACAAACAGTTGTCATTGGACCACAAATTGGCTAATTTTCTAATTACATATCATAATACTCCTCAAACAACTACTGGTAGAACACCAGCAGAGTGGTTTCTCAAACGACAGCCACAAACCAGATTCTCGTTGTTAAAACCAAACTTGGCACAGTCCGTAGAAGAGACACAATTGAGACAGAAAGAGAATCATGATAGGTAGGAGTAAAAGAGAGAAGGTGAAATTAAATCAGAAGGAGAGAGAGAGAGAGAGAGAGAGAGAGAGAGAGAGAGAGAGAGAGAGAGAGAGAGAATGAAAACTCATTACCATAAAATGGTTAAAGTGGTTACCAGGAAGGGTGGTGAAGATATGTGGTCCTTGCACATATTTGGTCAAGATGTTTGATCATGGACAGGATAGGTTTGTTCACATTGATCATATTTTACCTACAGACGTGGAAGCAGTTAAAGGTTGGAATGATTTGATTATTTCTGACTCAGATAGTTTTGATACAAGTAAAGTACCAGTAGCATATCCTACATCAAATATACTGGAAACAAGTCCAAAAGAAAGTCAGAATTTAAATCCGAGTCCGAGTCAGGTAGACAAACAGTCTGAAGTTGTAGAGAGTTCAAATGTAAATCAAGGGCATCCTTTGGAGGAAAACTTTCCTCGGGATCAGCCTCGAATGAGTCTAAGTTCGACACCATGTTTGGAAGGTTCTGTTCGAGAGCAAAGGTACCTACCCTCTTCGAAACAGAAAACAGGTTGTTAAGCTTGATTTGAAAATATGGCAAAATAAGTCCATATTTTTTATGTATAATGATTGTTTGTTATAATTACTTCTTCATTAAGGACGGAGAAGTGTAATATATATAACTCCACCCAGTGGACTTCTGTGGCATTGCAGCCATTGCTGTTTACAATAATAAAGAGGGAGTCACCTGACAGGCTTCCTGAAGTTATCAACCATCTTAGAGCCTGTGTGTTTGTGAGGTCGTACCGAAAACATAAGTGGTTGAGATAGAAACATTCAGCACATTTAAAAAGTCCTTAGATGTGCACTTGAAGTGCTGTAACCTACAAGGCCACGGGCCAAGAGCTGGAAAATGTGATTAGGCTGGATAGCTCTTTTTTGGCTGGCAGACACGATGGGCTAAACGGCCTCCTTCTGTACCATAATTTTCTATGATTCAATGATTCTATGATTTTATGGAAGAGGAGGAGGCCATATCTGCCTAGTGTTTTTCGGGAGCAATTCTTTTACCTCAATTTCACTGAGGACCAATGTTTAAGACATCCTTGTTTCACTAAAGTGGTTGTGTATGAAAACTGCCATCTGCTGTGCAGCCTCAAAGCAGAGCAAGGACTGCTTGCCTATAGTTTTCAAGATGACTGTGGCTGTTACCTTTCATGAATCTAGCTACTTTAAGGCTGCTGCTGGATATATAAGCAACAGGTCACGGTTTGCAGTAAATTGCTGCATAAGGGAGATCACTGAGGCTCTCTAAACAAAGCGTTTCATCTTATTCCTTCTTGCCAGAGGCAAGCAGGCAGAGAAAGCACATGGGTTTGCATGGATTGCAAGCTTCCCCATGGTGCATGCAGCCATTGACTGCATGTACATTGAATTCAGATGATTCGCACGCAAGGCAGTCATTTTTTAATTCGTTCATGCAATTTGGGTGTCGCTGCAGAGGCCAGCATTTATTGCTCATCCCTAATTGCCTGTGAGAAGGTGCTGGTGAGCCGCTTTCTTGAACCGCTGCAGTCTGTGTGATGGAAGCACTCCCACAGTGCTGCTCCAGGATTTTGATCCAGCGACAATGAAGGAACAATAATATATTTCCAAGTCAGGATGGTGTGTGACTTGGAGGTGATGGTGTTCCCATGCACCTGCTGTCCTTGTTCTTCCAGGTAGTAGACGTCGTGGGTTTGGGAGGTGCTGCCGATGAAGCCTTGGTGAGTTGTTACAGTGCATCTTGTAGATGGTACATAGTGCAACTACATTGATCCGGTGGTGGAGGGAGTGAATGTTTAAGGTAGTGGATTGGGTGCCAATCAAGTGGGCTGCTTTGTCCTGGATGGTGTTGAGCTTCTTGAATGTTGTTGGAGCTGCACTCATCCAGGTAAGTGCAGAATATTTCATGAACCAAAAGGGGTTCCACTCCCTCAATGTGCAGCTGGTGTGCGACCATAGGCTGTGCATCATGCAGGTGAATACTTGTTATCTGGCATAAGCCATGAGTCTTTCATTCTCAGTCCTCTCTGCCACTCGTATTTGACCCACCACGGCAAGTCAAAGGCTGGCTACTGGGCGAGAAGGGTTGTCCACTCATTACATGGCTCATGACTCCATCCGGAACCCATGCAAATGTATAAAACAGGCCCACAATGAGAGCCATGCTGCCACAAGGAACCTTAGATTACACCATTGGCATCCTCAAGCAATTCTTCCACTGTCTGGATCACCCTGGAGCAGCTCTGCAGGACTTTGCTGACCGGGTATCAAGATTTGTGGTGATAAGCTGCATGCTGCACAACCTACAATTATGAGGAAACAGCCCTTGCCACCACCCATCAGGCGAGAACCTGAGGAGCAGCAGCACGAGGAGGAGGAGGAGGAAGTGGAGGAACACAAATAGGAAGGGAGGCTACAACGTAGACAGCCCATTTCTGCCCAGACTGTACAGGATGAAATAATAAATGAGCAATTCTCAACCACACCTCCCATTTACTAATAGTCTCACACTCCTTACCTTTCTTCCATCACTGCCCATCACCCTGTCCTCTTTCTGACAACACAAAAATAAAAACCACTAGAAAATGCACATTCCAATCCAAATCTATAAATTAAATCATGACGTAATGCATACAAAAATATACTAATCACCCTTGTGCATTCTCTTAGTGTTTGTCTCCCACATGCCTTTGCCTCTTCAAGTGCTCCTACGAAGTGCTTTCCCAGTTCCTGGAGCATAGGTGGTGGAAAGATGCTGACCTCCAATTGTAGAGACTGCAGATGGTCTTCGAGGGCAATCTCGAGCAGCTAGGCCCAGCTTCAGACTGCACCATTTCTGCCTGGGCTGCTGCAGTCTGGCCTGGCTGGCTGCCAGGCAACAACAAGGTTAGTGACAGAGTAGAAGGGATGGGGACAGAAATTTTGTCATCCCGAGAAAGGAATGTAGGTTTCTGCTCCATTAAGCCATTGCTACTTTAACAGGGTGGTGCCTTAGCAATCCTGTTGGAGAATGGATTGATGGACCATTGTGACGCCCTGGAATCCCCTTGAACACTGGTATCCAGAGCCATGATGGCAGCAGTCTGAGCACACAAGGCAGTAGTCTGAGCTTCTACTGCAGCACTCAAACATTTGATGGAAGCTATTTGTGCTGCAAAGAAAGCTGTGACATGAATATCAGATGTTGCATCATGGTGGGTTCCACAGGTGTGCTGATGGAGGGGACCAGCAGTTCCATGTTGGAAAGGATGGTCTCCAAGGTCTGTGCAAAGCCCTGTGCCAAGTTGGTGCTGGGCTCTTATTATAGAATTGCCAATAAAATAAAGCTTTTATACATTCTGTGCTAAACTACTTTATGTCAGCCTAAAGGACTGGGCAGAAAATGAACCACAGCAAGATTCCAGCAGGGAGCCAGTGCAATCAATTGCTGTCTGACTTAGCAGCCATGAATGCATGTTTTATGTCTGCAGAAACATCTATGCTAGCTGGAAAATCAGCTGAGCCTATCTGTTCCTACACTACATACAATTAATATCACCATTCCAGACCACATTATGGTGCCAGTCTTGGCTCAGTGGTAGTGCTCTTGCCTCAGTCAAACGATGATGGGTTCAAGCCAGAAACAGTGGGAGCTGAGCGAGAACAGAGCAGTATAACAAGCGTGGTGGCAGAGGAGGCTCAAGGCCAGAAGCAGAGGGAGCTCAGATCAACTCAAACAGGCAGAAATTGAAAGAGTGAAAAGACATGACATGACGTCAGCACAAGGGAACAAGCCGATTGATGAGTAAGAAAGAAAGACAGATTTGGATTCATATAGCTCCTTTCATGAACACCGGACGTCTCAAAGTGCTTTACAGCCAATGAAGCACTTTTGGAGTGTAGTCACTGTTGTAATGTGAGTTTGTTTTTTTAAAAAGAGGCATTTAACTTGTTTTTTTCCCATTGCTTTAGTGCTTAGTGCAAGTTAGTGTATAGAAAAAGAAACAAACTAGAAAGTAAAAAAAAAATAGAGGAGCAGCTGGAGATAAAGGTAGGCCCAAGAGCCCAGAGGAAGTGCGAACGTCAGGGACTGAGGTAAAAAAAATTAAAGTGATGTCAGCACAAGAGAAGAAGCTGATTGGTGAGTAGCTGGTGATTGAAATAAATTCAAGACTTACAAAAAACAATCAAGTTAGTTAGTAGTCTTTGGATTGTTCCCAGTGTCACGAGCTAGTGAGCAGATGAATGTGTGGCTTGTGCAGGAGGGAAAGCTTCCGGGGTCATTGGGACCGGTTCTGGAGGAGGTGGAACCTTTACAAGCCGGACAGGTTGCATCTCAACAGTGCTGGGTCCAATAACCTCGTGGGGGGTTTGCTCGTGCTGTTGGGGAGGGTTTAAAATAATTTGGTAGGGGGATGGGCAACAGGATGGAGCATTAGAAATTAGAAACAAGTTGCACAATGGATTGGGAGAGACAGATAGCACTAGAGTAAGAAATAGTACTGTATTAGGTGGGGTCAGACTAACAGAATACAAGAAAGTCTAAGATAGGTTGACAGTGCGTGGGGTCAAAATTGCCCATTCACTTAAGGCCTCTTACCATCGGAAATCAATGGCCATGCTGTGGAGTGGAATGGCTGCCGATAGCCCAATTGCGGTTTCCCGGCGGTGAGCATAACCGTACCGTGCCCCCCACTTCCACCGCATTGCTGGCCAACACTCCCAAGTGCGTCATCAGAGCACGCACCGCCCAGGGCCTGGGCCGGAAGCCACATTCTGCTCGAAAAATCTTCCAACTGCTCGGCGGTGCCAAGAGTAGGTTCTTCGGTTGGTGCCTAGTTACTGATGCACACTGCCAGCATTCCTTAAAGGAGTTTTGGTTTTTGGTGCATTTTTGGCGGCGAATTTTTCACCGTCTTTGAGAACCAGTGTGAGAATAGTATCATAGAAATTTACGGCACTGAAGGAAGCCACTTCAGCCCATCATGTCCATGCTAGCTGACAAAAATCTATCCAGCCTAATCCCACTTTCCAGCTCTTGTAACCTGTACGGCTATGGACCATCACTTCAAGTGCATATCCAAGCATCCTTTAAATGTGGTGAGGGTTTCTGCCACCCTTTGAGGTAATGACCTCCACCACTCTCTGGGTGAAGAAATTTCCCCTCATATCTCCGCTAAGCCTCTTAGCAATGACTTTAAATAGACGTCCCTTGGTTGTTGACCCCTCTGCCAAGAACATAAGAAATAAAGGAGGAGTTGCCATTTAGAAACACAGAAATCTACAACACAGAACAAGGCCATTTCGGAACGTCGTGTCTTAGCCGGCCGACAAAAAGCCACAATGACCAATGGCGGAAAGGTAAAGAGCACCCAGCCCAACCAGTCCGAGAGACACAACTGCAACACCCCTTACACCAAAACATTCTACACTCCACCCCAACTAGAGTCATGTGATCTCCTGGGAGAGACAAAAAACAGATAAAAACCCATGCCAATTGTGGAAAAAAATCTGGGAAAATTCCTCTCCGACCCAGCCAGGCAATCGAAACTAGACCAGGAGATCATCCTGGCTGTATTCGCTTCCCTGCAGTACTTACCATTCTATCTGCACCAGCCATCAAGAGGTTATTCAGTCTAATCTCACTTACCTGCTCTACGTCTGTAACCCTGCAGGTTACGGCACTTCAAGGGCCCATCCAAGCACCTATTAAATGTGGTGAGAGTTTCTGCATCCACCACACTTCCAGGCAGTGAGTTCCAGACCCACACAACCCTCTGCTTGAAGAAGTCTCCCCTCAAATCCCCTCTGAACCTTCCACCAATCACCTTAAAACTATGCCCCCTCGTAATTGACCCCTCCACCATGGCAAATAGGCCCTTGCTATCCACTATATCCAGGCCACACAACATTTTGTACACCTCCTCTCAGGCTCCTCTGTTCCAATGAGAACAAACCCAGCTTATCCAATCTGTCCTCATGGCTAAGATTTTCCATTCCAAGCAGCATCCTAGTAAATCTCCTCTGCACTCTCTCTAATGCAATCATGTCCTTCCTATAATACAGTAACCAGAGCTGCACGCAGTACTCCAGCGGTGGCCTAACCAGAGTATTACACAATTTAAGCATAACCTCTCTGCTCTTGTCTTCTATGCCTTGGCCAATAAAGGGAAGCATTCCGTATGCCTTCTTAACCACCTTATCCACCTGGCCTACTACTTTTAAGGATCTGTGGACAATCACATCTACACTATTAAGTGGCCTACCACTTAGTGTATACCCTTTCCTTATTAGCCCTCCCAAAGTGCATTACCTCACACTTCTCTGAATTAAATTTCATTTGCCACTGCTCGGCCCACCTGACCAGTAGATTGATATCCTCCTACAGTCCATGATTTTCATCTTCATTATCAATCACACAGCCAATTTTAGTGTCATCTGCAAACTTCTTAATCATACTCCCTATATTCAAATCTAAATCATTGATATATACCACAAGGAAGAAAGGACTCTGTACTGAGCCCTGCAGAACCCCACTGGAAACATCCTTCCAGTCACAAAAATATCCATCAACCATTACCCTTTGTTTCCAACCTCGAAGTCAATTTTGGATCCAACTTGCCAATTTACCCAGGATCCCATGGGCTTTAACCTTCGTGACCAGTCTACCATGTGGGGCCTTATCAAAAGCTTTGCTAAAGTCCATATACACTACATCGTGCGCACTACCCTTATCGACGCTCCTAGTTACCTCCTCGAAAAATTCAATCAGGTTAGTCAAACACAATCTTCCCTTAACAAATCCGTGCTGACTGTCCCTAATTAATCCATGCCTTTCCAAATGTAGATTTATCCTGTCTTTCAGGATTTTTTCCAATAATTTTCCCACCACTGAGGTTAGGCTGACAGGCCTGTAATTATTCAACTTATCCTTTTCTCCCTTCTTAAGCAACACTATAAGCATTCTTCTAGTCCTCCGACACCAAGCCCAAATCCAAAGAGGACTGGAAAATGATGGTCAAGGCCTCTGCTATTTCCACTTTTACTTCGCTCAAAAGCCTAGGATGCATTTCATCCGGGCCTGGGGACCTATCTACTTTTAAAGCTGCTAAACCCCTTAATAACTCCTCTCTCACTGTTTATTTCATCCAGAATTTCACTCCTCCTCGATAGCAGTATCTGCATTGCCCCTTTCCTTTGTGAAAACAGACGCAAAGTATTCATTAAGAACTATACCCTCATGGTCTCTAATAGGCCCTACCCTTTTAGTTATCCTCTTGCTCTTCGAGTATTTATAGCACATAATTGGGTTTTTCTTAATTTTACTAGCCAAGAATTTTTCATGCTCTTATCTTAGCATTCCTAATATCCTTTTTAATTTTACCTCTGAACTTTCTATATTCCTTCAAAGATTCTACAATATTTAGCTGTCAGTATATGACACAAGCTTCCCTTTTTTTCTTTATCGTCCCCTGTAAGTCCCTAGACATCCAGGGGGCTCTAGAATTTTCTTTAAGGGCACATGTTTGGCCTGAGCTTTCCGGATCTCCTCCTTGAGTGTCTCCCACTGTTCCGACACTGATTTACCTACAAGTACATGTTTCCAGTCCACTATGGCCAAATCACTCCTCAACTTAGCAAAGTTAGCTTTGCCCCAATTTGGGACTTTTATTCCTTGCCTATCCTTGTCCTTATCCATAACCAACTTGAATCTGATTGAATTAAGGTCACTGGCACCCAAGTGCTCTCCCACTAATACCCCTTTCACCTGCCCAGCTTCATTCCCCAAAATATAATCCAAAACTGCCCACTCGTGTTGGGTTTGTTACACACTGACGAAAAAAGTTCTCTTGAATGCATTTTAAGAATTCCACACCCTCTATAGCCTTCACACTATTTGTTCCAATCAATATTAGAGTAGTTAAAATCCCCTACTATTATTGCCCGATGGGTTTTGGACTTCACAGCAAATGGCCTACATATTTGCTCCTCTCTCTCCCTCCCACTGTTTGGGGGTCTATAATACACACCCAGTAGTGTGATCGCCCCTTTTTTATTGTTCAACTCGACATGCATGGCCTCATTTGATGATTCCTCTAATATATCATCCCTCCTCACTGCTGTAATAGTTTCTTTAATCAGTACTCCGACTCCCCCACCCCTCCTTTTTACCTCCCACTATTATCTAAAAATCCTGTAACCAGGAATATTGAGCTGCCAAACCTGCCCCTCTTTCAGCCATGTCTCTGTAATGGCGATAATGTCATACTCCGAAGTGTCTACCTGTACTCAGCTCATCCGTCTTATTCACTATACTCCTTGCTTTAAAGTATGTATCATTTAGCATAGGAAGGCCTCCTTGATTACTACCTACTAACCCTGGTTTCCTCGGTCTTACAGATTCACTTTCTAAATTCTTGCTCTCCAATTTCAGCTTTACTTCCTTCCCTATTGAATTTGTTCTCCTGTTCCCATCCCCCTGCCAAGCTATTTTAAACTCCCAACAGCATGAGCAAAACTCCCTGTGAGGATATTGGTTCCGGCGCTGTTCAGGTGCAACCCATCCGGTTTGTACAGGTCCCATTTCCCCGAGAAGCGGTCCTAATGCCTCAGGAATTTAAAGCCCTCCCTCCTACACCAACTCTCCAACCACGCGTTCATCTTCTCTATCCTTCCATTTTTGTACTCATTAGCATGTAGCACTGGTAGTAACCCGGAGATTACTTCCTTTGAGGTCGTACCCTTTTATTTTCTTCCTAGCTCCCTGAATTCTACCTGCAGGACCTCATCCCTCTTTCTACTTATGTCATTGGTCCTGATATGGACCACGATCTGTAGCTGTTTACCCTCTCCCCCCAGAATGCCCTGTGTCTGCTCTGTGATATCCTTGACCCTGGCACCAGGCAGGCACCATACCATTCTGGAGTCACATCTACGGCCGCAGGAACGCCTGCCTGTTCCCCTAACTATAGAATCCCTATCACTAGAGCTTTTTTTATTCTTCATCCCTCCCCTCGGTGCAGCTGAGCCACCCATGGTGCCTTGGACTTGGCTTTTGCTGCACACCCCAGAGGCACCGTCACCCTCACCGGTGTTCAGAAGAGAATATCGGTTTGAAAGCAAGATGGACTCACGGGGGAACCCCTACACTACCTGCCTAGCATTCTTACTCCACCTGGTGATCACCCACTTCCCTTCTATGCTTTTAAGCTGCGGGGTGACCACCTCCCGAAACATGCTATCCACGTGGCTCTCAGCCTCGTGGATGCACAGTATTGACCCCAGCTGTCGCTCAAGCTCCGAAACACGGAGCCAGAGTAGTTGAAGCTGGAGACACCTCCTGCACACATGGTTGTCTATGCCGTGTGAAGTAGGACTTCTCATGCCGCAGGATGTGCACTCCATGGGTATGAGCTGCCCTGCCATCGCTCTAATTAAACTTATCTAATTAAAAAGAAAAAAAAAAGAGATATACTTACCAAACAGCCAACCACTTACCTGCCTGGAGGAGGTCTGTGAACTTCTCGCCTGGAGTGAATTCCTCGCCTACCTCCGGCCCTCCTGCTCCTCGAACTCCTGGCCGTTGAACTCACCGAGGTCGGGGCCGCTCTCGGACTCTCCCGCTCTTGGACTTTCCCGCTCTTTGGCCCCTCAAGCCTGCTCTTCCATTCAATAAAATCATGGTTGATCTGATCCTGGCCTCAACTGCACTTCCACACCCGCTCCCCATAATCCTCGACTCCCTTATCATTCAAAAATCTGTCCATCTCCACCTTTCAGGCATTTCTGCTGCCACAGACGTGACTCCAGGATGGTATGTTGCCTCCCTGGTGCCAGGGTCAAGGAAGTCACTGAGCGGCTGCAGGGCATTCTGGGGAGTTGCTCTGGTGTTCTATAGATTTGAAATAAAACCTCCCAACTCTTGTATTCTATGCCTCAACTAATAAAGGCAAGTATTCCATTTGCCTTCTTCAACACCTTATCTACCTGTCCTACCTTCAGGGATCTGTGGACCTGCACTCCAAGGTCCCTTTGTTCCTCCACACTTTTCAGTGTTGTACCATTTAATGTGTATTCCCTTGCCTTGTTAGACCTCCCCAAATGCATTACCTCACACTTATCCAGATTGAATTCCATTAGCCAGGGTTCTGCCCACCGGACTAGTATATTTACATCTTCCTGCAGTCCGCAACTTTCTTCATTATCAATCACAGACAATTTTTGTATTATTTGCAAACTTCTTAATCATACCCTTACATTCAAGTCCAAATCATTAATATACCACAAAGATCAAGGGGCCTAGTACTGATCCCTGCGGAACCCCACTGGAAACAACCTTCTAGTCACAAAAACACCCATCAACCATTACCCTTTGCTTCCTACCTCTAAGCCAATTTTGGTTCCAACTGGCCACTTTGCCCTGGTTCCCATGGGCTTTTACTTTCATAACCATTCTGCCATGTGGGACCTTATCAAAAGCCTTGCTAAAACCATATACACCACATCAAATGCACTACACTCATCGACCCTCCTGGTTACCTCTTCAAAAAATTCAATCAAGTTAGTTAAACACGATCTTCCCTTAAATCCATGCTGGCTGTCCTTGATTAATCCATATCTTTCTAAATGAAGGTTTATCCTGTTCCTCAGAATTTTTTCCAATAATTTTCCCACCACTGAGGTTAGGCTGATTAGCCTGTAATTACTCAGTCTATCCCTTTCTCCATTTTTAAACAATGGTCCAACATTAGCAGTTCTCCAATCCTCTGGCACCTCACCTGTAGCCAGAGAGGATTGGAAAATGATCGTCAGATCATCTGCTATTTCCTCCTTTGCTTCTCTTAACAACCTGGGATACATTTCATCCGGGTCTGGGGATTTATCCACTTTCCAAGTTATTAAGCCCCTTCATACTTCCTCTCTGTTTATTTCATCTAATATTTCACACTCCTCCCCCGATTGCAATGTCTGCATCGCCCCTCTCTTCTGTGAAAACAGACACAAAGTATTCATTCAGAACCATACCCTCGATTTCCCCCTCCACACAGATTCCTTTTTTGGTCTCCAATAGGCCCCACTCTTTCGCAGGTTATCCGCTTGCTCTTAATGTATTTATAAAATATCATTGGGTTTTCCTTGATTTTACTTGCCAACATTTTTTCATGCATTCACTTTGCATTGATGTCCTTTTTAATTGCACCCTGCACTTTCTATAATCCGAGATTTTTTGCCTTATTGAGCCCACGGTATTGGTCATAAGCCCCCATTTTTTTCTTTATCCTACCCTAGTACTAAAATGCGATTGTTTGTGCATGCTGGAGATGCCTCCACCTGCAGAACAGGGAGCCGACAGCGAAGTGGTTGCAAATTGGGGCAATGTTGACAGGCCAATGCCTCCTGCACATTCTCCTGTGTGCCTCGGCGGCACGCACAATGTGGCGCCGGGTCCAACTGCTGCAGAGGCAGCGGGCAAGGGCTGCAGCAATCATGTTTGCCCAGCATGGAGAGAGCCAGGGAGATGGCGACAGAGGTGAGGCTAGAGAGCAAGAGCCTCAGCAAGGGCAGTCCCTAAGGAGGAGACTAAGGTATGCAGACCACCCGCACTAGATACTGGGCCAGCAGGACAGGAGGCAGCCTGCAGTGGAGGCAGATGCTGGGCAGCCTGCAGAGGCGGAGGACCAAGCAGACCAACAGGAAGAAGCCAATAAGGTACAACAGAGAGCAAGATGGCTGCACAGACGTGCGGATGGAAGACCATATCGACAAAGGGTCTTCCACCACCAGTTCTCCTACAGGGTCCTCAATGATGATTAGTGCCTGCGCAGACTACAATTTCACAAGGACGTAGTCATGGAGCTCTGCATCTCCTGCAGGCAGACTTGGAGGCGCAAACACAGGTGAGGACAGCCCTGAGCGTGGCCTCCAAGATTACAATCGCCCTGAACTTTTATGCCACTGGGTCGTTCCAAACTGTCATTGCGGACATCTGCAACATCTCGCAGTTTGCAGCCCATACATCTATATGTGAGGTCACAGATGCTCTCTATAGGTTATGGGGAAATCACATCTCATTCCCTATGAGCATTAACTAGCAGTTGGAACAGCCGCAGGGTCCAGGGAGTCATTGATTGCTCCTATGTTGGTCTGAGGGCACCCCAACACACTCCTGAGCTCTTCCAAAACCACAAGGGATTCCACTCCCTCAATGTTCAACTGGTTTGCAACCACAGCCATAAAATTATGCAAGAGGATCTCCAGTTTCCTGACAGCAGCCATGAATCAGTCATACTGCGGCAGACCGGTATGCCGGGCCTCTTCACTGGGCCAAATCAAGATTGTGGCTAGCTCCTCAGTAACAAGGGCTATACACTGAGCACTTGGCTCATGACTCCTTTTCACGACCCTAGAACTGCTGCGCAGCACGCCTACAATGACAATATCTCGGCCACCAGGGCCATCATTGAGCACACAATTGGGGATTCTGAAGCAGAGGTTCTGTTGCCCAGATCGCTCAGGGGGGTGTGCTGCAGTAGTAGCCTGAGCGAGTCTCCATATCTGTGTTTATATGCTCCATGTTCCACAACCTGGCGAGCATGAGGGCACAGCCATTAGAGGATGAGGCAGCAGTGCCACCTGTGGAGGAGGAGGAGCAGCAAGATCCAGAAGCGCATGAGGTGGAGGATGAGGGGGAGCAGAATATAGGTGCCCAGCCATTCAGGAGGTGGCATCGCCATCGTGACCCTGCACAGGAAGCACAATGCCATCTCATTACTGTGCGTTTTATATAACTGAATGCCCAGATGAGCCTGCATCTGGCTATGTCCATGAGCCAACCTATGAGTCCTCTCACACATCATTCCTGCACAGTTAAATGAGACCTGTTCAGAAATTTCCAAAACAAAAAGAAAGATTTATTACACCCCAAACAATGGGTAAACAAAACATTAACATAATTAACCAGCACCGTTGTGCAACTCCTTATTGTCCATCTTACTCAGCCCTATCCTTACAGTAAGCCGCAGTGTCTCCCCTGTGGCTGCCTCATGCCTTTGGGAAGGCTGTTGTGTGTCTGTAGAGGAAGTGACAGATGTCTTTCTTGGATGCCCTCGACCAGCTCTGGCCCTGGAATGGCTGGCTGCAGATTAGGCCCATTCCTCCTCTGTGCCTTCAGTCGGAAGTGGCTGGGGCGATGCCATGAATGGCAGCAATTGCAGAGTAATAGGCCTCAGCTCAGGGCTGCTGTGAACCGGAGAGCCCACATCAGTCACCTGGTCTGAGGAGCTAGTGCCACTCCCCCGGGGGCAGCACCCCACCTCCCCCATCAAGCTGCTGGAGCACAGATTGGCAGGGTGTAGTGGCACCATTAGGCCCCCGGTGGACCCAGTCGCATTGGCAGCAGTCAGATCTTGCGTAGCCTCCAGCTGAGACTGCATGGGCCCAAATTTCCTCAAGAGTTGCCCCGTTTTTTTGGAGTAAGTAGCTTTTTTTGGAGTAACTTAAAAATCGCAAATTTCCCCATTTAACTTGCTCCAATTTAAATAAGTTAGTTAGGTTTTTTTCTAGTTTAGTTTGTTCTCTCCAAAAGGGGGCATGACAAGTCACTTATGGCTCTTCTGGCCATAGAAGCAAATTTGGCCAGCTGAAAGTTACTCCAAACTAATTTAGGCCAGTGTATGTGGCCACTTTTGTAGGCACAGAAAAACCTTATATTTAAGAAATCAGCGCAGGTAGCCAGAGATATGACGGAGGGGAGTGGGGGAAGGCAAGTTAGAGGATTCTAAAGCACTAAAAAGACCTTCACAACATTGCAACATCTTCAGCACAACAGCATCAAAAATAAAAGAAAGATAAATCAGCTACTGAAAATAGAGCAGTCCTACCTTGCCGACTGCAGAACGCACCGACTAGCCCTCCTGCCAGGGCAAGGGGAGGCAGGCACGCATGACTGTAGGAGTGAGAAATTTTTACTTTTTACAGTTGGCCCTAAATGTTGCGTGGTCCTAATGGACCAGGAGACAGTTTTAATGCAAAATATCTTATTGGAAATTTTACAGTGCACTTCAATGAAAGACAGCAACAACAACAGCGAAGAAAGGCCGCACCCATCCCTCACCCACATCTCGGGGAAAGTGCACTTCCTCATAGGGTCAGTGATGGTGGTGGGAGGGTGGGAGGTTGGGGGCCCGACCGATGGCTGGTGCGTGGATTGAAGTGGGAGTGACATTTGAGTCTCCGACCTTTGTGCCCTTATTGAAGAAGCCATCTCCCTCATGGCATCTGCCATCGTCTGCAGACCCTCTGAAATGCCTGCCCTCGCTTCTCGTCTTAGTGCAGAGATTTCACCCGACAGTGTCGTGACCTCATCACACACCCCACTGACGGCCGCCACGAGTGATCTTGTGAGGGCATTTGTCTCCTCACCCAATGAAACAACCTGATTAAACTCTGCTGAGGGCTGCATCTCAGGAGAGACTGGTCGGCCTTTCCTTCCCCTCGCCGTGGGTCTGCCTAGTGGCACAACTCTAGTGTGAAGCACAGGCTGGTGGGGACTGGGTGTCTCAAGTTACATTTCCCAACTGCCACTGGGACCCGCGACCTCGGAAGGTGTGAACCCGTGGAAGGTTGCTGAGGAGCTCATGGAGGGTTCTGGCAGTGTGATGCCCTGTGCAATGTCCTGATCGATATCATGGTCAGCATTCTCCCATGCACACATTTCCATGGATCCCTCCTCCCCCCCACCCGCCTTGGTCTGGGGTGCATTTATCTGGATCCTCAGGAATGTCTTCTCCTTCTGCAAAATACAACAGAACAGTCAAATGGTTAGCAGCACAGGAGGGGGCAGGATGGGTGGCATGAGTAGTATCATGCATAGAAGGCCAGTCAGCAGGTTGATTTGAAGGGCAACTATGCATTTTAATGACTCACCCTCACGTGTGGGTCCAGCTTGTGCAGAGCTGTGACTTAGTAAGGCAGCAACCTCTGTTCCAGGGGTAACAGTTGGTGCAGATTTGGCGGCCCTCCTCCTGTTCTAGTTCTCTCCCTTTTGTTGTGGGCCAATTTCTTCTGCAGAGATGAAAATATTAATTTTCAGACATAGTGCACTTCTGATGGGTGGGACACATACAGATGCTCACATTTTCCATTGCAATTCAATTTAAAGATGAAGGTATTATTTACACTCACTACTTGACCAATGTCCTGCCATTTCTTCTTGCACTTGCTTCCAGATCTTGCAGTGTTGACCCCAGTGGAGTATTCTTCTGTAACAAGGTTCCATCTTTTTCTCAGTTCCTTGGATGAAACTTTTGACAGACCACTCTTGCTGATATCCAGCTCCAGCCATTTCTTCTCAATTACAGTCACTAATTTCTCCACTTCCTCGGGAGGAAATTCTTGGTTCGTCTTGCACCATTCATCTATTGGACTCACATGCAGGTAATGTTCAAAAATCACACTTCACACCTTTCTTCCACCGATCCAGCACTCCTTTCCACTCCCTCAGCCACACAAAAATCAATATTCAAACCTCACCTTCCTGTTGCACTGCGCATGCATGCAAGCTGAACCGCCCATTGCGCATGCGCACATGCTCAAGCGGTCATGTGTCCCTCTGCCGGCACTCCACAAAACACTGGGACCAAACCCCGCCCCCTGGCTGGCCGCACTGAACAAGCGCGGTCGAAACTCTCCCACCACTCCCCACCCAAGGCTCTGCAGCGCCACGCCAATGATCCGGACAATGAGGGAACGGCCAAATTGAAAGGTAAATTCTTGCCGCTTTTTTTGGCTCACAAAGTCGGCGTGCTACCCCTAACTATGCCGCTCTAGATGGCTGGGGAAATTTGGGCCCTATGAGAGCAGCCATGCTCTGGAAACCATCAGAGATGACAGCAGTCAGACGCTCCCTGGCCTGTTGCGCAGAGTGCATGAGAGCATTCTGAGCTTCCAGGGCAGTGGCCATCCTGTCCAAAGAAGCACTACAATGACAGCTGTCACCTTCGCCAAGGGATGAGTCTTTGCTGCTGGATCCGCACGATCAATCTGGGATTCCACCATTGTCTGCACACTCGCAATGATGTGCTCCATGGTGTGTGCAGATTCCTCCACATTCCTCACCACTTGCGACAGCCTCTCAGGCACCCCTTGCATTGCCACAAGAGCTTGGAATACATGGCCTCCACCCTTTGTTTATAAGCCCCAACATCGATGGGCTTGTCCGAAGCCTCCTCAGCAAGACTTGGCTATGCACTCGTCCTCCGCCCTCCCCCCGGAAAGATGGCACCCAAGCTTCACCATTCACCATGCTGTAGCCTGCTAGGCCCCAGTGCTTCACCCAGTGCAGATCCTTCTCCTAAATCCAAGATATCCGACCATGTACTCCCAGTATCTGAGCTGGCACGTGTGACTGTAGGAAGCAGTGGCGCGGCGGTGCTGGCACAGCTCTCCCGACTCCATCATTGGACATGCCGCCAAGATCATCCAAGGCCTCAAGTGTGTCCTCCTGACTCTGGCTGCCTGTCACGTCAAGAGTGTGTCTGTATCGCTTTGGCTGACACTCGGGGTCTAATCTGCAATCATAAATGGGACAAGGGGTGCCGTGAGGGTGAGGTGCTGCATTGCACCATGCAGCCGGCAGCTTGTGCACAAGCAATTGCCAGGCAGGCCATTGCACTGTCAGGGAGAGATGGCATTGCACAAAAGCCTTCTCTTACCCATGCTACCCCCAGCTGCAACAGAGTGACCATCAGCCACAGGGAATCCAACATGCGTGCCCACTAGCTGCTGCACCCTCTCCTCCAGATCAGTCAGCTTGATATTTTCAGACTCGCCCCCACTTACATTGCAAGCCAATTACATTAAAAAATGATTTAATTCTGAAAGTCAACTTCAGCTTTGTTCAGTGGGTAAAACAATGAAAATATTGCTAAATATTATTCGGACAAAGGAAGAAATGAAAATAATTCTGCTGAGCATGATCTTTTAATTCCTAAAATTTCTTCATGTTTTCAGGGACAATTTAAAAAAAATGCAGTAAAAACGAGTTTTTTCTGGGAAGTGGACAGTTGGGTTTAATTTCAGTGTGGGTTCATGCAATGGAAGGGAGGATGAGTTGAGGGAACCTCCAATCAGCTCCTCATCGATGTAAACTCACAGCATAAAAAAGGACAATAATTCACAACTACCCAATACAAGCATGGTTGGTGTGAGATGTAGAAAAGTTCAAACTAGTATT
The DNA here is from genome assembly GCF_044704955.1 of Pristiophorus japonicus. Taxonomy (NCBI): domain Eukaryota; kingdom Metazoa; phylum Chordata; class Chondrichthyes; family Pristiophoridae; genus Pristiophorus; species Pristiophorus japonicus. Next base: position 60,037,884 of record NC_091986.1, read on the forward strand.
GGAAGGGGACAGCTTCTCAGAGGTTGAACTCAGGGTTCTTTGTTGGGAGACAGTAAGGTACAGATGTTAAACTAACCAGCCTATAGTTACCTGCCTTTTGTCTGCCCCCTTTTTTTTTTAAACAGAGGCGTTACGTTAGCTGCTTTCCAATCCGCTGGTACCTCCCCAGAGTCCAGAGAATTTTGGTAGATTATAACGAATGCATCTGCTATAACTTCCGCCATCTCTTTTAATATCCTGGGATGCATTTCATCAGGACCAGGGGACTTGTCTACCTTGAGTCCCATTAGCCTGTCCAGCACTACCTCCCTAGTGATAGTGATAGTCTCAAGGTCCTCCCTTCCTACATTCCTGTGACCAGCAATTTTTGGCATGGTTTTTGTGTTTTCCACTGTGAAGACCAAAGCAAAATAATTGTTTAAGGTCTCAGCCATTTCCACATTTCCCATTATTAAATCCCCCTTCTCATCTTCTAAGGGACCAACATTTACTTTAGTCACTCTTTTCTTATACATTTAATGCACCTGGACAATACATAACATCTCACTCCCCCCCCAGTTCCAAAAGCCATTGGCAGTGACCTCAGCCTTGTTTGTCCTGGTTGATTTGAGAATGAGAGTCCATGACCATCCACTTCCCTCTTCTCCCCCATGTGGAGACTATGCTTGCGATCTGGTGCAAGCATGTGGTGTTTGTAGTCCTTACATGGGTGATAAAGTACACGAGCATAACCTCCAACAGAAAGCAGGTATACATAGATGGTACATGTGATATGTGGTACAGATGTTATGTCAAAAGGTTGCAGGTACACTGAACAGTTATTTAATCCCAGCTCCTCTGGGTGAGGTACGGTGGCGGCACACAGCCCCTTTTTGCCCGAGGTAATGGGCTGTGCTGAGACAGGGTATCGTAACTGGTGCGTTGCCTCTGTTCTCAGAAAGTAGTTGCTTTGGCGGCTCATCTGCAGCCACTGAACCATTGCATGAATAAGAGATGGTTTTTTAGACCAATATGTCGAGGAACCAACTAGGGGGGAGGCCATCTTAGACTGGGTGTTGTGTAATGAGAGAGGATTAATTAGCAATCTCATTGTGCGAGGCTCCTTGGGGAAGAGTGACCATAATATGGTGGAATTCTGCATTAGCATGGAGAGTGAAACAGTTAATTCAGAGACCATGGTCCAGAACTTAAAGAAGGGTAACTTTGAAGGTATGAGGCGTGAATTGGCTAGGATAGATTGGCGAATGATACTTAAGGGGTTGACTGGGAATGGGCAATGGCAGACATTTAGAGACCGCATGGATGAACTACAATTGTACATTCCTTTCTGACGTGAAAATTAAAAAGGGAAGGTGGCTCAACCGTGGCTATCAAGGGAAATCAGGGATAGTATTAAAGCCAAGGAAGTGGCATACAAATTGGCCAGAAATAGCAGCGAACCCGGGGACTGGGAGAAATTTAGAACTCAGCAGAGGAGGACAAAGGGTTTGATTAGGGCAGGGAAAATGGAGTACGAGAAGAAGCTTGCAGGGAACATTAAGATGGATTGCAAAAGTTTCTATAGATATGTAAAGAGAAAAAGGTTAGTAAAGACAAACGTTGGTCCCCTGCAGTCAGAATCAGGGGAAGTCATAACGGGGAACAAAGAAATGGCAGACCAATTGAACAAGTACTTTGGTTCGGTATTCACTAAGGAGGACACAAACAACCTTCCGGATATAAAAGGGGTCGGAGGGTCTAGTAAGGAGGAGGAACTGCGGGAAATCTTTATTTGTCAGGAAATTGTGTTGGGGAAATTGATGGGATTGAAGGCCGATAAATCCCCAGGGCCTGATGGTCTGCATCCCAGAGTACTTAAGGAGGTGGCCTTGGAAATAGTGGAATCATTGACAGTCATTTTCCAACATTCCATTGACTCTGGATCAGTTCCTATCGAGTGGAGGGTAGCCAATGTAACCCCACTTTTTAAAAAAGGAGGGAGAGATATAACAGAGAATTATAGACCGGTCAGCCTGACATCGGTCGTGGGTAAAATGATGGAATCAATTATCAAGGATGTCATAGCAGCGCATTTGGAAAAGGTGACATGATAGGTCCAAGTCAGCATGGATTTGTGAAAGGGAAATCATGCTTGACAAATCTTCTGGAATTTTTTGAGGATGTTTCCAGTAGAGTGGACAAGGGAGAACCAGTTGATGTGGTATATTTGGACTTTCAGAAGGCTTTCGACAAGGTCTCACACAAGAGATTAATGTGCAAAGTTAAAGCACATGGGATTGGGTGTAGTGTGCTGACATGGATTGAGAACTGGTTGTCAGACAGGAAGCAAAGAGTAGGAGTAAATGGGGACTTTTCAGAATGGCAGGCAGTGACTAGTGGGGTACCGCAAGGTTCTGTGCTGGGGCCCCAGCTGTTTACACTGTACATTAATGATTTAGACGAGGGGATTAAATGTCGTATCTCCAAATTTGCGGATGACACTAAGTTGGGTGGCAGTGTGATCTGTGAGGAGGATGCTGTGAGGCTGCAGAGCGACTTGGAAAGGTTAGGTGAGTGGGCAAATGCATGGCAGATGAAGTATAATGTGGATAAATGTGAGATTGTCCACATTGGTGGTAAAAACAGAGAGACAGACTATTATCTGAATGGTGACAGATTAGGAAAAGGGGAGGTGCAAAGAGACCTGGGTGTCATGGTACATCAGTCATTGAAGGTTGGCATGCAGGTACAGCAGGCGGTTAAGAAAGCAAATGGCATGTTGGCCTTCATAGCGAGGGGATTTGAGTACAGGGGCAGGGAGGTGTTGCTACAGTTGTACAGGGCCTTGGTGAGGCCACACCTGTAGTATTGTGTACAGTTTTGGTCTCCTAACTTGAGGAAGGACATTCTTGCTATTGAGGGAGTGCAGCGAAGGTTCACCAGACTGATTCCCGGGATGGCGGGACTGACCTATCAAGAAAGACTGGATCAACTGGGCTTATATTCACTGGAGTTCAGAAGAATGAGAGGGACCTCATAGAAACGTATAAAATTCTGACGGGCTTAGACAGGTTAGATGCAGCAAGAATGTTCCCAATGTTGGGGAAGTCCAGAACCAGGGGACACAGTCCAAGGATAAGGGGTAAGCCATTTAGGACCGAGATGAGGAGGAATTTCTTCACCCAGAGAGTGGTGAACCTGTGGAATTCTCTACCACAGAAAGTTGTTGAGGCCAATTCACTAAATATATTCAAAAAGGAGTTAGATGAAGTCCTTACTACTAGGGGGATCAAGGGGTATGGCGAGAAAGCAGGAATGGGGTACTGAAGTTGCATGTTCAGCCATGAACTCATTGAATGGTGGTGCAGGCTAGAAGGGCCGAATGGCCTACTCCTGCACCTATTTTCTATGTTTCTATGTTTCGAAATCGAAAATCGCATGAGCCCGTTAGTCATGGATCCATATCCCTTTTACTTGTACCTCATGGTATTAACTCTTTTCGTAATTCATATCCATAATTTTAAACACAGTAACCATTCATAAGTCATTATTCTACATTCACATAGCTCATTTAGACTCGCTCTTGCCTTACAAAAGTCTCATTGTGGGGACCGCCAACGGTGTAAGGTCCTTTTAAGACTCCCGGGTGCATTTCCTTTTTAAGACACCATCTTGTGGTTCCCACAAGGCTTCCCTTGGGTGCTGCCATTTTAGTTGCTCTGCTGGCCTTTGTCTGCAGAGCTCTGTTGCCACGAGGCTCATCACCATCTTGAGCTCGCTGGTGGGAACAAAGAAGAAAGAAAGGGGTAAAACGGCCCAGAGCAACCCATCTTGGCTCTGGCAGAAGTGGCTCCTTGGACTTGATCAGTCACATTCCCTGTGAGGGCGGCCTCTGTACTTGCTGCCGCATCCGCCGCCGCAGCCTCCGCTCCCACCGCTGTCTCCGCATTTGCCGCCCCTCCTGCGGCCGCCGTAGCCGCCACCCGACTTTTCCTCTGCGTGGGCCTCCCGGATCCGCCGGCCATCGATGGACCTCCCGCTTATCGCCTGCAGTGCCCCGCCGGCCCGCCACACAGCAATCGGCCCGCACCTGCAAAACTGCTCTTCCAGGCTCTGCTTGTCTGTGGAGGCTGAGGCTGCAGGATTGCTTGAGGTCAGGAGTTCTGGGCTGCTGTTGCCTGTGTGTGGATTTAGGCTGCTCGGTCGGTGCTGCTCTTTCGGAACCCGGGGAGCAGCAGTCTGTGGAGGAGTGATGAAGTCTTCCCCGCTTCCACGGACTTTCCCCATCCACCGCCTGCCGAGAAGCGTCAGCCCATCGCCTGCAATGACCCACAAAAGTAAACCATGCGTCTCGCCCCCTTGCACATCCGTCTGCCAAGAACAGGTATCAGTTCCTTGGTGTAGGTACACAGCTTTGCCGTGACCAGGACCAGCTTGGGTCGTGCAGCTGGGTTGACCCACAGTTTATCAAAAGTTCTCTGACTTATTAACGACGGACCTGATCCCGTATCTACTGCCATGCTCTTCCATTATCACTGGGGGGAATCGTCGATACACGTGTACAGTCCTAACACCTCATCTTTTTCTGCCTGTTCCTCGCTGAACAGTGGATCATCCCTCATCTCCTCAGCTATGCAGTGAGTCAGATTTCTTTTACACATACGCTGAAAGTGGCCTTTAATGTGGCAGGTATTGCATGTATACTCCGCAAACCTGCACCGTTGAGCCCCATGGCTTCCTCCGCAGCGCCAGCATGGTGCTGCTTGATTGGCCCCCCTCAGCAGACTGAGTTCCAGGACCCCGAGGTCCATGCTCTCTGCCCCGGGCAGAGCCATGTTCTGCAGTTTTGTCCGCGCTTTCCTGCGGACAGTACCTGCCGGGTTTGAGACTGTGTGGATCATTTGCTTGGTGCTGCAAGTCGAGGTCATATATGCCCGGCTGATGGTGATGGCTTTTGTCAGGGTGACTGTGGGTTCAGTGGCTAGCAGCTTGTGAAGGAGGCCCTCATGGCCAATCCTCATAACAAAAACGTTCCGCAATGCCTAGTCAAGGTGTGCGTCAAAATTACACGGCGCCGTGAGTCTCCTGCGGCCCACAGTATATTTGGTGACATCCTGGCCCTTCGGTCTGCAGTGATGGTAGAATTTTTGCCTGACTGTGAGGATGCTCTCCTTTGGTTTCAACTGGTCACGAATGAGTGCGATTAGCTCCTCATATGACTTGTCCCTGGCGCTCGTGGGTGCCAGCAAATCCCTTTCGAGACAGTAAACCTCATCGCCACAACTGGACAGCAATATCGCCTTACACTTCGCTCTCATTGCATCAGTGTCCGCCGTCAGGTCGTTTGCTGTGAAGTAGTACTCAAGCCTTTCCGTAAAGTCCTCCCAATCATTGCCCACTGTAAAATCCTTTAGCGAGCCCAGAGTAGCCATGGTTGCGTGAAGTTCATCCGTGTCCTTGTCGCCAATTTGATGTATGTAGCACACAAATCACTGACTCCACACGGTCTGCTGCTGTAACCTTAGTCCTTTATTGTGTAACTCAAGAGTGACTCTCAGGTGTGGTGGGCAACCTTTTAGACTCTGTCTTGCAGGTACTTTCAGGTCTCCCACCACAGCACCCCATGCCAAAAATTGCTGGTCACAGGAATGTGGGAAGGGAGGACCTTGAGACAATCACGATCACTAGGGGGGTAATGCTGGACAGGCTAATGGGACTCAAGGTAGACAAGTCCCCTGGTCCTGATGAAATGCATCCCAGGGTATTAAAAGAGATGGCGGAAGTTATAGCAGATGCATTCGTTATAATCTACCAAAATTCTCTGGACTCTGGGGAGGTACCATCGGATTAGAAAGCAGCTAATGTAACCCCTCTGTTTAAAAAAGGGGGCAGACAAAAGGCAGGTAACTATAGGCCGATTAGTTTAACATCTGTAGTGGGGAAAATGCTTGAAACTATCATTAAGGAAGAAATAGCGGGACATCTAGATAGGAATAGTGCAATCAACAGACGCAGCATGGATTCATGAAGGGGAAATTATGTTCAACTAATTTACTGGAATTCTTTGAGAATATAACGAACATGGTGGATAGAGGTGTACCGATGGATGTGGTGTATTTAGATTTCCAAAAGGCATTCGATAAGGTTCCACACAAAAGGTTACTGCAGAAGATAGAGGTACGCGGAGTCAGAGGAAATGTATTAGCATGGATGGAGAATTGGATGGCGAACAGAAAGCAGAGAGTCGGGATAAATGGGTCCTTTTCGGGTTGGAAATCGGTGGTTAGTGATGTGCCACAGGGATCGGTGCAGGGACCACAACTGTTTACAATATACATAGATGACCTGGAAGAGGGGACAGAGTGTAGTGTAACAAAATTTGCAGATGACATTAAGATTAGTGGGAAAGCGGGTTGTGTAGAGGACTCAGAGGCTGCAAAGAGATTTGGATAGGTTAAGCGAATGGGCTAAGGTTTGGCAGATGGAATACAATGTCGGAAAGTGTGAGGTCATCCAACTTGGGAAAAAAAAACAGTAAAAGGGAATATTATTTGAATGGGGAGAAATTACAACATGCTGAGGTGCAGAGTGACCTGGGGGTCCTTGTGCATGAAACTCTTTTTGGAGTTTATCTGAAAAACATAAAACATTAAACCATGCCACCTGACCTGGATGACACACCGGACATTTACAAGGCCCTTTTTTCCTTTTTTAGTGTTTTTTTTTTGTGTTTTTCTTTTTTGGGGTTTTTTTTTTGGGCACTAAAATCACATTTTTTCCAGTGCCCCCTATAAAAGAGGAGGGGACACTAAAAGCACCAGCAATTAAAACAAATTAAACTTTAAAACATAAAATCAAATTAAAATTTGGTTGCCGGGCGTGATGATGCGCTCCAGTCCCTCCGGTGCCCACCTCTCGCGGAAGGCCGCGAGCGTATCGGTGGACACCGCGTGCTCCATCTCCAAGGACACCCTGGCGCGAATGTACGCGCGGAAGAGAGGCAGGCAGTCAGGTTGAACGACCCCCTCGACCGCCCGCTGCCTGGACCGGCTGATGGCACCCTTGGCCGTGCCCAGGATCAGTCCTACGAGGAGGCCCTCGGACCTACCCGTTCCCCTCCGCACAGGGTGCCCAAAGATCAGGAGAGTGGGACTGAAGTGCAGCCAGAATTTCAGGAGCAGCCCCTTTAAATAATAAAACAGGGGCTGCAACCTCGTGCATTCCATAAAAACATGGAACACGGACTCTTCCAGACCGCAGAAATTGCAGGCGGCCTGGGAGTCCGTGAACCGGCTTAAAAATTTGTTGCACGGCACTGCTCCGTGCACCACCCTCCAGGCCAAGTCCCCGATGAATAGTGGGAGGACTCCCGCATAGAGTGCCCTCCATCGGGGACCCCCGCCTCCTCCGGACGGCAAGATGGTACGCCATGGCGTGTCCGGACGGCCGGCGAGCATGGCAAAGTTGAGAGTGTGCAGGAGCAGCCCGTACAGGAAACCCCTCCGCGCGGAACTGAAAGGCATCCTTGTGCATGAATCCCAAAAAAGTTAGTTTGCAGGTGCAGCAGGTAATCAGGAAGGCGAATAGAATGTTGGCCTTCATTGCGAGAGGGATGGAGTACAAAAGCAGGGAGGTCCTGCTGCAACCGTATAGGGTATTGGTGAGGCCGCACCTGGAGTACTGCATGCAGTTTCGGTCACCTTACTTAAGGAAGGATATACTGGCTTTGGAGTGGGTACAGAGACAATTCACTAGGCTGATTCCGGAGATGAGGAGGTTACCTTACGATGATAGATTGAGTAGACTGGGTCTTTACTCGTTGGAGTTCAGAAGGATGAGGGGTGATCTTATCGAAACATTTAAAATCATGAAAGGGACAGACAAGATAGAGGCAGAGAGGTTGTTTCCACTGGTAGGGGAGACTAGAACTAGGGGGCACAGCCTCAAAATACGGAGGAGCCAATTTAAAACCGAGTGGACAAGGAATTTCTTCTCCCAGAGGGTTGTGAATCTGTGGAATTATCTGCCCAAGGAAGTAGTTGAGGCTAGCTCATTGAATGTATTCAAATCACAGATAGATAGATTTTTAACCAATAAGGGAATTAAGGGTTATGGGGAGCAGGCGGGTAAGTGGAGTTGAGTCCACGGCCAGATCAGCCATGATCTTATTTGTCATGTATTCAACCAGCATTGTAACCCATGTATAAACTGACCTAAGTTGTACACCGTGAGAACACTGACCACTAGGTGGGAGACACTCCTAACCTGGACCTTCAGGTATAAAAGGGGAAGCTTCACCCACCTTCATCACTTGAGTGCTAAGGAATAAAGGACAGGTCACAGACTGACCTTCTCTCAAGCATGGGCCTCGTGTGCATTTATACTATGTAGTAAGGACGTATCAATGGCGACAAGAAACTGGGATTTAAACCATGCGAGCATGGCCACTAGCAGAACAGACAAGAGGTACTGTGTTAAGGAATGGTTGGGACAGAGATTCAACATTGTTAAAGCAGCACACAGTTCTCCAGGCAGACAAGGGCAGTCAGGCATGCCCCAACATGTAGTCGAACCCAGAGGGGGAGTTCGACAGAGACAATGGCAAGCTGAACAGCGATTCACGCCATTGCAAGGGACAATGCAGCCAGTAATGGGGCCATCAACACCTGTTAATGATGCACTCAAGGACAATAACAGGGGCAGTCAGGGACGATCAACTGGCAAGGGACCTTTTGTTTCAAACCGCAACTCATGCTGGAGGCGTGGAGGTATACATTCAGCCGGAGTTTGCAGAGATGAGCAAAATACCTGCAGAAATTGCAGAAATGGGCACTGGGGGAAATCGCTGGAAGCTGAAGTTCAGCGAGTTCATGTGGAGCACGTCTACAGTTCATACACCAGGACGCCACCGATAATGATGAAAGTGCTCCTCAATGGCATCCCAGTATCAATGGAGTTAGACACGGGTGCCACCAGTCCCTGATGGGTATCAAACAGTTCGAAAAGTTGTGGGCATCCAAGGCCAGGAGGCCAAAATTATCGCCGATTGACGCACAGCTACGGACTTACACAAAGCAGATCATTCCGGTGCTAGGCAGCACCATGGTAGTCATGACCCACAAAGATTCGAAGAACAGGTTGCCACTCTGGATTGTCCCAGGGGACGGTCCCGCACTACTGGGGAGGAGTTGGCTTGCTGTCATAAACTGGAAATGGGGCGATGTCAATGCAATTTCCTCTGTGGAGCAAGTATCATGCTCACAGGTCCTGTACAAATTTGACTCATTATTTCAACCCGGCATTGGCACTTTCATGGGGGCCAAGGTAATGATTCACATAAACCCGGACGCCAGACCAGTACACCACAAGGCCAGAGTGGTGCCGTACGTGATGCGGGAAAAGATAGAAGGCGAATTGGACGGCCTGTTGAGGGAAGGCATCATCTTGCCAGTCGAATTCAGTGACTGGGCGAACCCGATTGTGCCTGTGCTCAAGGCGGATGGGTCAGTCAGGATATGTGGCGATTACAAGGCCACCATCAATCGGGTGTCACTCCAAGACCAGTACCCGCTACAGAGAGTGGAGGACCTCTTTGCGACGCTATCCGGTGGCAAACTTTTTTCAAAATTGGACGTGACCTCAGCTTACATGACCCAGGAGCTTGCGAGTGAGTCGAAGAAGCTGACCACCATCAAGACACACAAGGGGTTGTTTGAGTACAACAGATGTCTGTTCGGGATTCGCTCAGCCACCGCGATCTTCCAACGAAATATGGAAAGCCTCCTCAAGTCGATTCCAGGGACGGTGGTTTTTCAGGACGACATCCTCATTACGGGTTACGATACTGAAGAACACCTCCACAACCTGGAGGAGGTGCTATGCAGACTGGACCGGGTAGGTCTGCGACTTAAAAAGGCGAACTGCATCTTCCGAGCTCCAGAGGTAGAATTCCTGGGGATGAGGGTAGCAGCAGACGGGGTCAGCCCTACTGCATCCAAGACGGAAGCGATCCAGAGAGCACCCAGACCCCGTAACATGACGGAGCTGCGTTCGTTCCTGTGGCTCCTGAACTATTTTGGTAACTTTCTTCCCAAATTGAGCACGCTGCTAGAGCCGCTATACGTGCTCCTACGCAAAGGTCGCGAATGGGTCTGGGGGAACAGCCAGGAAAGGGCTTTTAATAGAGCACGCAATTTGTTATGTTCCAACAATCTGTTAACGCTATATGATCCCTGCAAGAAACTTGTGTTAACGTGCGATGCGTCGTCCTTTGGTGTCGGGTGTGTGTTGCAGCATGTCAATGTCAAGGGTCAGTTACAGCCGGTAGCTAATGCCTCCAGGAGTCTGTCCCAGGCAGAAAGGGGCCAAGGGATGGTAGAAAAGGAGGCGCTCGCATGTGTATATGCGGTAAAGAAAATGCACCAGTACCTGTTTGGCAGGAAATTTGAGCTGGAGACAGATCACAAACCCCTAACGTCCCTTTTGGCCGACAACAAGGCCATAAATGCAAATGCATCGGCCCGCATACAGAGGTGGGCACTCACGTTAGCTGCCTATGACTACACAATTCGGCACAGACCGGGCACCGAAAACTGCGCCGATGCACTCAGCAAGCTCCCACTAGCCACCACTGAGGGGGCTACCGAGCATGGTGCTGAGATGGTCATGGCTGTTGAAGCTTTCGGAAGCGAAGGCTCACCCATGACAGCCCGTCAGATTAAAGTCTGGACAAATAAAGACCCGCTATTGTCTCTAGTCAAGAAATGTGTCCTGAATGGGGACTGGGCAGCCACGTACAGGGCATGCCCTGAGAAATTTAAACCATTTTACAGCGCAAGGATTAACTCTCGATTCAGGCCAATTACCTACTGTGGGGAAACCGCGTAGTCATGCCCCAGATGGGCAGAGAGGTGTTCATCAGAGAACTCCACAATGGGCACCCGGGCATTGTCACGATGAAGGCAATTGCCAGGTCACACGTTTGGTGGCCAGGGATAGACGCAGATTTGGAACTTTGTGTTCGCAGGTGCAACACGTGTGCCCAGCTGGGCCATGCGCCCAGGGAAGCCCCCCTTAGCCCCTGGCCATGGCCCGCCAAGCCTTGGTCATGCATCCATGTGGACTACGCAGGTCCTTTCATGAGGAAAATGTTTTTGGTTGTAGTCGACGCCTACTCCAAATGGATCGAGTGTGACATTTTAAATTCAAGCACATCCTCTGCCATGGTAGAAAGTCTACGGGCAATGTTCGCCGCCCACGGTCTACCGGACATCTTGGTCAGCGACAATGGCCCGTGCTTCACAAGCACTGAATTCCAGGACTTCATGGCAGGCAATGGAATTAACCATGTTAGAACGGCACCATTCAAGCCGGCCTCAAACAGCCAGGCAGAACGAGCAGTGCAGATAATCAAACAGGGGATGCTCAGATTCCAAGGGGGTTCCCTACAAACCCGCTTATCACACCTCCTATTGGCCGATAGATCCCGACCACACTCGCTCACAGGGGTTCCACCCGCAGAGCTACTAATGAAAAGGACGCTCAAAACCCGATTATCCTTTATACACCCCACCATGAAAGAAATTGTCGAGAGCACGCGCCAGTCACAATATCACTACCATGACAGGAATGCGAGGGCGCGATGTATTGATGTAAATGATTCTGTTTTTGTCCTCAACTACGCTGCAGGGCCCAAATGGCTCGCAGGCACTGTGGTTGCCAAAGAAGGAAATAGGATTCTGGTAGTTAAACTTACCAATGGACAAATCTGCCGCAAACATGTGGATCAAACAAAAAGGTGGTTCAGCAACCCCATAGAAGAAGCAGAGGAAGAACACGATATAGAGTTCACTCCACCACAGGTGACCGAACACCGGAACCAAAGGGAGGAGAGCCCAGTCACTGTGGGCAGTCCGGACAGGCCTGAGGCACTGCAAACAGCAGACACTCAGGCCAGTGCCCAACAACCAGAGCCCCAACTCAGGCGCTCTACAAGGGAGCGTAAACCACCAGAGAGACTCAACCTGTGATCCCAATAAGACTTTGGGCGGGGGAGGGAGGTGATGTCATGTATTCAACCAGCATTGTAACCCATGTATAAACTGACCTAAGTTGTACACCGTGAGAACACTGACCACTAGGTGGGAGACACTCCTAACCTGGACCTTCAGGTATAAAAGGGGAAGCCCCACCCACCTTCATCACTTGAGTGCTAAGGAATAAAGGACAGGTCACAGACTGACCTTCTCTCAAGCATAGGCCTCATGTGCATTTATACGGTGTAGTAAGGACGTATCATTATTGAATGGCGGAGCAGGCCCGAGGGGCTAGATGGCCTACTCCTGTTCCTAATTCCTCTGTTCTTATGTGGCACACCATTGTACTTATACATTTAATGTACCTGGACAATACATAACAATGCCCATGACCAAACACTCCCTTTCTCCTGGTGACTCCTATAAGATATCGAATAAGGTAGAGCAGCACAACATTCGCTCGCTCGCTCGCTTTAAGTGAAGTCTGCAGAGAATTTCCAGAATAAATATTGGTAGAGTGTTGGTGAAGACTTGACAAGGTGTCCCAGAACATTTCCCAATATGTCTCAAAAGTCCTCTTCAAACCTCAAGCAGCAAGTGAACAGTGAAAGCTGAGCATGGCTTTAAGTAGTTCTCAAAATCTTCAGCAATTACTTCATTACTCCTGTTCAGCTGGTCGTGCTTGTGAGATTGTTAATTGAAGTACGAGCCACCAAAAGGCCATGCAGCCTCTTCAATGAGTGCTAGCAGGCAATTTAGTTGTCAATCAGACCCTTAACAATCCTTGTGGCAACCGTTTCTAGTGCGCTGGCTTCAACTCCTTTACCAAGATGTTGTCTTGCACTAAAGGTGGGCTAAACCGGTGTGCAGCTCAAGACCCCAGCTTGGCCACCTCAGAGGCTCTTTAGTGCCTAAAGCATTCAGGGAAAATCACTGCCACAGTGTTTCAGGTTTTTGGTTGACTATTTAATAAGCTGAGCAAATGCACATTATTACCATAGTTACAGTTTTGTTTTTAATGTCGCTTATGTACATTTAGTAATTGTAAATTTTCTTTCAGTTAATTTACAGGAGGATGCAGTGGAATCACCGAGCATACTTCAAGTAATGCTGAACAGCACAATACTAATCCCCTGTGGTTTCACTGCTGCTGCCAAGCACGGTTTTACACTGGAATGGTTTACAGTATGTGACTACTCTTAACAATCCTCAACCATACATAGTATTGAAGAAATGTTACACTGCATTGTTAGTTACAGATGCCAGTACTCACTGCTTGGTTCTGTTTTAACTGTTTCATTTAATCTTCACAATAACTCCAAGTTGGGAAATACTGCAGTGTTTAATCAGTGGTTGACTCCACATTAAATGTGTATGGTGCTTATATTAAAACATGGAGACAAGAGCATCTGATGTGCTCCTTTGATATCACTCAAGGTTATTGATTCAGATCCAGTACAGGCACCAACAGTAGACAGTCTCCTCTAGGACACTACCTAGGATAAATGTCTCTGATTAATTCAATATTTTGATAAATTTATAAGAGAACATTGGAGTACTGGTACATAAAAAATCGTGTAAAGCCAGATGAGTCAATTTAAAGCCACTTAATGGATGCACAAGGAAAGGGTACATTTTCTGCTGCCTACCCCAGTGCATTGCCATGCACTGCAATGTGGGTAATGATGTGCAACAGCCCATGATTTTCCATTCATTCATTTTAATGGTCGGAAAATCTTGGGCACTATGTGTAGTATACAATGTCCCCACCCCGCCCCACCCCAACCATGTGCTCCCACTGGGCGAGGTTCTGTGTTAGGAGCACACAATTGGGAAATTTATTTTATGTGTTAAAAACATATTTAACTGTTTAAAGAATTCAAGATTTTCAGTGACATTGATTTACATTTTCATTATGCAGCCTTCAATGACAGACGATAGGGCAGCACTTTGTCTCTTGTAACACCTAACCTGACGTTCACAATTCATTGGCACCATTTGTCATATACATGAAGGAAGAATAACCGGCATTTCCTGAGATACAAAAGCCACGATACTTACAAGGAGGTGGGAGGAAGAGGGTGCACATGTTTGTGGGGGCATGGGAAAACCAGGAAATGCTGGGAATGTGGAGATCCTGCCAAATTTAATGGCAAGACCTCATTAGCAATTTTTTACTCTGTTTCCCACCCTGCACCTGACCAGATTGACAGGCTGGCGGGCTGTCGGGCGGGACAGCCAGTAGTAGAAAATCAGGGCATGGTGGTGGGGCTGGGAGTGCTGCAGCAAGAAGGGAAAGAGGGAGGGAAATCAGGAAGGGCAATCGGCAGATCGTGTGGGGTGTCAGAAAATCGTGGCTGCAGGTTTGCTTGAGTGGCTGGGGGAGCACTTCTGCTGCTCCTGGCTCAAAACAGTGCTCTAAAAAATACCTATCTGCTGCAGCCAGCAGCTCTTGCCTCCCTTTAGCTGCCAGATTTCCCCAGCCCTGGAAATTCTGTTTTTCTATTCTTCCTACTAAAGTGAGTAATCTCACATTTCCTCATATTATTCTCCATGTGCCACCTTATTGCCCACTCACTGAATCTGTATATATCTCTTTGCAGGCTCTATGTGTTCTCTTCATAGCTTACTTTCCCATCTAGCTTTATATCATCAGTAAACCTGGATACATTTCACTCGGCCCCTTCACCTAGGTCATTAATATAGATTGTAAATAACTGAGGCCCGAGCATTGATCCTTGCGGCACCACATTAGTTATAGTCCACCAACAGGAAAATAACCTGTTAAGTCCTACTCTGTTTTCTGTCCTTTAATCAATCCTCTATCCATGCTAATATATTACCCCCAACCCCATGAGCCCTTATATTGTGTAATAAATTTTTGTGCGGCGCCTTATTGATGCCTTTTGAAAATCCAAATATCCACTTGTTCCCCTTTATCTACCCTGCTAGTTACATCCTCAAAAAAAATTATAATAAATTTGTTAAACATAATTTTCCTTTCATAAAACCATGTTGATTCTGCCTAATCATATTATGATTTTCTAAGTGCCCCGTTACCACTTCCTTAATAATGGATTCCAGTCACAGGCGGTCCCTCGAACGAGGATGACTTGCTTCCACGAGAGTTCACAGATGTTTCAATGAAGGACCCGATATTCCAGTCCTGAACTCCAGTTGAGGGGGTGGAAGAAGCCTGTGCATGAATTTTTTTAACGTGTGGTGACCGTTACACATCAGCCACCACACGGGCTCGACAGGGCTAGGCCTTTATCTAGTGACAAGGATTAACCAGGACGACTGGAGACCTGCTCTGCTGTACGGACCTAGTGCGCACACGTATCGTAGTGTGGGCCGGCCCGTGCTGCCCCTGGGCCCTCGGCTCTTCTGGGCCCCGTAACCTCATTCACCGCACCTCCGCCACGACGTTCCAGGGACTGCCGTTCCAGCTCTATTTATAGCCCCGACCTGCGGTGGTGTTCTCACACAGGTCGGGGTGGCCCACAATTCCAGTATTCTCCTGACGACTGATGTCAGGCTAACTGGCCTGTAGTTCCCTACTTTCTCTCTGCCTCCTTTCTTGAATAGTGAGGTTACATAGTCTACTTTCCAATCCGCTGGGACTATGACATAATCAACTGACCTTCCTCATTCTGGACACCTCTGGACTGCTGCATTCAGTGACTTTCTTCTGCAGCACATCTGTTCCATGACAAGTGAACGTTTCTCAACTGTTACACTTTTGGGGTTTTTGTACTGTCCTTTATTCCAACAGTCTAACTGCTATTCCCATAAGTGCACCTTTGTCCTCTGGGTAGTACAGCATTTACGGTACTGTGCCTTTGCAGAGATGTGACTCAAGAGTGGAAATCTGCACAGTGCAAAAAAGTGGATTCATTGTAATCTCGCAAAGTGTAACTACATTCTCTTTAAAATAATTGATATTATCACACAGACTACAGGTTTACAGACTAAAGTCTGAAACATTACTTATAATAATCAGCAGGTATTGAAAGTATATGATACGTACATATATAACATAAATGTAAATAGAATCTCTATAATGGGTTAATTACCCTTAGTAAGAACAACTTCTTAGTTAAATATCTGTCAATCTGATGATAAAAATTCTTAATAATGTGCTATAAATTTTATCTGTCTCCACTTTAGTACAAAGCTTAGAATCTCATGATCTGTCTGGCCAACAGCTTCTGAGCGAGATTCTCCAGTGTCTCAAAGCTTCAGCTTGTAACTTGTGACATCTCAAAAAATCGTTTAGGAAACCGCAGATGTTTGCCTTTCCCCACAAAGTAAACAATGTTTCATGCATAAATCTGATTAAAAATAGGACTTCATAAAATGCACATCCTAATTTAAAGGACATTGACAGAGATACGAGGCAGATTTTCTATTCGAGTTCCGGTGGTTATTGGATCACCTAACTGTGGTGGACACAAAAAAATCAGGTGGGGAATTTGATTGGACAGGAAGTCAGGTAGACTCCTTTACCAGTGTGTACACTTCTCTACTTAATTTTCCTGATTTCGCTTCACTTAGGTGACCTAACGGCCCCAGGTCCAATAACAGGAACATTTGTCCTATACACACTTCACATTGGCTATGTTGTCATCATTATGGATCAAGCCATGGGTCAAAAATCTGTGACCATTCAGCTGGAATATTGCAGTACCTTGGGCTGCAGCCCACCAGCGTAGCCACAAACACAGCCAGGACTTGGATACACTAGATCCTAGGCCTAGATTGCCAATTCCTCTATTGCTTTCTGGGAGTGGAGCTTCCACCCACCCATGCAAGAGTATTGACATAAAAGGGCAGTGGGGAAGGCGGGGGGGTGGGGGGGGGGTTTGCTCAGCTGACAAAAAAGACTTTCTAAGTCGGGTGTTTTCACACTCCAACCCTTAGTTTGGAAACATAATCATATCAATGGAGGTATGCCTGGTCTGCCCAGGTGCCCCTCTCTAATACTCGACCAAAGTGGGACCTACCAGGGGGGTCCAGGCCGATATCAGGGCCTACACTCCTTAAGATCAGTGGACCCTCCTGACCAGATGTGCCCCATACCTGCCAAAGGCTCCCTTCTCCTGACCTCAGTTATGAGAATTATCCCTTGTGGCTTATCTGAGGAGAGGGTTTGAGACCCACTAATATGCAAAGCTGAACCTTCCAGATTTAACAGCTCAGGCAGGATACCATAGTATGACAATTGTAATCACTTTGGTCCAAACTTAAGAGAGTCTTTTCAAGAACACACAGCAGTACTTAAGGGGTGCATTTCCTTCAGGGTTGTCACACTCATCAGCTGAAACATTGGTGTAAGAGCCACAGAATCCCTGTAAAAACAGCGTAAATGCCATCTACAATTACATTTCCATGAACTATACAATTACATTTCCATGAACTATACAATTACATTTCTTTGAAAAGAAAACACAAATGGCAGAGTATTGTTGTGATTCCATCACTGTCCTGGCAGAAATCAGCTAATTTAGCATAAGGATTAAACATCCTGATCTTTATGGCTCAGTATACCTCCATGATGTCCCGACTGCAGTGAATCATGTGTTTATCCACTATTTACCCCATGAGGTGATTCAGATCAAGATGTATTTTCAGGAGCTCCGAGATAGTCATTGTTTTTTTTTTTATCCCTTGGGCAGTGAATTCCTTGGCAGCTTTCCCGGAATTTTCTGACTTAAGCAATAAGTTTACAAACCAGCCCCCTGACCAAATGTTGAGTCCTTTCCTGGAGATTGGCTTGTCATCATTTACAAGGCTAATTGTGGTGACTGTAAATTAGAAAAAAAAAACATTGCTTGATTTACCTTTTTAGTTCTTGGGTGTGGGCTACACTGGCAAGACTGCATTATTTGCCCTGAGTAAGTGTTGGTTGGCCTTCTTCTTGAAGTGCTGCACTCTATGTGTTGATGCTGCTTCCATGCTGCTATTAGGTAGGGAATTCCAGGAAAATGAATGAAACGCAAGTCAGGATGGAGTGTGACCTGGAAGGAAACTTAAGGTGATTGTGTTCCCACAAGATTGCTGCCCTTGTAAATGCTTATTTTAACAAGCACTGATTCCACTGTCAAATTTTAAGGTACTGAGTCTGAAGATGATCTCATATTTATGTGGTTAGAGTCCATGTTGAAGCATCTTATGTAGTGCAAAAGGAAAGATCATGTGGCTCCATCCCATTAGTCTTTAAAGCGATAGGTCTCATGATTTTCAGTCAAAGGATGATGACTGCTACAAGTCAAGAGGAGTAAGCTACATGTTGCTTGGCTCCGAACGGCAATATTATGGAGAGGATCTGGTGTGTTAGCATTGAGCACAGTGTTTTCAGGCATGCCACATAATTGATATATTTTGCACAAGAAAATTACACAGTCCTTAGTGAAGGTTGAACATTTTTCTGATAGTTAACACATTAAATTTCATTTAACTCTTAAATGTTCTTCTGCTCTATTTTAATAGAAAAAGAATGGAACGTTAATGAAACTTATACATGCAAATAGTCTTGGATCTGAAATTAATAATTCCAGTCAATACAAAGATAGAATCCATCTGGGAATGAACTATAGTTTGTATATCAATTCTACCCTGGCAGTGGATGATGGTGATTTCATATGTCAGGTGGTGACATCATACGGCTCAGGGACCAACATCACAACTAAAGTCAATGTATTTGGTAAGTCCTTTGAAAATAAAATGTTTGAATTGTACTAAAGCTATTGCAATAGAAAGGATCTATTACTGAGTTTGAAAGTGATTCAGAAAACATAATTGTGATGCTGATGCTGTTTTGGAACTAGCTTGACATTGTGTAGTCCTTGGGGGACAGTTTTGATGACGGTGCTCCTAGTGTGGAATCTTGCTCAATGGCAATGCACATCGGGGAATCAAGCATAGAGGTCAGCATGCATAGTTCATGATGCACCCAATTTTCCAGGATTAACTGGAAAAACGGCAGCAGTGCAAATCAGGTGCACTGACCTCCATGCCCTATTCTCCTCCCTGAACTCTCATTGAGCAAGACTTGATTCCAGTAACAAAAATTACTGGAATGGTAGTGTAGCGGTTATGTTACTGGACGAGCAATCCAGAGAACATGACTTCAAATGCCACCATGGCAGTTTGAATTCAGTTTAAGAAATCTGGATATATAAAAAGCTGTTATCAGTAAAAGTGACCATGAAGCTGTCGGACTGTCATAAAAAGTTGACTGGTTCACTAATGTGCTTGGGGAAGGAAATGTGCTGTTCTTACCCAGTCTGCCCCCAGTCCCACACCAATGTGGTTAACCCTTAACTGCCCTCTCAAGTAATCTAGCAGGCCACTCATTTGTATCAGACTAGAGATGAGCAATAAATAGCCTTGCCAGCGATGACCCCATCCTGAAAAATGAATATTAAAAAAAATGCACCTTCTTGTGATTTTTGTGCACACTCAATTTTCTCAATACAATTAAAGGCACACTGCCCATCATCATCATAGGCAGTCCCTCGAAACAAGGGTGACTTGCTTCCACGCCAAAAAGGGATGAGTTCTCAGGTGTTTCAATGAAGACTTAATATTCCAGATCCAGAACTTCATCTTGAAGGGTGGAAGATGCCTGTGGGTGGATTTTTTTTAATGTGTGGTGGCCGTTGCACACCAGCGACCGCACGGGCTTGATAGAGCTAGGTCTTGGTCCAGTGGCAAGGGTTAACCAAGACAACTGGAGATCAGTTCTGCTGCACGGACCTAGTGCACACATATATTGCAGTGTGGGCTGACCCATGCTGCCCCTGCACCCTCGCCTCTTCTGGGCCCCGATCACATCCCTCTGTGAACTCTTGCCGCTCCTTCACCCCGACTTTGCCACTCCTGCTGTACCTGCCCATACTGCAATCAGCCATCACCCTCCTGCAGCGGTATGCTGCTCCCTCTAATGGCCATGGCCTGCTGATGGCCTTGCAGGCTGGGACCGCGCCGATTTCTGGGCAGGGCCGCCACATGCTGTCCTTAGAGGCCATTAGGGGGACACTGCCCAACAGCTTCAATCGCACACTGGTGACTTCACTGCCCATTGTGCAACTGAGAGACATGGAGCAGGAAACCCCAGCTTCAATTCTTGTTCTCTGTTGAGTTAACTCATCACTGTTGGGCGAGGGAGAAAAGGAATGGCATTAAAATTAACCTCGCAGCCCAGGCTAAGTAGAGGAAAAATGATTCCTGATTGGTGCTCCTGATTGCTATCCAGTGACTCCTGTTGGAAAACCCACACGTGGACAATAGATTTTTGTCTTGACCGTTAGGGCAGTAATCTAGTAGGACAGATCACCCATCCGTTATCGCACCTATCCCCCTCCCCGCCTCCTATTTTCATTCATTTATTTCAATGAATGAAAATGGGGCAAGTTCAATAAAGAGCAGATGATCTTCTCTGTCAAATTACCACCCAGGCAGTGAAGCTGAAAATCTACCCCCGGATAAGGACAGGAGAAAGCTCATTTATGATAAGACCGTGATCAAAGTTTTGGAGTTGGTTGAGGGATATATGTTGTCCAGGACACTGGGAGATTTCCCTGCTCTTCCTTGAATAATGCCATGGGATCTTTTATATACATTTAGAAAAGCAAAATTTGGTCAGGCAGAGTCAGCGTGGATTTATGAAGGGGAAATCATGTTTGACAAATTTGCTGGAATTCTTTGAGGATGTAACGATCAGGGTGGATAAAAGGGAACCAGTGGATATGGTGTATGTGGACTTCCAGAAGGCATTTGACAAAGTGCCACATAAAAGGTTACTGCACAAGATAAAAGTCCATGGGGTTGGGGGTAATATATTAGCATGGATAGAGGATTGGCTATCAAAGAGAAAACAGAGAGTCGGGATAAATGGTTCATTTTTGGGTTGGTAATCAGTAACTAGTGGGGTGCCGCAGGGATCAGTGCTGGGACCCCAACTATTTACAATCTATATTAATGACTTGGAAGAAGGGACTGAATATAACGTAGCCAAGTTTGCTGATGATACAAAGATGGTAGAAAAAGCAATGTGTGAGGAGGACACAAAAAAATCTGCAAAAGGACATAGACAGGCTAAGTGAGTGGGTAAAAATTTGGCAAATGGAGTATAATGTTGGAAAGTGTGAGGTCATGCACTTTGGCAGAAAAAAATCAAAGAGCAGGTTATTATTTAAATGGAGAGAGTTTGCAAAGTGCCGCAGTACAGCGGGACTTGGGGATACTTGTGCAAGAAACACAAAAGGTTGGTATGCAGGTACAGCAAGTGATCAGGAAGGCTAATGGAAGCTTGTCATTTATCGCAAAGGGGATGGAGCATAAAAGCAGGGAAGTCTTGCTACAGTTGTATAGGGTATTAGTGAGGTCAATCTGGAATACTGTGTGCAGTTTTGGTTCCCTTATTTATGAAAGGATATACTTGCTTTGTAGGCAGTTCAGAGAAGGTTCACAAGGTTGATTCTAGAGATGACGGGGTTGTCTTATGAGGAAAGGTTGAGTAGGTTGGGCCTCTACTCATTAGAATTCAGAAGAATGAGAA
This sequence comes from Pristiophorus japonicus, assembly GCF_044704955.1. Lineage (NCBI taxonomy): Eukaryota > Metazoa > Chordata > Chondrichthyes > Pristiophoridae > Pristiophorus > Pristiophorus japonicus. The sequence continues at coordinate 60,059,463 of NC_091986.1, forward strand.
GTGATCGTATCAAAACGTATAAGATTATGAGGGGGCTTGACAAGGTGAATGCAGAGAGGATGTTTCCACTGATAGGGGAGACTAGAACTAGAGGGCAAAATCATAGAATAAGGGGCCGCCCATTTAAAACAGAGATGAGAAGAAATTTCTTCTCTCAAAGAGTTGTAAATCTGTGGAATTCGCTGCCTCAGAGAGCTGTGGAAACTGGGACATTGAATAAATTTAAAACAGAAATAGACAGTTTCTTAAACGATAAGGGAATAAGGGGTTATTGGGAGCGGGCAGGGAGGTGGACCTGAGTCCATGATCAGATCAGCCATGATCGTATTGAATGGCGGAGCAGGCTCGAGGGGCTGCATGGCCTACTCCTGCTCCTATTTCTTATGTTCTTATGTTCCTCTATCCAGCTGAGCAGGCAGGCAGGGCCTCAGTTTAACGTTTTATCTGAAAGACAGAATCCCTGACAATGCTCAGTACTGCACCAAAGTGCCAGCCTAGATGATATGCTAAAATCATGGAGTGGGGCTTGAACCCTTAACCTTCTGACTCAGAGACAAAAGTGCCACCACTGAGCCAAGCTGGCACTGGTAACTGTGAAAGAAATGCAGCTTTAGCAAGGTGTTCAATGTCACTGTACCACTGGCCAATCATTTTCTGAAGCAGCTTCCTCCAAACTCTAACCCAAACGTACAGAATATTTTGGTGTCTTTTAAAGAAATTAAGAATAAATTGACGCTTGATATTTGCCTGTTGACATGGCAATATTCATGTATGTTGTGTGGAAGTAAAGATTATTTCTATGAATTCAGATGATCGCAACAAATCTCTTTGAAAATATAAATTTTGGAACTTTCATGTTTCAGCTGAACCAACGACTCCACAAATTCATGAGGATTTAGAATATTTTGCTCTGAATAAACTACACCTGGCAAGTATTATAATCTTCTCCACTAATAAAATTCTGCTGCTTTCATGTTTTTTAAGAGTCCTCCCACAATTTGCATTGATGTGCACTGCGATTAATCTCTTTTGTTGAAGCTTGGGTATTGTGTTTTAAAAATCTGTGGCAGCTTTGTTAATCAGAAAGTCCCAAGGTTTTCTCGCTACATACTCACACACACACACACACATACACGCACACACACACACCCACACACACACACACACACACACACGTACACACTACACACACACACACACACACACACACACACACACACACACACGTACACACACACACATACACACACACACACACGAACACACCACACACACACACACACGTACACACACACACACACACACACACACACACACACGTACACACCACACACACGCACACACACACACACACACACACACACACACGTACACACACACACACACACACACACACACGTACACACACACACACACACACACACACGTACACACACACACACGTACACACACACACACACACACACACACACACGTACACACACACACACACACACACACACACACACGTACACACACACACACGTACACACACACACACACACACACACACACACACACACACACGTGCACACACACACACACACACACACACACACGTACACACCACACCGCAGCAGCTCACCACAAATGGAAAAAAAACTGATCAATTCAGCTGGGCAATTGGTTTCTTCTGAACCCATTCCTCCTACCTCGAAATCTTTTCCCTCAAGGTTGCTGCAATGTTACTGACCCATGTCTTGACTACCAAGCACTGTCTAGCGAACTGAGCATTACATGGTCAGCCATCTGACTTTTCATGGTAACCCTCCAGAATTGAAAGGAACTTAACGGTGAGATTATTTACATGATAATATTGCCTACTTTGATGGTTCAGCAGCTTCAATCTTTTAGGGTTATATACCCCTTCTTAACATGTGAAGATTATTTGTTAAGGTACATTGGCCTTTGCTAACTCTTTATTAATTTAGGAAGATTTAATAATTTGTTAATGTTTAAAGTTTATTATTTTGTACACAAGCTTTATCACAGACTTCTATGTTTAATACTAATAAATTTGACAATAGCGACCCCTATAGATGTCATCTGGCTCTGACATCCTGTAATGTCAATTGAAATTCCACTCCCAGCGACACATTTGTCAGACTATCAGTGGAAATGAAATGCTGCATCGTTATTCTTCTAGAATTTAAAAATCTCTAATACATCTCAAAACTTCAACAAACACAGAGGTTGAGAGGTACTGCCAATTGTCACTATTCTGTACATTTGAGTGAATGTTTTTTTAACCATAAATAAAACATTTGTTTTTTGATTCAGAATGCTACTTGTGTCTCACGAAAAGCATATCCAGAGCCAAATATCACATTCTACTTGGATGGATTTCCTCTTCAAGATGGGGATAATGGTATGGAAACTTTGCATTTTACTATAAGCATAATTAGTCGTGTTTTTCTAAATATCACTCAGCTGGATAAAAAATGATAAAACTTGTAGTGAGTGGCACGACTGCCTGTGTGGTATTGTGAGCCTACAACTCATCTTCTCCTGCACTGCTGTGCTGATTCTTCATTAATTCACTAATTCCAGCTCTGTAAATACCCACTTTTTAACCATTCATCATGAATGTGCTTAGTGACCTTAACAAGCTCTGAACAAGCAAGATTCATCTTTTTAAATAATATTTGTTAATGTTCCTTAATCTAGGGGTCTCCAAGTCTTTACCTGTGTACCATGGAGCCTCAGGGGCCATATATAAAAGTTAAATCTTTGTTGCCATTAATTCCCATTGATCTCAAATTGCTGATTCTAACAGATCTTGGTGTTATGATTTATAATTTGTCCATCAAAGAGGCAACAGCACTAAAAACCGTTGTTACTAAAACCTCCAAGCACCAAACTCAAATTCAAACAGACAAAACAGCAAATAAAAAATACAAGTTCAAATAGGACTATGTTGCCTGGGCTTTGGGGCTGGATTGCCAGGGTTGGGAGTTAAATGTGACTCTAGAGCTGTAGGTTTCACACCCCTACTGTAATCCTTTTAGGAAGGAGTGAGAATGCTCAAAGAAGCACTAAATTCTAATGAATAATCCAGCTACCGGTATATTCTATCTCTTTTAAATTGTACTTAACATTTTTACTGAAGTTAGTGAATTTCAGTCTCATTGTACTGCAACTATACTCAGTGATCAAAATGTTGACAGATGAACATACAAAAAGGGCAAGCAAAAACCAGTAGGACCATCGAATTGGCCCATCAGTTGATGCTGTAACTACACAGAGTCCATCACAAATGATGCCATTATATTATTTTATTTATTCCTGTGACAGTAAATAACTGGAGTGCCTCCTTGATGTGATGGTTGCTATTGTACATGGCTTTTGAATTTTTCATGGGGTGCACGAACAAGGAGTCAGCCTGTGGATTCAAGTCCCACACCAGAGACTTGAGCACATCATCTAGGCTATCACTTCAGTGCAGTATCTTATATCAACTCAGATAAGTTGTTGAACTGAGGCCCCATCTGCCCTTTCAGATGGACATGAAAAATCCCATGCACTATTAGTAGAAGAGTAGAGGAGTTCACCTTGTGTCCTGGCCAATATTTATCTCTTAATCAACACATTAAGAAAACAGATTATCTGGCCACTACCTCATTGCTGTTTGTGGGAACTTGCTGTGTGCAAATTGGCTGTCGTGTTTCCTACATTACAACAGTGACTTCACTTTAACGCAGTAGTGACATTGGTTGTAAAGTGTTTTGGGACGTTCGAAGCTTGTAAATATAAATGCAAGCTCATTCTTTCTTCGTTGCCCTTCACATTGTATCCGGTTTGTTTGGAGCATAAGAAAAATGCTGAAACTGGACTCAAATGTTTTTCAGGTTCTGTTATAACATCAGAAGTCTTCCTGGACTCAAAAGGCTTGTATGAAGTGAAAAAAAGATTGTCCTCAGAGATTAAAGCAGACCAATGGAAGCTTGTTTGGTGCGATGCTGTGTTCTCATTGCCAGGAAATAATAGCAGAGTTATGCAGTCTAAAAAGATACCCCTGAATAACTGTGAGTATTGCTTGCTGTGAAATAGTTATAGACAGCCATTAGAAATACAACAATCCAACAGTGAAAGATCCACTTATTGTCAATCCTTGTAGTTTCAATAAAACATAATTATATTTTTCTCAATGTCTTTGATTACCAAACTTATTGATATTCATCGACCTGAAATGTTAACTCTGTTTCTTTCTCCTGAGATGCTGCCTGACCTGCTAAATATTTCCAGCATATTCTGTGGATTTCCTATTATTTTTATACTGCATTGCTATCTGCACACACTGGGCTCAAGTTTCGGCCTGATTTGCTCTTATTTTTTTGGAGCAACTAGTTTAGAATGGAGCATCGTAGACATTGCAATTCTCGGCATTTAGTTTACTCCAGTTCTAGTGTGTTAGAATAGTTTCATTTTAGAACAGATTTTTTTTCAAAAGGGGGCGTGTCCAGCCACTTACGCCTGTTTTGCAAGTTTAGGCAGTAAAAACTTACTCCAAACTAACTTAGAATGGAGTAAGTGTAGATTTTTGTACGCTCAGAAAAACTTTGCCTACACTTTATAAATTAGGCGTAGGGAACGAGAGATGGGGGGTGAGAAGGGAAGTTTATAAGCATTAAACACTTCACTTTTACAAATAAAGAGCCAGCATCAATAATAAATGATAAATAAATCAATAAATCAATCAAAAAAAATTAAAAAATTAAAAATAAAATATAATAAAAATATCAAACAAAAAAAACCCAATAAAAAATAAAAACTTAAAAAAATAATTTAAAAATCAATCAATCAATAAAATATTAAGTTTCTACTCACCTACTGCAGCACCGGGAGCCCTTTAACAGCGTGCTGGGATGGCCCCCCGCCCCCCCAGGAGATGCCGGTCAGGTGGGCCCCGCCGCCACCAACGCCGCTTCGGGCGGGGCCCGCACCCAGCAGATGATCGCCCCCACCAAGGACTTCGGGCGCGATCGCCCCCAGTGAGATGCCGAGCAGGTGGGCCCCACCACCATGGACGAAGCTGGGCCACTGCGGAGGACTTCGGGCAGGGCCCGCGCCGAGCGAGATGCCGGGCGGGTGGGCCACGCCGACAACGACAGCGCCGACGCCTGCAATGAGAAGCTGGGCTGCCACCAAGGACTTTGGGCGGGACCCACCCCCAGCGAGGTGCCGGGCGGGCAGGCCCCGCCGCCGTCAACGATGCCACTTCAAGCGGGGCCCACACCCAGGAGATGCTGGGCCGCCACCGATGACTTCGGGCAGGGCCTGCCCCCAGTGAGATGCCGGACGGGCCCCGCCGCCGATGAGGTAAGAGGTGTCAGGCCACTCGGCCCGAGATAGGGGCGACGTCCCTTCGGCCAGGGATAGGGTCGTCGCCCGGAGACAGGACGCGCTGGGAGGGCCAGGACTTGGACTGCACACACGTGCGTGCAGCCCAATGGCCTCCAACAGTGACACCATCTAGTGGCTAGCGATACCAAAAGTACATACATGACAATACCTCCTCTGAGATATTAACACAGTCTTTTACAAATTGAGACAGGCTTGTGCGCAACTGCCGGCACTATTTTTGGCGCAAAGCTGTAGCTCCGCCCCCAGCAGCTCCTGCTGTGCCACGCCGAGCTGGAAACGGCCCTACAGATATCGGAGAATTGCGATGTAAGTATTCGGCACAATTTTTATTCTACAAATTAGGTGGGCCTCTCCGATGTGCGCCGTTCTAGTCGGGGTCTGAAACTTGAGCCCACTGTGTTAATCCATAGTATACAATTGAACAGAAGAGGCATTGTTATCTTAGTCAATATCATATTTGAGGTGATCTACAACTCACCTCGGCTATTGGGTCAATAAGGCATATAACATGTAGCTGAGTTGGGGTTTGTCCTTTATCCCAACAAAGTAAATTGTGAAATTAAATTCAATAAATCTGGTACAAAAGCAAAATACTGCAGTTGTTGGAAATCTAAAATAAAAACAGAAAATGCTGGAAATATTCAGCGGATCAGGGAGCATCTGCGGAGAGAGAAACAGAATTAAGATTTCCAGTCGATGAATTTCAATAAATCTCCTAATTTGTGGGCTAGCATCAGAGAAATTTACCATAAAAGCTGCTGGATTATCATAAAAACCCAACTGATTCACTAATGTCCTTCTAGGAACCAGCCACCCACACCTGATATGATGTACGTGAGACTCTACTCCCACACTATGTGTTATGTATGCAATAACTGTTAGACTGTGTATTGTTTAACTCCAAGAGGTAGGACCTTGGCTCTGCTTTTTTAAGGCCCAAAGTGACTAATATACAAAGTGGCTGGCCTTTTATACTTGGGCTGCACACACATATGTGCAGCCCAATGGCCTCCAACAGTGACACCATCTAGTGGCTAGTGATTCCAAAAGTACATACATGACAATACCTCCTCTGAGATAGTAACACAGTCTTTTAAAAATTGAGACGGTCCAGTGTTTTATGCTCCCAGGTTGATCGTCCCAGCTCAACTCCAGCCTTGGGTGAGTGTTCAGAGTCTGTTGTGACTGGTGGCTGGGTGGCTGACCTGGTGGGAGTGGCAATGGCCATGTTAGGGATTGAAAGTCCATTTTTATTGAATATGTCAGTGATTGAAAGTCCCAATTCACTGATGACCACTGAGCCCTCTGATGACTGGGGATATGTTGGTTGGTCGTCGATTGTCTCTTCCTCCGGTTCATCTGTGGGCCGCAGCTTTGTCTGATCCATATGTTTCCTGCATGTTTGCCCATTTTTGAGCTTGACAATAAATACTCTGTTGCCCTCCTTGGCCATGACAGTACCAGCGATCCACTTGGGACCCTGACCATAATTCAGAACACATACAGGAACCTTTACAGAAATATCGCGTGACACAGCTGCGCGATCGTGATAGCATTGCTGACTTTGTCTTCTATATTCAACATGATTATTCAAGTCAGGGTGTACAAGAGATAGCTTGGTCTTAAGACCTCTCTTCATCATTAGTTCAGCAGGCAAGACCACGGTAAGCATGTGTGGTCTTGTCCTGTAACTCAGCAGTATGCATGACAGTCGGGTCTGCAGTGACCCTTGGGTTACTCGATTCATACTCTGCTTTACGATTTGGACAGCACCTTCTGCTTGCCCATTGGATACAGGTTTGAATGGTCCTGACGGTACATGTTTGATACCATTGAGTTTCATGAACTCTTGAAACTCCTGATTGGTGAAGCACAATCCGTTGTCGCTAAGAACGATGTCAGACAGACCATGTGTCACGAACATGACATTGAGATTCTCAATGGTAGCTGTAGATGTGCTGGATGACATGATTATACACTTTATCCACTTCGAATATGCATCCAACACAATTAAAAATATCTTCCCAGGACGGGACCTGCAAAGTCTATGTAGATCCTGGACCATGATGCTTTGTTGAGCTGCATGCAAGTGTTGCACTGATGCACACATGATTCCAGCTCAGAGTCAATTCCCAGCCACCATACATGAGACCAGCCGATGCTTTCATGATTACAATGCTGGAATGTGTGCTATGTAGCTCACGTACAAATTTCTCTCTCCCTTTCTTGGGCATTTCAACACGATTGCCCCACAGTAAGCAATCCGACTGAATCGACAGTTCGTCGTTCTGATGAATGTAAGGTTTGGTCTCTTCGGACATTTGCTTGGGTATGGCAGACCAATCATCTTTGAGGATACAACTCTTCACCACCGATAAAATCGAGTCCTGGCTGGTCCAGGTCTTAACTTGTTGAGCCATGACAGGAGTTCCTTCACTCTCAAAAGCATCCATAACTAACAATAGGTCTGCCGGTTTTGGCATTTCCACCTCTAGTGTGGGCAACGGCAGATGGTTCAAAGCATCGGCACAATTCTCAGTGCCAGGTCTATGGCGAATAACATAATCATAAGCGGATAATGTCAGCACCCACCTCTGGATGTGGGATGAAGCATTGGTATTAATACCTTTGTTTTCAGAGAACAGTGAACTGAACGGCTTGTGATCTGTCTCCAGTTCAAACCGAAGACCAAACAGGTACTGATGCATCTTTTTAACCCCATACAGAAGCTAGTGCTTCTTTCTCTACCATGCTGTAGGCTCTTTCTGCTTTAGACAAACTTTTTGAAGCATACGCGACTGGTTGAAGTTTACCCGACTCATTAGCTTGTTGGAGTACGCAACCAATTCCATATGACGAAGCAACACAGGCCAATACTAAACATTTACATGGGTCATAATGTACCAGCAGCTTGTGAGAGCAAAGCAGATTAGTGGCTTTTTCCAAAGCTCTATCTTGAGATGCACCCCACACCCAGTTGTCGCCTTTTCTTAGCAGCATGTGCAGTGATTCTAATAAGGTGCTCAATTTAGGTAGGAAGTTACCAAAGTAGTTGAGTAGACCCAGGAACGAACTCAGCTCCGTCACATTCTGCGGCTTGGGTGCATTCTTGATGGCATTGGTTTTCGCGTCTGTGGGCCTGATGCCGTCAGCAGCAATTTTCCTCCTCAGGAATTCGACCTCTGGTTCCATGAAGATGCAGTTCGAGCATTTCAGTCTGATTCCCACTTTGTCCAGATGATGTAGAATGTCTTCTAGATTGTTCAGATGTTCCTCGGAGTCACGACCTGTGATCAGGATGTCATCTTGGAACATGACGGTTCTGGGAACGGACTTCAGTAGACTCTCCATGTTCCGCTGAAATATTGCTGCAGCCAAGCGAATTCTAAAAGGGCACCTGTGATAAGTAAACAGTCCTTTATGCTTGTTAATGCACGTAAGTCTCTTCAACATCTCGACCAGCTCCTGTGTCATGTAGGCCGACGTCAAGTCCAGTTTGGTGAACGACTTCCCCCCCGTTAGCACTGCAAACAAGTCATTAGCCTTCGATAATGGGTACTGATCCTGTTTCGAAACCCTGTTGATCGTAGCCTTGTAGTCTCCACAGATTCTGACTGTGCCATCACTTTTCAGGACAGGAACAATGGGGCTGGCCCATTCATTAAATTCAACCAGTGATATGACCCCTTCACGCTGGAGTCTGTCCAGTTCGATTTCGACCTTCTCCCTCATCAGATACAGAACTGCCCGAGCTTTATGATGGAGGGTCTTGCATCCGCATCCACGTGCATCTGCACCTTGGCTCCCATGAAGTTGCCAATGCCTGGTTCGAACAGCGAGGGGAACTTGCTCAGTACTTGGGCATATGTATCTTTCTCTGACGACAACGCCTTGATGTCGTTCCAATCGCATCTGATTTTTTCAAGCTAGTTCCTATCGAACAGAGTTGGGCCATTGCCTGGGAGAATCCATAGTGGTAACTCATGAACTGCACCGTCATACGACACTTTAATTGTGGCACTGCCAATCACCGTTATGATTTCTTTGGTGTACGTGTGCAACTTGGCATTGACTGGGTTCAGCCTGGGCCTCACAGCCTTAGTATCCCACAGCTTGCTGAATGCCTTCTGGCTCATTATCGATTCACTCACCCCAGTGTCCAGTTCCATCGATACAGGCACCCCATTAAATTTCACGTTGATCATTATCGGTTTGCTCTTAGTTAGGAACGAGTACAGTCCATACACTTCCTCCTCTGGTATCTCAGATTGCCTATCCGGATCCGCGCTAGTCTGACCATCATCCTCCATGTGGTGTGTCGCAGCAAGCTTGCTCATCTGCGGACACTTGCGCTGGAGATGCCCCACTCTCAGACAGCCTTTGCAACTATATTGCTTAAATCGGCACTGCTGGTGCCTGTGATTTCCCCCACAACGCCAACACAGAGAAATCGGATGCATTCCCGCTGGTGGACTTTGGGCAGCCACAGGTTTCACGTTTGCAGTCGGGTAGGCCCTGCCATGTACTGCTCTGCCGAATGTCAAATCAATCATATTTACAGTACTTGCTGAGTTTCGATTTTTCACTAATATTGCTTTAGACTTCTATCCGTCGTCATGCATGACTGAGCGATCGTGATGGCCCTGTTCAAGTCCAATGTCTCCACCGCCAGTAGTTTAGGCAGGATCACCTCATGGTTGATGCCGATTACAAAGAAGTCCCGCAGCATGTCTGCCAACACAGCCCCGAACTTACACGGTCCCGCTAGATGTCTTAGGTCAGCAACGAATTCCGCCACATTCTGGCCCTCTGAGCAAACGGCGTGTAAAATCTGTATCTCGCGATGATGATGCCTTCGTCTGGCTTAAGGTTGTCCTGTACCAGTGTACACAATTCTTCATATGTTTCCTCTGTTGGACTCACAGGCAGGAGTAGATTCTTTATCCGACCATAAATTTTTGGATCGCAAGTCATGAAGAACATCGCCCGGCGCCGATCTGCATCGCCGACCTCCTCCATTTTGTTGGTCATGAAGAACTGGCTCAAACAGCTCACAAAGTCTGCCCAATCTTCTCCTTCCACAAATCGCTCCAACAATCCAATTGTGCTCATTTTTGCATGCAAAGGTTCTTGATGCCTCGTCGCCAAATGTTATGTTTGCAATAACTGTTAGACTGAGTATTGTTTAACTCCAAGAGGTATAACCTTGGCTCTGCTTTATTAAGGCCCAAAGTGACTAATCTACAAAATGGCTGGCCTTTTATACTTGGGCTGCACACACGTGCGTGCAGCTCAATGGCCTCCAACAGTGACGCCATCTCGTGGCTAGTGATCTCAAAAGTACATACATGACACTATGACAGTTAATGTCCTCAGAGCAACTAAGGTTGAACAAACAATATTGTCTTGCCAATGTTGACCACATTCTAAAGGGAAAACAAATTTTAAAAAACTGAAATGACTAGAACGCCTATGCAATCAATTACCAAGCTACCAATTGCAAAGGTTTAAGGTCAGGGTTTACTTTTTCTCCCATTTTACAGAGCCTGACTACAGTGTGATGCGATAACTATCTGTTCTGGTTTATTTTCCATGTTATATAAGGTTGGGAACATTGAAACATGCGTGGATAAACAATGATACAGATTCACTGACATTTACAGGACAATAACTTGGGCGGGTGCAGATGGCTGGGCCATAAACTGGTGTATGTGTTTATTCAGCATTGAGTCTGCACATTTACACTTGAAACTTGGCTTCCACGGGCCCAAATTTCACGCTCTCTACACTTAGAACCAAAACTAAAGTCTGAAGGGATGCAAAAGCTCTTGCCTGTCACCTTTGACACAGTGGTGCTACTTTACTGCCCATTTCCCTTGTAGATGCAGCTAGCAGGAAGCCTCCATTGTGAAATCAGAGGTGTGCCTGCACAATTTTCTGTCCATTGGAAAGAAAATCATGGGCGTGTCGTACTGCTTCCCCCCGCCCCGTCCCCCCAAAGCAGCATGGACTTAGGAAATCTGCCGCTCATCCCTTGGCTTTATACTTATTTTATACTTTGGCTTTATGCTTAGATTTCCCATAATCCATTTTTCAGAACAACAATGAGTTCTGCCTCAGATACTTTCAAATTATTTAACCCCCTCTCTCAAGTTCAATTTTGCTAATGAGGAACCTCATCCACACTTATCAGACAAAGTTAGGAATCACCCACATGATTCCCCACCCACATCAGCAAAGACTCAACAAAGTTCTTCTCTCTAGCCTCAACCCACTGTAAACCTGAACACATCCAAAATCTGCTGTCCCTATTCTAACCCATACCAAGTCCCACTTGACCATTGCCCTTTTCCTACATTGGCACCTGGTCCCCACTGTTTCATACCTAAAATTCCCTTCCTTATGTTTAAATCTCTTTCTGGCCTTGGCCATCCTTATTTCATCTTTAGCCTCCCCCCACCCTACAATTAGCCCCACTCTCTCAATCTCTCCGTTCCTCTGACTCTGGCATCTGATGCAACCCTCCTTCCCTTCATCTCTTTATTGGTGGCAGTGCCTTCAATTGCTTTGCTCCCGTGTACTGGAATTCACTCCCTAAGTCTCTCTGCCTCTCCGTGTCTCTTTCCTCCTTGAAGACACTCCTCAAAACTCAATTCTTTAACAAATTATTTTTCCATCCCTTTTTCTTTGAATCAGCATCTATTTTTCCCATACACGCCTTTGATGTGATTGGGGATGTTTTTCTACGTTAAAGGCTGTATATTATTTAATGCAAGTTATTTTTGTTATGTTTTCTCACTTATTTATTTTCTTAATTTTGGTATGCTATTAAATTACTCTTACAGCAATTTAACAGCAGTCTTCTCGAACAGATGTTCTGGATTAATAGAATTTCCTCTTTAATGTCTGACATTAGGAGAGTCAAGTAATGGAATTAGGTTAATGGGAGGTAAATCAGGTTTTGGGTGTGTAATTCTCCCACCTGATTTTCCTCTACATGATACATTCAGGTTGCAAGGGGTCGTCCATTTAAAACGGAGATGAGAAGCAATTTCTTCTGTCAGAGGGTCATGAATCTGTGGAATTCTCTACTCCAGAGAGCTGTGGAGGCTCTGTCATTGAATATATTTGAGGTAGAGATAGACAGATTTTTGAACAATAGGGGAATCCAGGGTTATGGGGTGTGGGCACGGAAGTGGAGTTGAGGTCAAGATCAAATCAGCCATGATCTTATTGAATGGTGGAGCAGGCTCGTGGGGACCAAATGGCCTATTCCTGCTCCTATTTCTTATGTTATATCTACCCCACTTATTGCTATTTTCCCAAAGGGTTATTACACCCAGTATTCTATGCTGTCAGCTGTGTCTCCTCTAGCTATCAGCTGCAAATCTTTAACGGATGGTCTTGTCCATTTTCTTCAGATCTGGGCAACATTGAATTTACTCCTGAGGGACCATACGAGGTGTTTCTTGATGATGATCTGAACATTTCATGCTACATAAACAGTTCAGTAAGTCTGCATTACAGATGGACTAAGGTAATGACCTTACTGATAGAAAACAAAAGGAGAATACCATTAAAGCTTTAAAACATTAATACTATTGTAATTTTATATTCTGAAGAACTCATTAGTTATTTTTCCTTGTTTGTTGGGTTGAGCAGATACAGATCAATATGGAGCAGATACAAGATCTCCAGAGACATTGGGGGCCAAATTGGATAGCACCCGAAGACGGATGCAGGGCTCACGATCTGCGATTACCCCGCATCTGTCCAATGTGATGCAGGCAGCACGCCAACTTCATGCTGCCTGCTTATTGCCATGATTGTAGCTAACCATTCTGTCGAGTGGCTGAACACCTCAGCAGGGGGCCCAAAATTGTGAGAGTTAAAACGAGGCTGCACTACTGCAAGCCGGCCTGCACCTCTTAAAGGGGAGGTGCATTGTGGCCGGAGCAGGTGGTGGAAGTCCTTGTACAAGTCACTCTGACATGGAAAAAGACTGAATAATGGCACAACATGGAAGAGAGTGGCTCCAAGGTTCTCAGACACTCTATTAGAGGTCTTGGTGGAGGAAGTGGAAATGAGGACAGAAGTGCTATAGCCACAGGAGGCCAGGAGGCCCTTCAGACAAATGCTCGAAAAAGCAGTGGGAGCAGTCAGCCGTGGAGATCAATGCCAGGAGTCAAGCCGCAAGGACTTGGATGCAGTGCTGCAAAACATTCAATGACCTCACATGAGTGGTCAAGGTCAGTGAATTTATTTTCAAATGCCGTCTCCCACCAACTGCACCACTAGGCTCACACACTGCTCATTAACCTACCAACAAACTCTATCAATCATGACTCATAACTAACATCCATAGCTGCACCTCACCCTCACACACTTAGCACTGCTGCAAGCCTCACACCCACATCTCACAACTTGCATACACTGCCAATTATTCAGACATTACAGCCACATCACCCAAACAGATTGCACCACGCTTACTGACAAACTTCCCTCGATTTTGCAGGACAAGATGACATACAAAAAGAGGCAGCAGGAGCTAACCGGCAAGGGAAAGGTGTGTCTGTATGTCCTAACCCCCATGGAGGAGATGTGCTTGTCATCATTGGAGTGGCTATTGCTGAGGAAGTGCCACGGCGAGGCTGAACAGGGAAGTTGAAAGCATTCCTGATGATGATGGTATCCTCATATCTATTCCTCCTTCTCACATCCCACTTCCCCCTCATACCACAATCTCTTCTGATTTGCAAGCTGCAGATGGTGTAAGCATGTACCTCTTGTTTTCCTCCCTTCCCTCACCACAACCTTACCCTTGTGCCTTTCTCCTTTCAGATACCCAAGAACTGTAACCTGGCCAGGCAGTGCTGGAAGAGCAACAAGACACTGATGATGAAGCTCTTCAGCTGCTTACCGTATAACCGGTGGCAAGGGCTATGCCCTCACGGTGGCGAGGTTATGCAGCATGCAGCAAACCACCACTAATCTTGGCACCCACTCTGCCAAGTACTACAGGGCTCCACCCGAGCGATCCAGGCTGCAGAAGTGTTGTTTCAGCACACCAATACTCTGATCTATCACATTTCATGTGGCAGCATGACTTTTATTGTATGCATGCTGTGCACATGTGCATGGGTTCCGCTCAGGAGTTGTGAGGCATGTCATCAGCGGATAGCCCTTGTCGCCCAGCAGCCATCTTTTTGTTTGTCGTGGTGGCTCAAATTCAGATGGCATAGTGGACTGGTGCAGAATGAAGGCGACCTTGACTTGCATGATTCGTTGCCTATGATCAAACATCAGCTGGATGTTGAGGGAGTGGAATCCCTTTCGGTTGCAGTACATCTCAGAGTTGACATGCAGCACCTGCAAAGCGATGTGCATTCAGTCAATGGCACCTTGCTACATGGGGAAGCCTGCAGTCCTCACAAAGCCATGTGCTTGCACTGCCTGCTTCTCTCTTGCCAGAGAGAATGAAATGTAGTCAGCTTTCTTTGAATACAGAACCTCAGTGACCTTTTTTACGCAACAGTGGATGGCAAACTGTAAGATGTTGCAAATAGCTCCAGCTCCAGCCTGGAAAGAGCCCGATGCTTTAAAGTTCATGGCCACAGTAACCTTCATGGTCACTGGTAATGTGGTCCTTGCCCTGCTCTGAGGTTGCAGTTGTGGCTGCAGCAGGTGGCAGGTTTCAGCGAGGACGTCCTTACTGAAGCGTAGACATCTCAAACATTGTTCCTCTCTAAGGTTCAGGTAGGAGAATTGCTTCCTGAACACCCTGAGCAAATATGGCCTCCTGCTGAGAGCCTTTCTCCCACCTCTTCCTCATTCTTCCAGCAGTTTCTCCTGTTCTGCAGGACCTCTGTTCAATTTCCAAGTCATGCTGTATTCCAAGTGCAATTCCTACTAGTGCAACTGGTTTGTGCAGAAGTCTTGAAGTCAGGACAAAACCCTTCAGCTCCTGCCCCACTACTCCCTGGAGACTTTACCAACATTAAAGAACTCTAGAAAGCAACAAACGCTCATCTACAATTGCAAACAATACAATCTTAGCAACAGCCAATAGAAATCAATCAGCAACTAACCTGAAAGTAATTGGTGATCCCTTTAAATAGCACTGTTGAGGGGTCCTTCCTGCTGCTGAACATGTGTGAACTTAAGAGAGGGGGTTAACTGTAATTTTGTGCTCCAAAAAGGCAGTGCTGGCATCAAATCAGCATTGCACGCTAATTGATGTCATAATCTGCCTACTCTGCACACTTCTGGCAGACGCTCACTGCATGAATGCTGATGCCCTCATCAATATGGCGTCCAGCATTGCAGATGCCATTTTGCAACTCTAAAGGCATTCCAAAAATGGGCATTAAGGATCCAAATTTGTGCCAGTTGTTTCTGCAAATAAACACTTTTGTTACTTACAGGAAATTACACAACACTAGAATAATAATCCAATATTTCTTCCATAGTTTTCAATTAAATCTGAACTGAGCACCAGACTACTGAGAGAATTACTGAATTATTTCATGTGTAATAACATGTAGTGCTGGTCTGATGCCAAAACCATGAATCAGGTACTAAAACTCGAACTAGCCCGATGCGAACCCAAGTGAGACTCCCTGCTATGTTCGCTGGTATCAAGCTAAGACCTTGACACCTGATTGAGGCTATATTACTTTGTATCTGCAACATAGGTTGAAATAAAACTTCTTTGCATCAACACTACAGTAAAGGGTTGAATTTCCAAGGAAATTCTCTTGATTGTCTGCCATAACTTCAGTGGAAGATCTGTGGGAACCCCAGAGTAATCCCATTAACTAAAGTTACGGCAGATTGTCAGGACTACCCCCATGGAAATTCAACCCTATACTGTGAATCCATAGTGTGAATTTTGCAATTTACTACTCCCAATGTAGAGTTTTGTGTGGGGGAAGATGCAGGATACGAATGAACGTCAGCATATCTGATCCGTGCCTCACCCAATTATCTTGTTATTCACTTCAATGGAGTGAAAATTGTGCGGAGGATGAATCGGACGCAGGTCAATCCGATTGAATTCCTGACATGTGCTCTCATTGTGCGGAACTCTGCTCCACAGAAATGTACTGCCACTTGAGCTCACAGGATGTGAAATCTAGTGAACAAAGGGAAAGCTTTCTCCATTCTTTATCTTGAAAAACATTAATATTGGCCCTGAATTTGCAGTCGGAGGTTTCCCGTGGAAAATGCCTCCAATCCACAAATAAAATGTCTGCGTAACTGGTGGCTCAGGAGACGAGGCATAAGTTTAGGGCCTAGGGACAGCACGGGCCAGCCCACACTGCGATATGTGTGCGTGCTAGGTCCGTGCAGCAGAGCAGGTCTCCAGTCATCTTGGGTAATCCTTACCACTGGACCAAGACCTAGCTCTGTCAAGCCCGTGTGGTGGCTGGTGTGCACCAGCCACAACACGTTAAAAAAATCCACACACAAGCATCTTCCACCCTTCAGGATGTAGTTCAGGACCTGGAATATTAGGTTCTTCATTGGAACACCTGTGACCTTATCTTCTTTTGGCGTGGAAGCAAGTCATCCTTATTTCGAGGGATTGCCTATGATATCAGGAGGTTTTTTTTAATTTCAAAATATACTTTATTCATATAAAAATTTGCACAATACATTCAAAAGCAGTTCAGTACATTTGGATGCGGTTAGCAATTCCATACATTACATTTGGATGCTGACCGCAGTTCCGTTCAATACATTTCTTTACTTTACATTTCAAGGTATGATTCATACAATCCAGGATACTTTGTGGTACGTTCATCAAGTTCCATTACATGTGTCACCATACAGTACACAGTGAGGGTACAGTTACATTTGTTTCCAACATGCATTACACAACAGAACTTGCATTTTACATGGCACTACATAGGTGTTTGCAGATCATGGAGCTCTATGTATACAAAAGGTTTACCATTGCAGCCCGAGGGGAGTTTTATACTGATTCCATCCCCTGGGTTTACTGTGGCGGAAGGGCTTTAAACTGTGGCCCTTCCCCACCGTGCCTTTGCAGCGGCTGCACCAATTTTAAGTGCGTCCCTCAGCGTGTGGTCCTGGATCTTGGATTGCCTCAGTCTGCAACACGCAGACGTGGACATCTCCTTGCTCTGGAGAACCAGCAAGTTTCGGCAAGACCAAAGTGAGTCTTTCACCGAGTTGATGGCCCTCCAGCAGCAGGTGATGTCTGTCTCGGTGTGTGTCCCTGGGAACAGCCCGTAGAGCACAGAGTCTTGTGTTATGGAGCTGCTTGGGATGAACCTCGACAGCAACCACTGCATCTCTTTCCAGACCTGCCTTGCAAAGGCGCAATCTTGAAGTAGGTGGGTGACAGTCTCGTCCGCCCCGCAGCCGACTCGGGGGCACCGTGCCGTGCTGCTGAGATGTCGGCTGTGCATGAACGCTCTGACGGGTAGGGCCCTCCTCACCGCCAACCAAGCTACATCTTGGTGCTTGTGTGACAGCTCTGGCGATGAGACGTTCTGCCAAATGAGTTCGACAGTCTGCTCAGGGAACCTCCCGACAGGGTCCACTCTCTCCTTCTTTTGTAGGGCGTCCAGGACCTTACGTGCTGACCGCTGTTTTATGGCTTTATGGTCAAATGGGTTTTTTGTGAAAAACTTTTCCACGAAGGACAGGTGGACAGGCATGGTCCAGCTGGTGGGGCCGTTTCGCGGCATCATGGCCAGACCCATCCTTCGCAACACCGGGGACAGGTAGAACCTCAGCACGTAGTGACACTTGGTGTTTGCGTACCGGGGGTCTGTGCCCAGCTTGATGCAGCCGCACACAAAGGTGGCCATCAGGATGAGGGCCACGTTCGGAACATCCTTTCCTCCATTGTCCAGAGATTTATACATTTTGTCTCTGCGGACATGGTCCATTTTGGACCTCCGGACAAAGTGGAAGACGGCCCGAGTGACTGCCGCGGCACAGGAGCGAGAGATGGGCCAGACCTGTGCCACGTGCAGCAACCCCAAGAGCACCTCACTCCTGATGACCAGGTTCTTTCCTGCCATGGAGAGGAAGTGCAGCTTCCACCATCCCAGTTTTTGCTTCACTTTGACCATGCGCTCGTCCCAGTTTTTGGCGCACGCCCCGTCCACTCCGAACCATATTCCCAACACCTTCAGGTAATCTGGCTTCACGGTGAAGGGAATAAAGGATCGGTCAGGCACCCAGTTGCCAAAGAACATGGCCTCGCTTTTGCTGTGATTGACCTTCGCTCCCAAGACCAGTTCAAACTGGTCGCAGATTGTGAGCAATCTGTGGACCGACTGCAGATCCGAGCAAAAGATGGCTACGTCGTCCATGTACAGGGAGGTCTTGACCCGAGCGCCTCCGCTGCCTGGGATCGTCACCCCTCTAATGCCCACATCCTTCCTGATGGACCCGGCAAAGGGCTCGATACAAGACACAAACAAGAGAGACGAGAGAGGACAGCCTTGCCTGACTCCAGATCTGATCGGAAAGCTTTCAGTTTCCCACCCGTTGAGTAGAACTGCGCTACTGATGTCTCTGTAGAGCAGTTGGATCCAATTGCGGATACCCTCCCCAAACCCCATTTTGGAGAGCACGTCCATCAGGTATGTGTGCGATATCCTGTCAAAGGCCTTCTCCTGGTCTAAGCTGATTACCCCCCTGTCCCACACGTAAGCGATCGTATCCCTGAGTAGCTCCAGGCTATCAGAGATCTTCCTGCCGGGGACAGCGCAGGTCTGGTCCAGGTGAATCACCAGCTCAAGAGCAGACTTGACCCTGTTGGCAATGACCTTTGACAGGATCTTGTAGTCCACATTGAGCAGCGAAATGGGCTGCCAGTTTTTGATTTCCTCCCTCTCCCCCTTCTGCTTGTAGATGAGGGTGATGATGCCTTCCCTCATTGATTCTGACATACTGCCAGCCAGAAGCATACTCTCGTACACTTCCAGCAGGTCTGGGCCTATTCAGTCCCACAGGGCCGAATATAACTCGACCGGTAAGCCGTCGCTTCCGGGAGTTTTACTCGTCGCAAGGGACCGGATAGCCTTTGTCACCTCATCCAGAGTTAACGGGTGGTCCAGACTCTCCCGCTCGCTGTCGTCTAGGACCTCTGTGATAGACGACAGGAACAACTGGGAGGCCGCGCGGTCTGTGGGCTTGACGTCATACAGCCTGGCATAGAAGGATTTGCTAATCCTCAGCATGTCAGGCTGCGAAAACGTCACAGAACCGTCTTCTTCCTTTAGGCTGGTGATCACAGTGCTCCCCCCGTGTACCTTTTGGAAAAAGAAGTGCGAACACGTCTCATCCTGCTCGACGGAGCGGACTCTGGAGTGAAAAATGATTTTGGAGGATTCTGAGGCAAAGTGCGAGGCTTGCTGGAACTCTTCGAGTTCCTCCGCGACATCGACCCCCATCGACTGCAACAGGAGCAGGTTTTGCATGTTCTTCTGGAGTTGGAACAATTCCCTCTGTCTCCCTCTCGCCTCCTGAACACCTTTGAGGATGAAGAACCTCTTAATGTTTGTCTTGATTGTTTCCCACCAGTGCATGGGGGAATCGCAGAGGGGTTTTACGGTTCTCCAACCTTTGTAATCGCTCTTGAGTTCCTCCACGTTTTCCAGAGTCAACGGTTTCACATTCAGCTTCCATATCCCTCTGCCAACTTTCTGGTTTTCCTGTGGGCGACAGTTGGCCAGTAGGAGGCAGTGGTCAGAGAAGAACACCGGTGTGATGTCGGTGGATCTGACCTTGAGCGTGTGGGACACAAACAGGAAGTCTATTCTGGAATGGGCGGACCCATCTGGTCTCGACCAGGTGTATCTGCGCAGTGCTCCGTCTGCAGGGTTGCTGAAGACGTCACACAGTTTGGCGTCTTTTACCGCGTCCATCAGGAGTCTGGACATGGTGTCCAGCTTGCTGTCGGCTCTGCTGGATCATCCAGCCGCATCGATGATGCAGTTGAAATCACCGCCCGGAATGACCGACCTGGACATCGCCAGCAGCAGTGGGAGCTGCTGGAAGAGGGCCAGCTGCTCGCTTCTGAGAGGCGAGGCATACACGTTAATTAGCCTTAGAGGGGAATTTTTGTACATTACATCTGCTACGAGAGGAGGCGGCCGCCCACCACCTCCTTAACTTCAGTGATGGTGAAGTGGCCTCCCCGCAGGAGAATGCCTAGGCCGGAAGACCGGCAGTCGTTGCCTCCTGACCATATGGATGGTTCATGGTCCCACCATCATGACCACTGCTGGTAACTGCTGGAGTGCGGCAGCCCCCACTCCTGCAAGAACAACAGGTCTTCTTTGACCTTGGTGAGGTACCCCAAGGTGGAAACATATCGCGTAGTGGATTTTACGCTACGCACGTTAATAGATGCAATTTTTAAATCCATGTTTAAGTTACAGGTTACAGTTCAAAACATTTACATTTCAAATAAACTGTCCTTTACATTGGAGACCTGCCCAGTGGCCGGTTCCTGCATACATAGATTTTCACTGTAAAAGTCTACTTCACCTGGGCTGGTATACTGGTCATCCTCTCCCGTGGGAGTGTTTCGACCAGGGGACTGGTGTCGTGTTGTCAGAAAGTCCGATATGACCTCTGCACTGTCCTCGCCTGGTGTTGGTGGTTCCCTCTTTTCCTCACTCACAACTTTCTCGAGCTGGCGTGCTTCGATCGCTGCGTCGCTCCCGGTATTCCGGAGGTGGGGTGTGCTGGGCACTTCACTGCTCCCGTTATCCCGGAGCTGGGCTGTGCTGGTCGCTTCTTCGCTCCCGGTGTTCCGGAGCTCGTGTGCGCTGGGCACTTCGCTGCTCCCGGATTCCCGGAGCGGGGCTATACTGGTCGCTTCACTGCTCCTGGTCGCCTGTGGCTGTGGGTTGGCGTATTGCTTCTTGTTCTGGTGGTGGTAGTGAGGGGCTTTGTCTCGCCTTTCGTCATCCGACGAGCTGATATCACTGCTGTCTGTCGTGGATGTAAGCTGCCTCTTCCCTTTCGTTTCAGCAGGGGCCCTTGCTTGCCTCTTTTCCTTCTGCTTGCGGGCCTTTTTCTTGACAGTCTCCCATCCCACTTCATCATCTGCTGCCTCCTCGTTCATGGACTCGGTGCGCTGGGGGAGAGCTTCGCTGCTGGGTGCTGGTGTCTCTCAGCTCATCGTAGCAGGCTTCTTTTCCTCCCTGACCCGTTCCGAGTCCATGAGCGGTTTTTTCTTTGCCCAGTGTGTTGGTCAGGGGGAGGGTATGGGTCTCCTCTGGAGCGTTGTGTTCCTCAGCTTCCTCCTCCTCTCATGCAATGTTCTTTGCTGCCTGCGCATAGCTGAAGTTGCGTTTGGGGCAGTTTTTGTAAAGATGCCCAGCCAGACCACAAAGGTTGCAGCACTTGGTCTCTTTACAGTCCTTTGTCTGGTGGCCTTCCTATGATATCAGGAGGTATGGAGATTCGCGGTCCTGGGCCTCTCCATGTACCCATGGGTAGAGGCCCATGTATCCCAGGGGTGTAGGTAATTCGCAAGCGCCTCTGGTATCACGTGGGCCGGCCCAACTAATAAAAGCAGGGAATCCCCATTCATAGTTAAGGGTATTCGGTATATACGGAAACCCCATAAGCATGAATGAGAATCCCTCCAAAAATATATCTATACATCAAGTAAATTTTTAAAAATTACATATTTAAAATTAATTAAAATGCAATTTACTTAAATATTTAAAACAGGAAAATTATTTTTTTTTTAAATAAATTTAAATGTTTTAAAGGCCATGCTTGACAGGAGCTGAAAGGATACAAGATGATGGTATCCTCATACATTATCCTCCTTCTGGCATGCACCTCTTGGGAGTTTCGTGTCGGGCATGCAATGCAACGAGTTCAGCCAGTGGTTGACCAAGAAGATGGAGAGAAGAATGAAGAAGAAGAAGAAAAAACAACAACAACACTTGATTTCACACTCAACCACCAGCTCCTCGGATGCTGCCTGACCTGTTGAGTAGTTGCAGCAGTAAACACCTCAAAGCGCTGGAGAACTACCACCAGCGCTGCCTCCGCAAGATCCTGCAAATCCACTGGGAGGATAGATGCACCAATGTCAGTGTTCTCGATCAGACCAACATCCCCAGTATCGAAGCACTGACCACACTTGACCTTTGGGCAGGCCACATCGTCCGCATGGCTGACACGAGACTCCCAAAGCAAGCGCTCTACTCGGAAGTCCTACATGGCAAGCGAGCCCCAGGTGGACAGAGGATACGTTTCAAGGACACCCTTAAAGCCTTCTTGATAAAGTAAAACATCCCCACCTGCACCTGGCAATCCCTGGCCCAAGACTGCCCTAAGTCGAGGAAGAGCATCTGGGAGGGCGCTGAGCACCTCGAATCTTGTCGCCAAGAGTATGCAGAAACCAAACGCAGACAGCAGAAGGAGTGTACGGCAAACCAGATTCACCACCCACCCTTTCCTTTAACCACTATCTGTCCCACTTGTGACAGAGACTGTAATTCCCATATTATACTGTACAGTCACCTGAGAACTCACTTTTAGAGTGGAAGCAAGTCCTCCCCAATTTTGAGGGACTGCCTATGATGATGATGGTGATTTGCAGCATTCCCTATCTTCTCAGAGGCCTTGCAAACATCCAGCAACACTCCCTGCACTCCCAAAGAACTTTTAACATGTATTGCATCAAGCCACTACTTCAATAAAATATTTAAAAATCCAGTCCAAATGCTTAAATGCAAACTTACCTGAAAGATGTTTGTGTCCCTTTAAGAACTGCTGACAGTATCTCTGTTAGTCTGTCGCTTTTCAGAGCGAGCATAGGGCCCAGCGCTAAACTCAATGTAAAGGTCCAAGTTTGCAGAGCGTGATGTCTGCGTCATGCTCTCCATATTTGCATCTCAAGGTATCAGTACCACTAAGGCCCTCACCAAAATGGCAGCCGCTGAGTCCCACACCAGAGAAGGGCATTTGACTGGCAGCCACAATTGTTTCTAGGATGGCGGTGGTAACTCGTGGCGGTAAGAAGCCTAATTTCTGGGCCATGGATTTCATTACATTGAGAGAGAACATTCATTTAAATATTTATTAATATTCTTATGGCAATTTCTGCAATTAATATTACAAATGCACAACACTTTTTAATACAATACCAGACCTGAGCTTAAAAAAATTGAGAAAGGTACTTAAAGCACTTTTATGCATATCTGTTGCATTTTTCCAAATTCACTTTCGCAGTAGGGTATATTTCACAAATTTACCCCCCCCAGCACAGAGCTTCTCCCATTGGGAGCGCATAATGCCATAGAAATCTTGCAGGGCCTACTGACTTCCATGCTTAAATTCTCCATATGCACAACTCCATGTTGAAAGTGTGACTTTGTAAAATGTCCCTTAATATTTGTACTTATGGCTGGATTAGACGTTGATCCATGTGACCCATATGGAACATGTTGGGCCATTTTATCCTCCAACAGCCAAGTCTGATATATGTAGTGGGAGAGGGAGGGCAGAAGTTAGGCAATAGCAACATGGGCTAAGTCATATCAGGAATTTGAACATGGAGGTCAGCTTGAATTCCCAATATTCACTCATGTTGTGCAAAGCTCTGTCTATGAGTGCTTAAATGGTAAACTGACGATTGAGCTGCCGCCAACATGTCGATGAAGTTTAGGTAATACATTGGCCATGACTCCCAAGGTGCCCATTACTCTGCAGGGTATGCCAGTATCATAAAATTGTACCTTTTAAAACAAATTACAGGGTAAATGTTATCTTTGTGCTCTCCAGGCATGGAGTCTTGCCCACTGGGAGCACACACCGGGAAATTACCAGAGTGCAGCCCTTGATTTTCCACTTATTCATTTCAATGGAGGTAGGGAGAAAATCACACAAGGTTATCACTATGTCTGAAAAGACAACATTACAGTTAACTCCTTAACATTGTGCCTGGATAGAATTAGTGGTTAAAAAGAATGAGTCACATTCAAGTGAAGTACATGACAGAAAGTGACATGTAGGTGTGAGTGCTGGGGCAGAAACAATTAGAGATGGGATGGATTTTCTGGTTTGCTTGACCCCCATTTGGCTTAACTGAGCTTCAATACATATGTGAAGAGCTAAATTTGTAGTCAAAGCCTTTGCAGTAGTTCTGAATTGATCTGCGTTCCTTATGACATAGCAAGTTCTGCTGGTTGGGATGATTTGCAAAATGAGCTGAGGCAACCCAGGTTGGAAAAAATAAGTGTTTTGGCTCAATACTGTGCGCACCCTGCTGGATACCGATGGTAGTGGCAGGCTGCTACAAATTGACACTTCACGACTGCTTCACCGTGTCCTGTTGTACAACTGAGTGATTCAACTGTTGTGGAAAGTATGCCAATATCAGACTCCATTTTGAATCCTTTTTTTAGCATTTATATATAAATGCTTGCTTTTTTTGAAGGTTAATGGGACAGTATCAAATTCCAATCTGTTGACCTTGAAAAATGCAACTGAAGAGACTGCCGGAAAGTACATCTGTGATGCTAATGTTCCAGGGACTAATCTACAACGCAGTTCTTACGTTAATGTCATCATTAAAGGTAAGATGGAAGGTGTTAAATTGTCATCGTTAAAGGTAAGATGGAAGGTGGAATGCCATCATTAAAGTTAAGATTGAAGGTGTTAAACTGTTATCATTAAGAGCAATTTCTTTACACAGAGCGTTACTGGAGCCTCATTTCAGTATTCAAATTGGGGTGTTATGCCGTACATAGAATTCCAACACCATTTTAAGGTACCAATGGACAGGGTATGCTCCATGCATGCTCCGTCCATTGCTACCAGTGACAGATCAGCCTAACCAGCAGTCCTTAAAGGGATCACTGCAGACCGCTCAGAAAAATGGCCAGGGTAATTTTAAAATTTTCTTTATGGGGTTAGAAGGAGCATGAATTCTCCTCCTGGTCCCACAAAAGTCTTACAATCTACTGCCGACTCCTTCGAGCCACCTCCCATGATTGCATCCCCCTCACTATAACTTGTAACTTCCATGGAGAAGCCGGCAGATTTCTCAAATACTCCATGCCCCCAGTTAGCAAGTTGTTCATGAGCATTGGTTCACTAAAATAGTCTGGGCTATTATTGGAACAAAATCTGAGGGACAGGATAAATCTTCATTTAGAAAGACATGAATTTATCAAGGACAGTCAGCATGGATTTGTTAATGGAAGGTTGTGTCTGACTAACTTGATTGCATTTTTTGAGGTGGTAACAAGGAGGGCCGATGGCGGTAATGCACTTGATGTGATGTATATGGATTTTAGCAAGGCTTTTGAAAAGGTCCCATGTGGCAGACTGGTCACGAAAGTAAAAGCCCATGGGATCCAGGGCAAAGTCGCAAGTTGGATCCAAAATTGGCTCAGAGACAGGAAGCAAAGAGTGATGGTTGATGGATGCTTTTGTGACTGGAAGGTTGTTTTCCAGTGGGGTTCCGCAGGGCTCACTACTAGGTCCCTTGTTTTTTGTGGTATATATCAATGATTTAGACTTGAATGTAGGGGGTATGATTAAGAAGTTTGCAGATTATACTAAAATCGGCTGTGTGGTTAATAATGAAGAAGAAAGCTGCGGACTGCAGGAAGATATCAATGTACCGGTCAGGTGGACAGAACAGCGGCAAATGGAATTCAATCCGGAGAAGTGTGGGATAATGTATTTGGGGAGTGCTAATAAGGCAAGGGAATACACATTAAATGGTAGGACACTGAGAAGTGTAGAGGAACAAAGGGACCTTGGAGTTCAGGACTACAGATCCCTGATTGTAGCAGGCCAGGTAGATAAGGTGCTTAAGAAGGCATACAGAACACTTGCCTTTATTAGGTGAGGCATAGAATACAAGAGCAGGGAGGTTATGCTTGAACTGTATAAAACACTAGTTCTGGTCGTCACATGACAGGAACGATGTGATTGCACTAGAGAGGGTACAGAGGAGATTTCTGAGAATGTTGCCTGGACCGGAAAATTTTAGCTTTGAGGAAAGATTGTATAGGCTGGATTTGTTTTCTTTGGAACAGAAGAGGCTGAGGGGAGACCTGATTGAGATGTATACAATTATGAGGGGCCTAGGTAGAGTGGATAAGAAGAACCTAGTTCCCTTAGCAGAGGGATCAACAACTAGCAGGCATAGATTTAAAGTAATTGGTAGGAGGTTTAGAGGGGATTTGATGGGAAATTTCTTCACCCAGAGGATGTTGGGGGTTTGGAACGACCTGCCTGAAAGGGTGTTAGAGGCAGAATCCCTTACCATATTTAAAAAGTACTGAGATATGCATTTGAAGTGCCATAACCTACAGGGCTACTGACCAAGAGCTGGAAAGTGGGATTAGGCTGAATAGCTCTTTGTCAGCCAGCGCAGACACAATGGGCCGAAATGGCCTCCTTCCGAGCCGTAAATTTCTATGGTTCTGTGATAATTTTTTGGGTTTTTACTTCGATGTTTTCCTTGTCCTCAGCAAGACTTGCTCCATATATCTATTATATATCTAAATATGTGGCACTGTAGTATACCCAGGGCTTAAACAGAAACCCTTATCACTGTGATTAGCTTCTTGAATATGTCGCAAGCTCTCTCATGATCTCCTAGAAAATGATAGGATAAGAACGGTATCAGAATGTGGCCCTGGCAATAAAGCATCGATCAAGTTTCTAAAGAAAGACAGCAGATAAGCAGGAGCAAAAACCGTACAACAAAATAAAGTGGTTTACAGAATCTGTTTATTTATCCTCAAACACAGAAAAGACCTTCCATTAATATCCATAATAATACTTGACCTGAGATAATATTCTTTCACAATATTGTTTTGTAAATTCTTGGTTTTTATTTCTGTGGAATCTCCTGTCTTTCTATTGAAGGCCTCAGAAGTACCGTTCCCTAGAAATACCCACAGCACCTCTTGAAATTTATACCAGGATCAAAAAAAATCAAAAATGTATCTTTCAAAATGAAGTAAAGCTGGCAATCATATTATTTAGAAATGCACAAAATGAATACTGTGGATAGGTGCTTTGGATTGACTGAACATCTTCTCCTAGCTGAAACTGTTACTATGTTACCCTGCTACAGATACTTAAAGACACAGAGATAGAATTTCCCACTAGAGCACCATGCCTTTGGTGAAAGATCAGCACAAACCTCTGAGATTGGTCATTTATGACATTTTTTCGGGGTCTCCACCGATCTTCTTCCAAAATTACAGTGTATAATCGAGAGAACCCGCGTGAAAATTCCAGGTGACCAAGAATATCTACTATTGGTACTATTGGTAGAATAGCACATTGGTACTAACGATATAGGTAAAAAACAGGAGGAAGTCCTACGAGACAAATTTAAGGAGCTAGGAACGAAATTAAAAAGTAGGACCTCAAAAGTAGTAATCTCGGGGTTGCTACCAGTGACACATGCTAGTCAGAGTAGGAATCGCAGGATAGTGCAGATGAATACGTGGCTTGAACAGTGGTACAGCAGGGAGGGTTTCAAATTCCTGGGGCATTGGAACCGGTTCTGGGGGAGGTGGGACCAGTACAAACCGGACGGTCTGCACCTGGGCAGGACTGGAACCAATGTCCTAGGAGGAGTGTTTGCTAGTGCTGTTGGGGAGGAGTTAAACTAATATGGCAGGGGGATGGGAACCAATGCAGGGAGACAAAGGGAAACAAAATGGAGACAGAAGCAAAAGACAGAAAGGAGATGAGTAAAAGTGGAGGGCAGAGAAACCCAAGGCAAAAAACAAAAAGGGCCACTTGGCAGCAAGATTCTAAAGGGTCTAAGTGGGTTAAAAGGGCAAGCCTGAAGGCTCTGTGCCTCAATGCGAGGAGTATTCGGAATAAGGTGGATGAATTAACTGTGCAGATAGCAGTTAACGGATACGATGTGGTTGGCATCATGTAGACATGGCTCCAGGGTGACCAAGGCTGGGAACTCAACATCCACGGGTATTCAACATTTAGGAAAGATAGACAGAAAGGAAAAGGAGGCGGGGTGGCGCAACTGGTTAAAGAGTAAATTAATGTTATTATAAGGAAAGACATTAGCTTGGATGATGTGGAATCGGTATGGGTGGAGCTACGTAATACCAAGGGGCAGAAAACGTTAGTGGGAGTTGTGTACAGACCTCCAAACAGTAGTAGTGATGTTGGGGAGGGCATCAAACAGGAAATTAGGGGTACGTGCAATAAAGGTGCAGCAGTTTCATGGGTGACTTTAATATGCAGATAGATTGGGCTAACCAAACTGGAAACAATACGGTGGAGGAGAATTTCCTGGAGTGCATAAGGGATGGTTTTCTAGACCAATATGTCGAGGAACCAACTTGGGGGGAGGCCATTTTAGACTGGGTGTTGTGTAATGAGAGAGGATTAATTAGCAATCTCATTGTGTGAGGCCCCTTGGGGAAGAGTAACCATAATATGGTGGAATTCTACATTAGGATGGAGAATGAAACAATTAATTCAGAGACCATGGTCCAGAACTCAAAGAAGGGTAACTTTGAAGGTATGAGGCGTGAATTGGCTAGGATAGATTGGCGAATGATACTTAAGGGTTGACAGTGGATGGGCAATGGCAGATATTTAGAAACCGCATGGATGAACTACAACAATTGTACATCCCTGTCTGGCGTAAAAATAAAAAAGGGAAGGATACTCAACCATGGCTATAAAGGGAAATCAGGGATATTATTAAAGTGAAGGAAGTGGCATACAAATTGGCCAGAAATAGCAGTGACCCCGGGGACTGGGAGAAATTTAGAACTCAGCAAAGGAGGACAAAGGGTTTGATTAGGGCAGGGAAAATAGAGTACGAGAGGAAGCTTGCAGGGAACATTAAAATGGACTGCAAAAGCTTCTATAGATATGTAAAGAGAAAAAGGTTAGTAAAGACAAACGTAGGTCCCCTGCAGTCAGAATCAGGGGAAGTCATAACTGGGAACAAACAAATGGCAAATTGAACAAGTACTTTGGTTCGGTATTCACTCAGAAGGACACAAACAATCTTTCGGATATAAAAGGGGTCAGAGGATCTAGTAAGAAGGAGGAACTGAGGGAAATCCTTATTAGTCCGGAAATTGTGTTGGGGAAACTGATGGGATTGAAGGCCGATAAATCCCCAGGGCCTGATGGACTGCATCCCAGAGTACTTAAGGAGGTGGCCTTGGAAATAGCGGATGCATTGACAGTCATTTTCCAACATTCTATAGACTCTGGATCAGTTCCGATGGAGTGGACGGTAGCCAATGTAACCCCACTTTTTAAAAAAGGAGGGAGAGATATAACAGGGAATTATAGACCGGTCAACCTGACATCAGTAGTGAGGAAATTGATGCAATCAATTATTAAGGATGTCATAGCAGCGCATTTGGAAAGAGGTGACATGATAGGTCCAAGTCAGCATGGATTTGTGAAAGGGAAATCATGCTTGATAAATCTTCTGGAATTTTTTGAGGATGTTTCCAGTAGAGTGGACAAGGGAGAACCAGTTGATGTGGTCTATTTGGACTTTCAGAAGGCTTTCGACAAGGTCCCACACAAGAGATTAGTGTGCAAAGTTAAAGCACATGGGATTGGGGGTAGTGTGCTGACGTGGATTGAAAACTGGTTGTCAGACAGGAAGCAAAGAGTAGGAGTAAATGGATACTTTTCAGAATGGCAGGCAGTGACTAGTGGGGTACTGCAAGGTTCTGTGCTGGGGCCCCAGCTGTTTACATTGTACATTAATGATTTAGACGAGGGAATTAAATGTAATATCTCCAAATTTGTGGATGACACTAAGTTGGGTGGCAGTGTGAGCTGCGAGGAGGATGCTATGAGGCTGCAGAGTGACTTGGATAGGTTAGGTGAGTGGGCAAATGCATGGCAGATGAAGTATAATGCGGATAAATGTGAGGTTATCCACTTTGGTGGTAAAAACAGAGAGACAGACTATTATCTGAATGGTGACAGATTAGGAAAAGGGGAGGTGCAACGAGACCTGGGTGTCATGGTACATCAGTCATTGAAGGTTGGCATGCAGGTACAGCAGACGGTTAAAAAAGCAAATGGCATGTTGGCCTTCATAGCGAGAGGATTTGAGTACAGGATCAGGGAGGTGTTACTACAGTTGTACAGGGCCTTGGTGAGGCCACATCTGGAGTATTGTGTACAGTTTTGGTTTCCTAATTTGAGGAAGGACGTTCTTGCTATTGAGGGAGTGCAGCGAAGGTTCACCAGACTTATTCCCGGGATGGCGGGACTGACATATTAAGAAAGACTGGATAAACTGGGCTTGTATTCACTGGAGTTCAGAAGAATGAGAGGGGATCTCATAGAAATGTTTAAAATTCTGACGGGTTTAGACAGGTTAGATGCAGGAAGAATGTTCCCAATGTTGGGGAAGTCCAGAACCAGGGATCACAGTCTAAGAATAAGGGGTAAGCCATTTAGGACCGAGATGAGGAGAAACCTCTTCATCCAGAGAGTGGTGAATCTGTGGAATTCTCTACCACAGGAAGTTGTTGAGGCCAATTCACTAAATATATTCAAAAAGGAATTAGATCTAGTCCTTTCTACGAGAAAGCAGGAATGGGGTACTAAAGTTGCATGTTCAGCCATGAACTCATTGAATGGCGGTGCAGGCTCGAAGGGCCGAATGGCCTACTTCTGCACCTATTTTCTATGTTTCTATGTTTCTATTTCAAGATCTACCCCCATGGGGTTTCAACAGTATCTCTTTGCCTCTGCCACTTCCCACCCTTCCCCTCGGCCACCAGGCCAAACTTCCTCTCAGGTAACCCCTGCCTTAGCCCTGAACTCAAATTTGTCCATGAGATCCACTTCGTACTCCCTCGACCTTATTCCAACTAAAATGCCCAAATTCCTTTTCTGGCTCCCATGTTAGCTGATATTGTTAACAACTCTCTCTCCTCAGGTACTGACCTCCTCTCCCTCAAATCTGCCATCATTATTTATCTCCTCAAAAAAACAATCCTTGAGCCCACTGTCCTTGTAAACTACCGCCCCATCTGCAACCTCTATTTCCTCTCCAAAGTCCTTGAACATGTTGTCTCCTCCCAAGTCTGTGCCCATCTTTCCCGCAACTCCATATTATAACCCCTGCAATCCCTGCAGTCAGGTTTCTGTCTCTACCGAAATTGCTCTTATCAAAGTAACAATTTACATTCTAAGTGTGTTGCAAAGGAAAACCATCTCCCCTTGTCCTTCTCGACCTATCTGCAGCCTTTGACACGGTTGACCACTCCATCTCCTCAAACGCATCTCCACTGTTGTCCAGCTGGATGGGACTGCACTTACCTGGTTCCATTTTTATCTATGAAAGCAAAATGCTGTGGATGCTGGAAATCTGAAATAAAAGTCAGAAAATGCTGTAAATGCTCAACAGGTCAGGCATTATCTGTGGAGTGGGAAACAGAGTTAACATTTCAGGTCGATGACCTGATGAAAGGTCATCAACCTGAAGCGTTAACTCTATTTCTCATAGCCAGAGAATCACTTACATAAGAAATAGGAACAGGAGTAGGCCATACGGCCCCTCGAGCCTGCTCCGGCATTCAAAAGATCATGGCTGATCTGATCATGGACTCAGGTCTACTTCCCCGCCCACTCCCCATAACCCCTTACCCTGTTATCATTTAAGAAACTGTCTATTTCTGTCTGAAATTTATTCAATGTCCCAGCTTCCACAGCTCTCTGTGGCATCGAATTCCAGATTTACAACCCTCTGAGAGATTAAATTTCTCCTCATCTTAGTTTTAAATAGGCGGCCCCTTATTCTAAGATCATGCCCTCTAGTTCTCGTCTCCCCCATCAGTAGAAACATCCTGTTTGCATCCAGCTTGTCCCATCATAATCTTATACGTTTTGATAAGATCACCTCTCATTCTTCTGAATTCCAATGAGTAGAGGCCCAACCTACTCAACCGTTCCACATAAGTCAACCCCCTCATCTCCAGAATCAACCTAGTGAACCTTCTCTGAAGTGCCTCCAAAGCAAGTATATCCTTTCGTAAATATGGAAACCAAAACAGCACGCAGTATTCCAGGTGTGGCCTCACCAATACCTTGTATAGGTGTAGCAAGACTTCCCTGCTTTTATACTCCATCCCCTTTGCAATAAAGGCCAAGATACTATTGGCCTTCCTGATCACTTTCTGTACCTGCATACTATCATTTTGTGTTTCATGCACAAGTACCCCCAGGGCCCGCTGTACTGCAGCACTTTGCAATCTTTCTCCATTTAAATAATAACTTGCTCTTTAATTTTTTTCTGCCAAAGTGCATGACCTCACACTTTCCAACATTATACTCCATCTGCCAAATTTTTGCCCACTCACTTAGCCTGTCTATGTCCTTTCGCAGATTTTTTGTGTCCTCCTCACACATTGCTTTTCCTCCCATCTTTGTATCATCAGCAAACTTGGCTACGTTACACTCAGTCCCTTCTTCCAAGTCGTTAATATAGATTGTAAATAGTTGGGGTCCCAGCACTGATCCCTGTGGCACCCCACTAATTACTGGTTGCCAACCAGAGAATGAACCATTTATCCCGACTCTCTGTTCTGTTAGTTAGCCAATCCTCTACCTATGCTAATATATTACCCCTACCCCGTGAACTTTTATCTTGTGCAGTAATCTTTTATGTGCACCTTGTCAAGTGACTTCTGGAAATCCAAATACACCACATTAATTTGGTTTCCCTTTATCCACCCTATTCATTACATTCTCAAAGAACTCCAGCAAATTTGTCAAACATGACTTCCCCTTCATAAATCCATGCCGACTCTGCCTGACCGAATTTTGCTTTTCCAAATATCCTGCTACTGCTTCTTTAATAATGGACTCCAACATTTTCCCAACCACAGATGTTAGGCTAACTTTTTGTCTGCCTTCTTTTTTAAATAGCGGCGTTACATTTGCAGTTTTGCAATCTGCTGGGATCTCCTGCAATGGCTTCTCTTCCCACTCCCGCATCGTTAACTCTGGTGTCACCCAAGGATCTATCATTAGCCCCCTCATATTTCTCATCTACATGCTGACCCTCGGCGACATCATGTGAAAAACAGCGTCAGTTTCCACATGTACTGACGGCACCCAACTCTACCTCACCACCACTTCACTCAACGCCTCCACTGTCTCTAAATTGTCAGACTGCTTGTCCGACATCCAGTACTGGATGAGCAGAAATTTTCTCCAACTAAATATTGGGAAGACCGAAGTCATTGTG
Organism: Pristiophorus japonicus; assembly: GCF_044704955.1. Classification (NCBI taxonomy): domain Eukaryota; kingdom Metazoa; phylum Chordata; class Chondrichthyes; family Pristiophoridae; genus Pristiophorus; species Pristiophorus japonicus. The sequence goes on from NC_091986.1 coordinate 60,093,133, forward strand.
TTGACATTGAATGCAGACTTTCTGGCAGGCTTCCCAATGCACCAAGTATTCTTCTGTAGCCTGGCCCATCAAAGTCCTCATCTGAGTCCTCTGCAGCAGAACACATGTGTGACCTTGCCCTCCAGCGAGCTAGCATCTGCGTCATTATTTCTCCTTTCCCTGGCTACATTGCTGCTGTGTCTGGTGTCCCACCATGTGCAGTTCCCACCTGTGCGGCGCCTTCGGGACGGGTGACTGGGTGGCATCACTGGGACCCAGGTTGCCGGTTAGAGCATGGGCAGGAGCATTGGCGGTGCCCAGGCACGGCAGAGGAGCGGGAACGTCAGGGCGGATGAGCAGCAAGAGACCATGGCGGAGGTGCGGTGAATGATTGAGGCAGAGCGGTGAGAGATCGTGGCTAAGGTGTGACAAAAGTTGAGCGGCGAGAGATGATGACTGAAGTGCAGCAAATGAGGGTGCAGGGCCCAGAAGAGCCGAGGGCACAGGGACAGCACAGGCTAGCTCACACTGCCATATGTGTGCGCAGTAGTCTGTGCAGCAGAGCAGGTCTCCAGTCGTCCTGGTTTATCCTTGCCACGGGATAAAGGCCGAGCTCTGTCAAACCCGTGTGGTGGTTGATGTGCATCGGTTACCACATGTTAAAAAAAATCCACGCACAGGCATCTACCACCCCCTCAATTGGAGGAGTTCAGGACTGGAACATCGGGTCCTTCATTGAAACATCAACAAATTCAACCCTTTTGGTGTGGAAGCAAGTCATCCTCATTCGACGGGCCGCCTATGATGGTGATGATGATGCTATCCTCTAAGATACATGCTCTGTCAGTATCTGATCTGGTAGCTGTGAGTGTAAAATCAAGTGATGGTGTGTCTTCACCATCACTCTCTTTTTCTTTCTCCACTGCCTAGCTAGGTAGCATTTCTTGGGTATCTGAAAGGAAAAGGGCACAAGAGTAAGGGTGTGGTAAGGGCCAACACCGTCTCCTCCATGGAGGTTAGACCATGCAGGTGTGCCTCACCCCTCTGGTTAGTTTCTGCTGCCTCCAGTTGTGCATCACCTGCTCCTGCAAAAGCGAAGGAAGTGTGTCAGTGAGTGTCGTGCAATGTGTCTGGGTGCCATGATTGAATAGCTGGCTGTGTGCAAGCTGTGGGATGTGGGTCTGAAGCTTACAACAGTGCTACATGTGTGAGGGCGAGGTGAAGCATATAAATGTAGGTATGAGTCCTCATTGATAGAGATTGTTGGTAGGTGAGAAATGGGGGTGTCTTCTTCTTAGGTAGTCCCCTCGAGTCGACGATGACTTGCTTCCACACTAAAATGAGTTCTAAGGTGACTGATGAGACTAATGCGGGATCTACAGTCTCTGTCACAGGTGGGTCAATGGTGCTTGGTGGGACAGGTGGTTGGAGTTCTTGGCTTGTCATACGCTTCTTCCGCTGTTTGTACTTGGCTTCCATGTGCCCTCGGTAAAGTGACTCTAAGTGTTCGGTGCCTTCTCGGATGCTTCCCTTCCACTTTGAGTCGTCTTGGGCCAGGGATTCCCAAGAGATGGAGGGGATGTGCGAAAACCCGGAACTTGCGATCTGTCAAAGTATGAAGATCTACCAAACCAAAAGTAAAATCATTTTCGTTGTCCTGCAAATCCCCACGAAAGTCTTACAGCTGATAAAAGCAGGAATGGGGTCTTCTTTCACCAATGTAAGAGTTAATATAAATCTTAAATTAAAAATTTTAAAATTAAAAAATGATGCACAAGCATCTAAAATTATTTTTGCAAATTTTGGCCCGGATTAAAATCTTTAAAATTACTTTTCAAAATTAAAAAAAAATTGTATTTGATGTATTGAAAGGACTTTTAATTATATTTGAAAATGAGAACATTTATTTTTATTAGAATTATGTAAATAATTTTATTATTTGGGGATTCCATTGGTTGTCATTAGCAGATTCCATTCGGAAATGACAGCAATGGAATTCTCCTTTCTGATTGAACAACTTGGCCCACGTGATCCCAGGGATGCTTCCAAACTGCCTGCATCCCTGGCATCCATGGGGCTTTATGCAGGCATAAGTCTGCAGGCCCAGGACCTGAAGTCTCCACAGTTCGTATATTTTAAGCAGGTTGTAGGCGCACTCTGAAGGTACGCCTCCAATAGCATTTTTGGGCCATTGAAATGACCCTGCGTCCAGAAACTTGGCAGAGAGCAGAAATCCTGGCACACTAAAGATTCATTCCAATTTCTCTATTTTATCCCAATCTCATTAATATGCTGTATATTACTTTACCATGTGAGTGGTGAAAATGTAATCCTGTAGTTCTGGGTTTATTTTCAATTGTGCTTCTCATTATTTATCGAGCTATTACTATCATCATCATCATACGCAGTCCCTCGGAATCGAGGAAGACTTGCTTCCACTCTTAAATTGAGTTCTTTGGTGGCTGAACAGTTCAATACGAGAGCCACAGACTCTGTCACAGATGGGACAGATGAGGGAAGGGGTGGGTTTGCCGCACGCTCCTTCCGCTGCCTGTGCTTGATTTCTGCACGCTCTCGGCGATGAGACTCGGGGCGGTCTTTGGCCATGGACTCCGAGTCAGTGGGGATGTCGCACTTTATCAGGGAGGCTTTGAGGGTGTCCTTGTAACGTTTCCGCTGCCCACCTTTGGCTCGTTTGCTTCTCATTATTTATCTAGCTATTACTATACAGATCAGTAATTAATACCTAATTTCTCCTTTAGGTATTGAATTTCATACCAGCACTGATTTGACTACTGGGATTGGGCTATCAATCGCCACTGGTTCATCCACTATCCTGGGAGAGTCTACCAGCACTGGACTATTCACCAGTGCTGGATTGTCCACCACCATTCAATCATCTCAATCATCGACTACCTTTGGACCATCTATCAGCATTGCACCATCCAGCAGTCCTGGCCCATCAATCACCATTGTGCTATCCACCAGTGAGGGACAGTCTACCATTATGCAGTCATCGATTAGCTTTGAATCATCCAACGGCACCAAATCATCTATGGAAAATACTGAAATACCAATCAACAAAACCAAATCATACACAACAACAAATTATTTGAACAGCACAAGTGCCATTGTCCATACCATTGCTGACAAAGGTAAATATTACTTTCTGGGTGTAAGTAAGAATATTATTTAGCTTCACATGATTTTTGCTTAACTTTAGTAAATGAAACCAGGAGGCACAGTGATACTCTCCTTCAGTCCAATAAATGTAGGGCAGTAACTGTTAGTTAAAGACAGACCTCCTTCAGATGAAGCTGATAGATGGAATTATTTATTGTCCACATATTGAAATCTTGGAACTTAGAAACAGTGGAATCAGTCTGAAGGTAACAGAGAAGATCTTTATTTTGTATAGTTTGTGATTTGCATCTGCTAGGGAATAGATATTCTGGAATGTGAAGATAATCAAAAAATATGTGATTGCGTTCCTTTAAAAAAAAATATATATTTTGAGAAGCATTGTAGCCGATAAATTATTTCTCCATGACATACTACTTTTTATCTTTTAGACTATTTACATAATTTCCAGTACTCATTGCCATACCTGTAGTGGAAATCTGGGAGCTTACTGTTACACAAGACGGGTTATTTTTAACTTTCCATACTTTTAATTGATTTAAGTTTTATATTAATTCTATCAAGTGCTTAAATGTGTATCAGAGTTGCTGCAGACTCCTATCAATTTTGATTCAACATTTTACTAGTTGAAGTGAAGTTGTGCCTGCACAAATCTTTTTTCATTACTATGCAGATGAGACAAAACTTGGAACAGTGATGAAATATAGTCACAGACTTCAAGAGGACAGAGACAGGCTGGTGGAATGGGCAGAAACATGGCAGAAAAGTGTTGCAGTGATACATTTTGGTAGGAGGAATGAGGAGAGATCATGCGCACTAAATGGTTCAATTTTGAAGAGGGTGCAAGATTAGAGAGACCTGGGAGTGTTTGTGCACCAATCTTTGAAGGTGGCAGAAGAGGTTAAAAGAGCAGTTAAACATATGGGATACTGGGCTTTATAGCTAGAGGCATAGAGTGCAAAAGCCAGGGAGTTATGTTAAACTTATATAGAACACCAGTTGGCCCCAGCTGGAGTATTGTGCCCAATTCTGGGTACCACACTTTAGGAAGAACGTGAAGGCTTTGGAGAAGGTACGGAAGAGAATTACTAGAATGGTTCCAGGAATGAAGGATTACAGTTATGTGGATAGACAGGAGAAGCTGGAATTGTTCTCCTTAGAGCAGATAACACAAAGAGGAGATTTGATAAAGGTGTTTAAAAACACGAAGTGTTTAGATAAAGTAAATAAAGAGGAACTATTTCCAATGGCTGAAGGATCAATAACAAGAGGGCACAGATTTAAGATGATTGGCAAAAGTACCACAGACTTTTTACGCATGAGTGGTTAGGATTTGGAATGCACTGCCTGATAGGGTAATGGATACAAATTCAATAGTAACCTTCAAAAGAGAATCAGATAAAAGCTTGAAGGAGAAAAAACTGCAGGGATATAGGGAAAGAGCAGGAGAGTGAGACTAACTGGATTGCTCTTTGATGGTGCCGTAGATTCAATGGGCCAAATAGTCTCCTTCTGTGCTGTACTATTCTAGGATTCTATTGTGTGCACTGATGATGGGATGGAATAATTCTTGGTCCCGTTTTCTTAGTTTTCAATTCATCCATTCTTGATTTGAATGCAGAGAACACTGGGGGTGAAATTGGTCTTTGTCAATATCACAAAATGGGCGATAGCGAATCGGCAGCCTGCTTTATACCTGGCCCAATTTTATTTTCCATTGATTATGCCGTAGACCAATTTCTTAACCTGCTGACAGACACCACAGATGCCCTGTAGAGGATGGCACATTGGATCAGATGCCGGATTTAAGCAAGTCTCTGCTCAAAAACCTGAGACAACTTTGAGGGCAGCTATCAGTGATGTAATGGCGAGTGACGTTCCTTCACCGCTGACCACGAAATCTGAGCCATATTTATTAAAAGAATAGGTGCAATAACTTTATTTTTATGCCTGCTCAGGAGCATTTATTAAAATTTAAAGCCAACTGCCCCCACCTGCCCTGGCAATTAGAATGACCATTCCTACCATACGATTTTCCTCGATAAATCCCAAAGCATAAATCACACCTGATTGGAGGTTTTGCATCCTATTGACTATTCCCTTCTGGCTTAACCTATATATAGATGCAGACTAGTTCAATTTTACTGAAAACTTGTACTTTACTAATGGTATTTTTTACGAATTGGCACTGCTGCAATATTGGTCCATGCGATGGGATGCCTATTGGGAATTTGAGCACATAGATCAGCGGGCCCAAAGTAATGGATGGAAAATCACAAGGAGCTTTTAAAAAATTTGCTCAGGAGATGTGGATGATGCTGTCTAGTTCACATTTCTGGCTCTTCCGTACTCATCCTGAGAAGGAGATGGTTGGCCTTCTCCTTGAACCACAGCAGTCCTTGTGCCCGAATGTCTGAAAGGCACTCCTGCCACGTGAAGCTCTGCTCGGAGATCATGAATTTATAAAATCTGCCCTATTGGTATGGTGGATACTGAAAATGAAAGCACTGAGTGACTATAAGTCATCATAGGCAGTCCCTTGAACGAGGATGACTTGCTTCCACATGAGTTCACAGATGTTTCGATGAAGGACCTGATATTCCAGTCTTGAACTCCAATTGAGGGGGTGGAAGATGCCTGTGCGTGGATTTCTTTAATGTGTGGTAATCATTGCACACCAGCCACCACAAAATGGGCGATGTGACTATAAGTAATGCAAGCCTGGCTCATCAATGACGTATTTTCCCCCAAACACTTAGGGGAGAATTTTTCGGTGAGTCAGCAGCCAGGTTTGGTAGCAGTCCAGGTGGGAATTTTTTTTTTGACAGTGGGTGAAGAACCCACTGTCAACCATCTGCCACGCTACTTTCCCAGATGTCAGATCTGTCAACGTTGAACAGACCTGACACGCAGCGGCTGGGGAGGCAATTTAGGTCATTATGATCTTGTTAGTAGCCTATTAAAAATAATTTTGAGCTGAACGTACCATTCTACAAGGTTGTCCACAGGGTTTACATGCTCGGAGATTATGTCCGGTAAGGATGTCAGGAGTAGTGTGACCATTAATTAATTTATTTACTTGACAGCTGCAATTGTGTTATAAAAGCTCCCATCTCACAGCTCTTCATTTTCCAACATCAAAAACTGTTGCTTACTGCATTTGGAAGACAGATTGAGCTTTATGCAGGTTGCAAGTGTTTGGAGCAATCTCTCTATCCAATGTCACCTCATTGGAACATCCTTTCTCACCATTGACTGTTCATCGGCTTTCTATTACATCAGCATCGGTGCCCTTGAAATTATCTCACCTTGGTTCTCAGAATCCCACCACGATCATCACCAACACCAGCAGCACCAGACACACCAGCAGCACCAACAACAACAGCAACCTTCTCCGCAATCAACATATGATACACAGGATACAGGGCATCAGCACCCAACCACATTACTGCCCGAGAGGCCAGCGATAGCCTCACCAAGGCCACATTTACTTCACTTGGCGCTGTACACACTGGCTTCAACATGATGCACCAGGTTAGCACCACCCCACATCAACACCATAAAGCATTCCTACAATGCCCAAGCCATTCCTTTCACATTGATCATATTGCGGGGGATGGAGCGGGGGGGCGGGGCGGGGCGGGAGGTTACTGTTATGTCTCACCATTCATTGCAACTCACTAAGCCACTTCCAAAGGTGCACACAAATCTGTCCACGAAGGCAAAGTGTTGAAAATAAAGATTTAAATGTTTGACAGCACATTAACAGAAACTTTACATGATCATTGGCTAAAACACCCAAGTGTCTACCCTTGTGTGGTGTTAGTTGGTATGATTGCACTAGGATGAGGGTGAGTATGAGGGATGGCTAGTGGGATGGGGATGTGATAATGTAGATAGAGAGGGATGGGTGAATGTGCAAGATAAGTTGGTGTGAGTAAGGATGTGCAGAAGTAGGGTAGGAAAGGCAGAGTGATGAGGATGGTATGAGATTGAGTGTGGCTTTGTAGTAACATTTTGTGACCTACAGAGACTATTGAAAGGTTTGCACCACTGCAGCCTGGTCCTCCTGATGACATCCCTGCTCGTGTCCTCCTGTGCAATGTGCAACCAGGCTGTGTTGATCTCCTAGGCAGGTCTCTTCCACCCATTGGAAGGGAAGAGAACCTCCCTGCGTGTTGTGACTCCCTCCATTAGCATATATAGAGTCATGGGAAAGCCTGGGGACAGCTGTGCACCTCTGTGCAGTCATTGCCAGTATTTGCAGTACCTCAGTGTTTGTATGATGCTGACAGCACAACTGCCAAAATAAATTTGGACATGATCTCTTTAAGGAAACCGGCTGATTACGTATCATCAAATGACATCATCAGACCCACTTCCTTTAATTGGTTGGCAAACACAATGGGTGCGCTTAACAAGCCCAATTAGGGGGAAATCATTTTGTAGAGTGGGCCGCCAACAACGCTAGCTGCAACGAACCCACCGAGGTAGGGGAAAACGTGGGCTTAATTCCTGTATCTTTTCTTATCCATAAAGCCCATCAGTCCTGAATTTATACCGGGTTCATCTGATCTCCTGCCGTAACTTGTCTGTGACATTGAAATTCACCACTGTTAGATTTGATATGAAAGGTTAATTTTTCAAGTCTGCGCAGTGCCCACTCGAATTTCCAATTTGTGCTAATACTCGCTAAAGCTTCATTCAGCATTGCGGACTGCAAAATTAACCCCGATGTTTGGGATCTTATATCATTTTGTTACTGTGTATTTTGCAGAGCCTGAAGACACTGTTTCTGTGGCAGTGGTGGTAACTGTGATCCTGATCTTGGTGATCTGTACTGCTGTATTATCTTATCTTATCAGATACTGGCAGGTCAGGAAGAAACTGTAAGTATTGTTTTGTCGATCTTTAAATTATTGCAATTTAAATTTGAATCAATATGTTTACAAACTTTTGGCAGAAAGCAAAATACTGCAGACGCTGTATATCTGAAATAAAAGCAGAAAATGTTGTAAACACTCAGCAGGTCAGGCAGCATCTGTGGTGAGAAAAATAGAGTGGGAGAAATTCACTATCGCCCCGTTTGGGGCGTTAATTTTTCAAAGTTTGAAAAGTTAGTACCAAGCGCTAACGATTTCAAACTTTTAAAAAAATTGCCGTTTACGCTCCAAGATTTAGTGGAGCACTTAATCAAGCACTCCACTTCTTTCTTGGAGCGCTAATGGCAGCAGACAGGGCAGATACCTCAGAAGCGCTGCACACTAGGCTGTGCAGTGCTGCCACATTCAAAGGGCCCTTCACTCCCTTAAAAGGAAGGGCCATCGCTGCAGGCTCTGCAATTTAAAAGTCATCTTCCTGGACCACCCGCACGATCAGCCCAGTTCTCAAACAGAGTGCCGGGCTGAACGATTATGGGCAGGAACCCATGAAAGAAACTCCAAGAAGAAAGGTAAGGTTTTTTTTCACTTACCTTGGCCACCTCACCTTTAATCATCGCCCTATAGCAGCGGGCCACCCGATCCACGCCTCCTGCAGCTGTCAGTGCTGTCCCCCTAAGTGAATTTTGGATCTGGGGGGGTTACTGAAGCAATGCGCATGGTGATAACATCACGGTCTCTGGGCGCAGGAGATCGGGGCGCACGCTGTTGGCAGGAGTCGACGTCAGCGCCGCACTTGGTCGCAATGGCATTTACGCCGCGTTAGCGCCCCTCCGGGGCAGCACGGGCCAGCCCACACTGCGATATGTGTGTGCACTAGGTCCGTGCAACAGAACTTGTCTCCAGTCATCCTGGTTAACCCTTGTCATTGGATAAAGGCCTACCTAGCTCTGTCAAGCCCGTGTGGTGGCTGATGTGCAACCGTCACCACACGTTAAAAAAATCCACGCACAGGCATCTTCCACCCCTTCAACTGGAGTTCAGGACTGGAATATCGGGTCCTTCATTGAAACATCTGTGAACTCGTGTGGAAGCAAGTCATCCTCGTTCGAGGGACTGCCTATGATGAAGATGAACAGATATCAGTGGGCAGTCAATCACCAGAGATAGAGAAATCAAGAGGAAGACAAGAGTCAGAGATGGACCACGTGTAGGTAAGGGAGGATTAGAAATTAGAAGCAAAATTAATTAAATTCTCTGGCTCAGGGTGAGAACAGGAAGTAAAACCGACACAGTCATGTATGTATATGAAGAACTCAGAGGGAACCTGAGTAGGATTGGAACGAAGAAAGCTCAACATTTCCTACAAAAAGATGAAAGGCCATCGACCCGAAACATTATCCCAATCTGTATTTGGACTTTCAAAAGGCTTTTGACAAGGTCCCACACAAGAGATTAGTGTGCAAAATTAAGGCACATGGTATTTGGGGTAATGTATTGACGTGGATAGAGAACTGGTTGGCAGACAGGAAGCAAAGAGTGGGAATAAACAGGTCTTTTTCAGAATGGCAGGCAGTGACTAGTGTGGTACCACAGGGTTCAGTGCTGGGACCCCAGCTCTTTACAATATACATTAATGATTTAGACGAAGGAATTGAATTTAATATCTCCAAGTTTGCAGATGATACTAAGCTGGGTAGCAGTGCGAGCTGCGACGAGGATGTTAAGAGGCTGCAGGGGGACTTGGACAGGTTAGGTAAATGGGCAAATGCATGGCAGATGCGGGATAATGTGGATAAATGTGAGGTTATCCACTTTGGTGACAAAAACAGGAAGGCAGATTATTATCTGAATGGTGACAGATTAGTAAAAGGGGAGGTGCAACGAGACCTGGGTGTCATGGTACATCAGTCATTGAAGGTAGGCATGCAGGTACAGCAGGCAGTAAAGAAAGCAAATGGTATGTTGGCCTTCATAGCGAGGAGATTTGAGTATAGGAGCAGTGAGGTCTTGCTGCAGTTGTACAGGGCCTTGGTGAGACCACACCTTGAGTATTGTGTGCAGTTTTGGTCTCCTAATCTGAGGAAGGATGAGCTTGCTATTGAGGGAGTGCAGCAAAGGTTCACCAGACTTATTCCCAGGATGGCAGGTCTGACATGAGAAAAGACTGGATCAGCTAGGCTTATACTCACTGGAATTTAGAAGAATGAGAGAGGATCTCATAGAAATGTGTAAAATTCTGACGGGACTGGACAGGTTAGATGCAGGAAGAATGTTCTCGATGTTGGGGAAGTCCAGAACAAGGGGACACAGTCTAAGGATAAGGGGTAAGCCATATAGGACTGTGATGAGGAGAAACTTTTTCACCCAGAGAGTTGTGAACCTGTGGAATTCTCTGCCACAGAAAATTGTTGAGTCCAGTTCGTTGGACATATTCAAAAGGTAGTTAGATGTGGTCCTTACGGTTAAAGGGATCGAGGGTATGGAGAGAAGGCAGGAGTGGGGTACTGAGGTTGAATGATCAAGCTTGATCATATTGAACGGTTGTGCAGGCTCAAAGGACCAAATGGCCTGCTCCTGCATCTATTTTCTATGGCCCCAAGTTTCGTGCCGCGATGAAAACGGCGCACCTCCGAGCTGGGCGCCTGTTTTTCGCGCCGAAAACTGCGCCTAAAAAAAAATCCGATATTCTCGAGCTCCTTGGAGCTCGATGTCTGCTTGGCGCGGCGCGCTCTTTGCAGCAGGGGGCGGAGCCTAACACTCGCGCCGATTTTAAGCAGCAGGGGGCGGGTACAATTTAAATTAGCCTTCGTGGCGCCGGCAACCCTGCGCGTGCGCGTTGGAGCGTGCGCAGTCTCACACAAACATTGGCACTCGGCCATTTTTTAAAATACTGCAGAAAAAGTGAAGATTTGTTTCTTGGACCCCTGCAAAGGCTTGTAATTTAATTTTTTTTGATATTTCTGTGTGTGAGGGAGTGCTTTTAGCAGCACTGCTGAATAAATCACCTGCTGAAATCAGTGAGTTCAGCTTTTCACTGCTAAACTTGCAGAACCGGTGCTGCATTGGTACAGGCAAATTAAGGACTGTGTGTTTGGAGAAATAAGAGTGCCAATTCAACTTTGCAATAATACGTGGTGATGCAGCACCCATTCTGCAAATTTAAATATAAAACTGTCGATGTGGCTGCCTCTTCCTGTCCAAATGGCCTCAGTCCCCCTCACAGCTCGAAGGCTGCTGCTGTATCTTCGGCTGCCGGCCAGCCACTGACGCCGCTGATATCCTATGGCCGAATGGCCTCACGTCTGTCCGCTGCTGATTCTTTGGCTGCCAGCCAGCCACTGACGCCGCCCCTAAAGCGTGGCCGAATGGCCTCAAGAACCTTAATGAGGCTGCGTGTGTCCTGCGTTGATTCTTCGGCTGCCGGCCAGCCACTGACGCCGCTGCTATCTCATGGCCGAATGGCCTCAGGTCCATCCGGTGTTGCTTCTTCGCGGCCAGCCATGAAGAGAATGAAGGCCTGCCTCAAGCACTGCAGCTCAGCTCGAAGCTTGCTGTCGCTGCCGTCGAGACACTGACGCCACACCCCTGCCTGTCTCCAACATGAAAGGCCTGCCTGAAGCACTTTCACACAGGTAGGAACATGGTTTATTTAATCTTTTCTTTGCTTATAAATTTTTATTCAGCTTGGATTTATTTGTATAATATTTGTATAAGTATAACTAAGGATTGATTGTAGAATTTAATGACTTCCCTTCCCCCCCCCTCTCCCCCCCCCCCCCCACCTCGTTCCCTACGCCTAATTTGTAACCTACGCCTGATTTTCTGAAGTGTAGACAAGGTTTTTTCGAAGGTACAAAAATCTTCACTTATCCATTCTAAGTTAGTTTCGAGTAAGTTTTCACTCACGAAACTTTGAAATCAGGCGTAAGTGGCCGGACACGCCCCCTTTTGAAAAAAAAATTCTGTTCCAAAGTGAAACTGTTCTACCTGACTAGAACTGGAGCAAACTAAATGTGGATAATTCCGATTTCTAAGATACTCCGTTCTACACCAGTTGCTCCTAAATATCAGGAGCAAATCATGTGGAAACTTGGGGCCTATGTTTCTATGTTTCCTCTCCCCACAGTTGCTGCCTGACCTGCTGAATGTTTCCAGCAATTTCTGGTTTTATTACAGCCTCATTGCAGGCTACAGAGCAATGTATATTAATTTGAAAAAGTACAGTATGAATGTCATTCAGCACAGTCCCCTGTACTATTGTGCAGAATCACTCAAGTTCTGATTTGTGTACATTTTTGAGCCATACAAATGAGGATATTTCTCATTATAGGTTGAGCTTTCACTGCAGTTATGAAGTTGGCAAATGGTCTATTGCACATGAAAACAAGCTGAGCACTTCGATTGATATATAAAGAATTTATACAGCGCCCTTCATGTCCTCAGAATGTCCCAAAACCATTCATGGAATTCAGCCAATGAAGTACTTTCAAAATATATTCACTGCTGTAATGTAGGGAAATATGACCACCAATCTGCACACAGATAAATGACCAAATAATCTGTTTTAGTGTTGTTGGATGAGGGATACACATTGGACAGGACAGCTGTTAAACTGTATGGGCAACTCCAGCTGAAATTAAGAATCTGTGATAATTGTCTTTTTAGAGGTACAGTATGAATACTTAAAAGCTTAGTCCTAGTTATTCAAAATATTACTGGAAATGTTTTTGATAAATACAACATAAAATATGAAGACAGTACAATATTTGAACAAAAGACACCAAGTCCAGCTCAGTTGGTAGCACTCTGAGTCAGAATGTTGTGAGTTTAAGCCCCGCTCAGGAACTTAAGTCCATGGTCTAGGTTGACGCTCCAATACGGTGCTGAGGGAGAGCTGCTTTTTAGATCAGATAAGGTGTTAATCTGAGAACCTCCATGTTCCTAAGGACAGAAAATATCCCATGGCACTCTGGAAAGAAAAGCAGGGAGTTCTCCTTGCATCCTGGGCACTATTCCTCCTTTCAACATCACTCCCAAAAAATAGATAAACTGGCTGTTTATTTAATTTTCTGGGCCTCGACAACATCCCGGCTGTCATGCTAAAGACTTGTGCTCCAGAACTAGTCATGCCTCTATAATGGAAAGATTTCCTTTGATCATTATTTCTATTAAAACCATGACCCCGTGTGCACAGAGCAGGAGTATCTACTAAACGGAAAGGCTTGCTAAACAGAGTGGCAATGGGAATTTAGAGAGAGTGGGAATTCAGTGAGGAGGTGCTAAGTCATTTAAACCAAAGGGCAACAGTAAATATATAAATATTCAGATTAATTAGTTAGATCTAAAAAGATTTTTTAAGCAAAATGCTTTAACAACTGAGATTCGTTGTCTGCAATTCCTGTGCCAAGTGGGAATTCCGGGATCCATGTGGCCTGGATAACAATGTGTGCAGGACGAGCCTCCAGCTTTTCAAACTCGAGCTCAGGGTTTCTGAGCTTGAGGAGCAGCTGGAATCATTGCAGGACATACGGAAGGCTGAGCATTTCCTGGAGTGCACATTCCAGGTGGTGGTCACCTTACAGCTACAAAGAGTTCATGAGAATTTTTAAATCGAGACATTGTTTAACCGGGAGCCAATGTAGGTCAGCGAGCACAGGGGTGATGGGTGAATGGGACTTGGTGCTAGTTAGGACATGGGCAGTCATGTTTTGGATGATCTCAAGTTTACATAGGGTAGTGTGGGAGGCCGGTGAGGAGTGCGTTGGAATAGTCACGTCTAGAGGTAACAAAGGCATAGATGACAGTTTCAGCAGTGGATGAGCTGAGGCTGGTGAGGAGACGGACGATGTTACGGAGGTGGAAATAGGCAGTCTTAGTTATGGAGTGTATATGTGGTCAGAAGCTCATTTCAGGGCCAAATATTACTGTAAGGTTTTGAACAGTTTGGTTTAGCCTCAGACAGAAGCTAGGGACAGGAATAGAATTGGTGGCTAGGGAACAGAGTTTGTGGCGGGGACCGAAGATATTGGCTTCGGTCTCCCAATATTTAATTGGAGAAAATTTCTGCTCCTCCAGTACTGGATGTCGGACAAGCAATCTGACAATTTAGAGACCGTGGAGGGGTTAAGGGAAGTGGTGGTGAGGCAGAGCTGGGTGTCGTCAGCGTACATGTGGAAACTGACGCCGTGTTTTCTGATGATGTCGTCAAGAAGCAGCATATGGATGAGAAATAGGAGGGGGCCAAGGATAGATCCTTGGGGGACACCAAAGGTAAAAATGCAGGAATGGGAAGAGAAGCAATTGCAGGTGATTCTCTGGCTACAATTAGATTGATAAGAATGGAACCAGGCGAGTGCAATCCCACCCAGCTGCGGTGGAGAGGTGTTGGAGGAGGATGGAGTGGTCAACCATGTCAAAGGCTACAGACAGATCGAGAAGTACAAGGAAGGATAGTTTTCCTTTATCACAGTCACAAATGATGCCATTTGTGACTTTGATGAGAGACTTCTCGGTAGGCAGGCATGGAAACCTGATTGGAGGGATTCAAACATGGGCTTCAGGAAAGATGGGCACGGATTTGGAAGGCCACAACATGTTCAAGGGCTTTGGAGAGGAAATGGAGGTTGGAGATGGGGCGGTAGTTTGCAAGGATGGAGGGCTCAAAGGTTGTATTTTTGAGGAGAGGGGTGATGATAGCAGATTTGAGGGAGAGTAGGACAGTACCTGAGGAGAGAGAAGCGTTAACAATCTCAGCTCCAAAAAAGGAAGTTGCATGGTCAGCAGTTTAGTGGGAATATGGTCAAAGGAGCAGGAAGTGGGTCTCATGGGTAAGGTGAGCATGGAGAGATCATGAGGGGAGACCGGAGAGAAACTGGAGAAAGATGCGAGTTCAGGGCTAGGGCCAGGGGGAAGCTTAGAGGAAACTTTGACTAATGGGCTAGGGGAAGGAAGAGATGTGGCAAAGGCAGCTCAATCTTCGAGACAAAGAAGTCCATGAGATCCTTACACTTGTTGTCGGAGGTGAGTGTGGAGGAGACATGGGATAGTGGTTTAAAGAGATGGTTAGCAGTAGCGAATAGAATCTGGAAGATAATCTCTGCATTCCAGAATGATTCTGGAGTATTGGGCAGCGTTGGCCGATGAGTGCAGGACCTGATAATGCTTTATGTGGTCAGATCTGGTGGTGAGTGGCTAAACCAGTTGTCTGCCAAATTCGTTCCTTGGACTTGAACATACGAATAGACATGTAAAGATCATCAGGTGCATCAATCTTGTCCCACACAATTGTGATACCTTCTGTATCACAACTTATACACTCCACCCTACCCGAAAGCATGTGATTTCCTGGGAGAGGCAAAAAAAGATAAACAATCCAGGCCAAATTGGGAAAATAAATCTGGGAAATTCCTCTCCAACCCATCTAGGTGATCGAAACTAAACTAGTCCAGGAGATCACTCTAGCCTTTAAATTCCCTGCAGTACCTACCTTCTGTAAGAGTTAATCTCCACCGCAGCCAGAAACAATCCAGCTTTCGCTTGAAGGAATTCAGTGAGTCTACTTCCACCACATGAGAGGGCAGCTTCTTCCAGAGGTCTACTATTCTCTGGGGAAAGAACCACCTCCTGACATCTAACCTAGATCTAGCCTTATACAACTTAAATTTGTGCCTAACCTATTTAATTGAAATAAATGGTCAGCTGGAACACTGTCGATTCCCTTCATTATCTTACAAAACCTCAATCATATCCCCCCCTAAGTCTACACTGCTCTAAGGTAAAGTGTCCCAACTCTTTTAACCTATCTTGATAACTAAGGTGCTTTAGACTTGGAATTAGTCTAGTGGCCCTCTTCTGCACCCTTTCCAGAGCCTCAATATCACCCAGCATGTGAGGAGACCAAAACTGGACACAGTATTCCAAGGACAAAACAGTACACCTTGTCTTATACTCAATTGTCTTATAGATATACCCCAACACCCTATTTTCTCTAGCTATCGCTGCACGGCATTGCTCGTGTACCTTTAAGGATGTATGCACTAGAATGCCCAAATCTCTTTCTATCTCTACCATCTTTAATGCCTTTCCCTGGAGGGTGTATGAATGTTGAGCATTTGCCCTGCCCACATGCCTAACACTGCATTATCTAAGTTATACATCATTTTTCAGTCATGAGCCTGGTCTCTTAACACATTAAGATTTGCCTGAGCCTCTTCTATAGTTCTAGCACTCACACAGATCTTGGTATCTGCAAATTTGCAAATTGTGCCGCCAACCCTGGAATCCAGATCATTAATAAAAATAGTAGAAAGCAACGATCCCAACACTGATCCCTGCAGGACACCACTGGAGATCGGTCACCAAATGGATCTAAGTCCATTTATAACTACTCTTTGCCTGCGTCCTGTGAGCCAATTCTGTATCCAGCTCAATATATTGCCACTAATACCAGAGGCTCCGATCTTATAGAGAAACCTCTTGTGCGATACCTTTTTTGGAAATCTAAGTAGACAATGTCTACTCATTCACCAACTTTGTAACTTTTTCAGAAAATACAATTAGATTTGTGAGACATGACCTCTTTTTTTATGAAGCCATGTTGGGTGTCCCTAATATGTCCCTCCGTATCCAAGAATTCACATATTGCAACCCTTATGAGTCTTTCAAGCATTTTCCCTATTACTGATGTTAAACTGACGGGCCTATAGTTACTCGGGTCTGCCTTGTCACCTTTTTTAAAAATGGGGACTACATTAGCCTCCTTCCAATCTGTAGGAACAATTCCAGAGTGCAGTGAGCTATTAAAAATACAGGCCAGGGGCTCACACAGCAAGGGTGCCAGGGGCACAGCAAAGATACCAGGGGGAACAGCCAGGGTGAGAGAGAGTAATGAGTTTACTAGGGACCAGGGCATCAAAGGTGGTGGTGAAGGTATAGTTGAGCAGGCTAGAAATGTCATGGTGAATGAAGGGCCAAGGGTTGGACAATTGGGATTTCATAAGTGCAGTTGTAAAAGAGTTGGGACAGAGTTTTTTCCAGGGGCAGGCACAGAAGGGTTGTAAGGTTGTAGAACTGGTGGAAAGGGGTTGTGGGTTGAGAACAATACAAGGAATTGTTCAGAGATGAGCTTATCTGCAATTGATATGATGGGATTAGCGAGACCACAAGAGATGGCAAGATCGAGGGGGTGCCCGTGAATATGGGTTTGGGAGTTTATATGGAGGGAGGATAGGAGGGTAGTGAACTCAGAGAAAGGAGAGCATGATTAATTGAGGTGGAGATTGAAATCACCGAGGCTGAAATAACAGAAGTTGTTTGGTGCAAAGGCTGAGGGTGGAAAGCAGTGAAGATATCTCGGTGATGAGAATAACGGTGAGGCTATCAGTGCTCACTATTTTAATGGAGGAAATCTGACAGGAACTTCTGGAGTATGCACATGTGCAGTTAAATCAGAAATCCAACAGTTGGTGTCAGAAGTACCCTGCTTCTCCACAAGGTGCACTGTGGCACACCTCACGGATAGACCCGGCATTGAAATAACTGCAATGGCATGAACTTGAAGTACTTACCCACTAGGTCTGCAGTAAAGACGGCTGAAAATATTGGAACTCGTGCATTCAGGAGTAAGTGAGTTTTTAACAAGGTGATAAGTGATAACTACTGATGAATAATCTCACTGGCCCAGAAAAATTAATTTTACAACTGTGGAATTTCATTCCCTCAGAAGAAAATTAGTGTTGGCATTCATATTTAAAAAAAAATATATATATACATTTTTTCTGTCTGGCTCTTTTATGTCTCTCCCTTTAATACGATTTGTATTTCCTAATCTTTCATTTGCTTTCTGTAAATTATTTAAATCTAATTTATATTTCCTGCTTTATACTTCTTTGTTTGGCCTCTGTAGGGCCATAATTTCTCCTTCTTTTAAGGCCTGTTACCAGCTCGGTAATGGGGTGGCAAGGCCTTTCCGACTGGTGGAGGCGGATGGAGTGACCCATACGGAATTGCCCCCGGGCCGGGGGCAGTGGAAACGGGTTTCCACCACGCCCTGTCTTTCCGCCCTGCCTGGTGCTCTGACCCCTTGTCAGCCACATGCTCACCCATTAACATCTAGCGGTGACCCCTTTCCGCTCCGTGAGAGAAATTGCCCCGTGGGAGCGCGGCCGCCGCCGGTCGGTGCCCCCAACAGCTTCACATGGTGGGAAGCTGGCAATGGCTGAGCGGTGTGGCCGCCCTTAAAGGGGAGGGCACACTGCCACAGCCAACATGGTGTTTTACTTGTCAGCCAACTCCTGAGTCAGTACGGCAATGACGGCTGCTGGTTTGGCCAGGCCGCCAACAGGCAGCCTGGTGCCCCCTCTTGGGTACCGGGTTGCTGCATCAAACAGAACCCTCACTGGTGGCCCATTGGGCTTGCCATAGGCCTCGCAGCAACCCTCCCCTTTAAGTGAATGTGAGTGACATTGCAACGCGTCAGTGTGATGCGGCACGCCTGCGACGTGCAATGTCATCAGCGTCGCGCTGACATGGTCAACGTGGCGCTGATAACACCGCCCACCTTCTGCCCCGTTCCCAACTCTCTTCAACCCCTCTACCGCCTCCAACACTGCCTCATTGATTTTGGTAAACCAAAGTGCCCAATTTCCCTTTATTATCTACCCCATCTGTACTGGTGGTAATTCATCACTTAATTCGAATTATTCACACCAAATGGGGTGGAGGGAAATTTCGGCCCCTATGTCTAAGTGAGGATTCTTCAATCTGATTGGCTGAAGAGCCTGCCTGTTATTTTCCCTGCTCACGCATGCCACAGATCCCCTGTAGCGGGCACTGTGCTGGAAAGGCGCCGGAATGGAGGAAAACATCAGCTGTTAGTGAAGTGAATGGCGAGCACTGTTCTTTCTCCGAAAGCAAAACCCAGACCAATATGTTTCTGTTGCTTAAGAGATAAATATCAGCGAGGATGCTGAGAAAACTCCACTTTTTTTGAATTGTATCATGGAGTCTTTTACGTCCACATGGAGGGTAGTTAAGGCCTCGGTGTAACGTCTCAGCTGAAGAATGACAAGTCTGACAGTGCAATATTCCATCTGCACTACACTGAAGTGTCCCCTTAGATTATGTGCTCGAGTCTCTGAAATGACCATCTGACTCAGAGGTGAGAACGCTACCGCTAAGCCAAGGCTTAACATAGTGCATAGCACAATAAAACGGAGAACTAACAGAAAATAATAAGTATCTCATATGTTGGACTTATATCAGTTGTGGAGCTTCATACAATGTGAATCCGTTCATTGTCAGACCTCCTTTATCATTTGACATATTGCAGTGGTTTTCTTCCAATATTTGAGTGTATTGAAACATCTGGATGCAGCAAATAGTCTCCAATGGGCACATTGTCCATCTTGGGTGATTTTCCTGTATTTGCTACAGTTAGGGTACATTGCATTGGATGGATATAGTGAATAGTGTCTTACGGATCAGATTTTCTTGTATTCGTTATATTCAGGAAAAGGAGAAGAAAACTCTTCCCAAATCGGGGGAAATATGGAAATGAAATTAATTAAAGATGTTTGCAGCATAAAATAAATTAGTCAATTTTGATTGTGAATAACAGGAATTATGATTTTGTTTCCCAACAGGAATGGACCGCCTCCATTCAAACCCCCTCCTCCACCGATAAAGTACACGGCTATTCAGGTATCACCACAGGATGAAGTCAACTAATGAAGTAAATGTAGATGTATTTAGATTGACGGGGTCATAAAGTTTTATCTCACTTTGTTTTTTTGTGCAATATTTATGTATTTTTAATGCTTTTGGAATAGTAAACATCTATTGTTATTACTCTGCAATTCAGAGAAAGTACTTGCATTCTAAAAAGTTTGATACAGTTTTTCACAAAATGATTGTACATGGTAAAGTTTAGTTTAATTTTTTATGAATTCCATGGAGAATATTAATGTCATAATCTGATTTAGGTCTGTAGCAAAAAGGTATTAAAAGATCAACTAAATTATGTCGTGTGCTTCTTTCTTCAAATGTAGTCGAAACAAGTTATTTCACTGACAAAGTCTCTCAGTCACAGTATTACAAATTTGAGCCCCAACATTGTGAAACTCTAGTTGAAAGAATGCAGTCTTGAAAATTTGGGACTCTTGGAGAACACAATACCAAAGTTTAACTTGTAGTTTACTTCTATAATGAAAGTCATCTCCCAGTGTGCTTTCACAGTCACATCATGAAATTGAACAAAGGCAGAGTCATTTCAATTGTTTTCTGGCAACAAGTAGTCAGCATGGCTAATTTCAGGTCAATGATTTTGGGCCAATTGCCTCACAGGTAGCCGTCCGAAAGTAAGTGCCGGGAAGTGTGTGCCGAGGACAGCTGGAGGGGGTGCGGGGCTGGGCGATCACAGTTGGCAGTGGTCATCCAGGAGTGTCATGGAACCAAGAGGAGCACTCCTGCTTCTCCTGGCTCCATAGGAAGTTAAAAATAATAATTTTAGTGGAGGCCACTGGAAAGGCCATATCCATAAGAACATAAGAAATAGGAGCAGGAGTCGGCCATAAGGTCCCTCGAGCCTGCTCCACTATTTAATACGATCATGGCTGATCCGATCATGGACTCAAGTCCACTTCCCTGCCTGCTCCCCATAACCCCTTGTCCCCTTATCGGTTAAGAAACTGTTTATCTCTGTTTTAAATTTATTCAATGTCCCAACTTCCACAGCTCTTGGAGGCAGTGAATTCCACAGATTTGCAACCCTCTGAGAGAAGAAATTCCTCCTCATCTCAGTTTTAAATGGGCAGCCCCTTATTCTAAGATTATGTACTCTAGTTCTAGTCTCCCCATCAGTGGAAACATCCTCTCTGCATCCACCTTGTCAAGCCCCCTCATAATCTTTTACATTTCGATAAGATCACCTCTCATTCTTCTCAATTACAATGAGTAGAGGCCCAACCAACTCAACCTTTCCTCATAAGTCAACCCCCTCATCCCCGGAATCCATGCTTGGAAAACCTGAGCAGAGCAGGCCTAATACTTTTTTAGGGCAGCCCAATTTTCTTGGGGCATCCTAAAACAGGCATTCAACCTCTCATTCGCATTTGCAAGTTTTGGACATTTTTCAGGCATCCTTGGGGTGCAGGACATTGGGCCCCGAAATTGGGCCTCATTGTACCCATTTTATGCCAGATTTCCTTCATTCGGTTCAGGACTGAGTTTATTTCTAGACAGCTAACTACTCTGGTAGTCTCCCAACCATCATTTCAAGAGGACTGAAATCTCTCATCCTCTAAAGTGATAACCAATGATAACCAATTAAGAACTATCATCTTCATCATCATAGGCAGTCCCTCGGAATCGAGGTAGACTTGCTTCCACTCTTAAAATGAGTCCTTAGGTGGCTGAGAGCCACAGTCCCTGTCACAGGTGGGACAGATAGTAATTGAGGTAAAGGGTGGGTGGGACATGTTTGCCGCATGCTCTTTCCGCTGACTACGCTTGATTTCTGCATGCTCTCGGCAATGAGACTCGAGGTGCTCAGCGCCCTCCCGGATGCACTTCCTCCACTTAGGGCGATCTTTGGCCAGGAAGTCCCAGGTGTCAGTAGGGATGTTGCAGTTTTTCAGGAAGGCTTTAAGGATGTCCCTGTAACGTTTCCTCTGCCCACCTTTGGCTTGTTTGCCATGAAGGAGTTCCGAGTAGAGCGCTTGCTTTGGGAGTCTCGTGTCTGGCATGCGAACTATGTGGGCGGCCCAGCGGAGCTGATCAAGTATGGTCAGTGCTTTAATGCTGGGGATGTTGGCCTGGTCGAGAACACTAATGTTTGTGCATCTGTCCTCCCAGGGGATTTGTAGGATCTTGCGGAGGCATCATTGGTGGTATTTCTCCAGCGACTTGAACTATACATCAGCCCAAACTCTGCTATGTTCACCTGATCGGAGTTCATCTCCTATTGGAGTTCAGCTCCTACACATTTTCACATGGGTTGCCTCATAATCAGGTGTCCAAAACAAGCTCTGAGACAAAGTATTGTCATGCATTCCTTACCACTTAAAGCACACAACAGAGATTGAGAGATGTGGATTAGTCAAAATGTCTCAGTATTCACAGATAATTGTCGACTTGGTGAATACAGTATAATTGACATTAGCCTATATTACATCGTGGACCCCCGAACTGCGAGAGAACAGCTCCGCAGGTCGGGCTATAAAAGAGCTGGAGCGGCGTACCACTTCAACCTCCAGCGCGAGCTGCTCCAAGTGTGTGACAATTTTGAGATGGGCGACTGGGTGACGTCATCAAAACCCTGGTCGCCGTTTTGGAGCGTGGGCAGAAACATCGGCAGGACCCAGGTACAGAGGAGTGGGAAGGTCGGGGCGGATGAGCGGCGAGTGTTTCTGGCGAGATGCGGTGAATGTTTATGGCGGAGGAACGGCGAGAGATCGTGGCGGAAGTGCGACAAATTAGGGTACGGGGCCCAGAAGAGCCGAGGACCCAGGGGCACGCTAGGTCCGTGCAGCAGAGCATGTCTCCAGTCATCTTGGTTAATCCTTGCCACTGGACCAAGACCTAGCTCTGTCAAGCCCGTGTGGTGGCTGGTGTGCAATGGTCACCGCACGTTAAAAAATTCACGCACAGGCATCTTCCACTCCCTCAATTGGAGTTCAGGACTGGAACATCGGGTCCTTCATTGAAACACCTGTAAACTCGTGAAAGCAAGTCATCCTCGTTCGAGGGACCGCCTATGATGATGATATTACATCATTGCGTGGAGACACAAATTACGGGACAACTTTATCCTTTTTGTGCAACTTTGTGTACCTTTGTCCTCTCCACACAAATTACTTAGACTTAATTAAACTCAGGAAAGTAAAGTCACATTAAAGATATTCTCCTAACATAAAACCAAGGCTCTGTTTGCCTGTTCAGATGGATGTAAAGAATCGCAGGGCACTATTCGAAGAGCAGGAGAGTTCTCCTAGTGTCTATATGTCTGTCTGTCTTTTTTTCTTCCTTCCTTTCTTCTGCTTTCTTTCTTAAAACAGTTCTTATTTCAAGTGCAAGTTATCCTAAAGCATAGCTATTTTGCACTCCAGGTTTACTGAGTTCAGTTGGTACTAAACACAAGGATGTACTGTGTTGTTCAAATTACTGAGCGTCAAATTGCTTGATCAATTATCCCAACCTTTTACCAAAAAGCATTCTTGTCAAACCAAATGTAACAGCAATGGACATCAATGCATACTTAAAGTCAATGCAAATTATTAGCAAAGCATAATTTATGTATATAGAACAATTTTGTGCCACAAGCTCGAACTTAATATTCAGAATGCTTTCCTTTAACAGCGTTTAAATGAATAACTTCTAAACATTTTTTAACTTCAAAGCAAATGCCTCCATCACTCTGCTTGTTTCGTCAGTGTAATTTAACATAAGTACGTTAATGTCTGATCCTTGGCTTTTATCCATCTTTTAAAGAACGAATTGTATCAGCATTAAAATTCCCAGGACATATATATTAATACAAGTTTTTTAATCAAACCATGGTGTTTGATACATTTAACATCACTTTTCCAGATTACCCACTCACAAATCTTTGCCACAGTATTTGTCTGCAGCTATTTAGTTGCATCTTTGCTTAATTTCAGACAAAACTGTAAAAGTAAACAAAATATCTGCAGATTATGCCGGTATGCTGCTATAAAACACATTTTTGACTTCATACGGGACAATATTTAATTTAGAAGAAAATAATGTGAAGGTGTTTGCTATGAAAAGCCTCATAATTGTTACAGTGAGAGTAAGGGCCAAGCAGTGCATGGAGTGGGGAGCCTCGCTAGCAGTGGCGCAGGTTGTGGGGGTTATTTTATAAATTGCCTTTTGCTATAGCCCCTTAACGTTCTCTGTCCTAAGGAGAAAAACCTCGGTTTCTCTAGTCTCTCCACATAATGGAAGTATTTCATTCCTGGTACCATTCTAGTAAATCCCCTTTGCACTCTCTAAGGCCTTGACATTCTTCCTAAAGTGTTGTGCCCAGTATTGGCCACAATACTCCAACTGAGGCCAAACCAGTATTTTATAATAATTTAGCATATCATCATCATAGGCAGTCCCTCGGGGTCAAGTATGACTTGCCTCCACACTAAAAAGTACTCAGGTAACTGACAAACTCATTTTAAATGGTGGAAGATGCCTGCGTGAATTCTTTTAACGTGGGGTGGCCATTGCATACCAGCCACCACACGGGCTTGACGGAGCAAGGTCTTGGTCCAGTGGCAAGGGGATCCAAGATGACTGGAGCCCAGGCTCCGCTGCATGTGCGAATACGTACACACAAACTCAAACATACTCCCACTGTCCTCCTTCCTTCCTTGGAGGTCAGGACTGGTGAGGTCTGGAGATCGGATGTGGAATAGAAGACAGACGAGGCAAGGAGGAGCGGAGAGTTCGGAGCCCAGAGGTGCAGCAGCATGGACAAGACCAAGGGAAGGCGCAGCATGGGCCAATAGTGAGCCTGTGAGATCATGACACTTACATTGCGTACTATGAATTCCACATCCTCATCGCTTCCGAACTCCGTTCTTCGCCGTTTCTGACCACTAATTAATGAATACTCCTCGCATTGAGGCAGAGTCTTCAGGCTTGCCTTTTTAACACACTTAGACCCTTTAGAATTTTGCTGCAAAGTGGCCCTTTTTGTTTTTTGCCTTGGGTTTCTCTGCCCTCCACTTTTACTCATCTTCTTTCTGTCTTTTGCTTCTGTCTCCATTTTGTTTCCCTCTGTCTCCCTGCATTGGTTCCCATCCCCGTGCCATATTAGTTTAACTCCTCCCCAACAGCACTAGCAAACACTCCTCCGAGGACATTGGTTCCAGTCCTGCCCACGTGCAGACCATCCGGTTTGTACTGGTCCCACCTCCCCCAGAACCGGTTCCAATGCCCCAGGAATTTGAATCCCTCCCTTCTGCACCACTGCTCAAGCCACGTATTCATCTGAGCGATCCTGCGATTCCTACTCTGACTAGCACGTGGCACTGGTAGCAATCCCGAGATTACTACTTTTGAGGTCCTACTTTTTAATTTAGCTCCTAGCTCCTTAAATTCGTCTCGTAGGACCTCATCCCGTTTTTTACCTATATCGTTGGTACCAATGTGCACCACGACAACTGGCTGTTCACCCTCCCTTTTCAGAATGTCCTGCATCCGCTCCGAGACATCCTTGACCTTTGCACCAGGGAGGCAACATACCATCCTGGAGTCTCGTTTGCGGCCGCAGAAACGCCTATCTATTCCCCTTACAATTAAATCCCCTATCACTATCGCTCTCCCACTCTTTTTCCTGCCTCCTGTGCAGCAGAGCCAGCCACGGTGCCATGAACTTGGCTTTTGCTGCTCCCCCCTGATGAGTCATCCTCCTCAACAGTACTCAAAGCGGTGTATCTGTTTTGCAGGGGGATGACCGCAGGGGATCCCTGCACTATCTTCCTTGCACTGCTCTTCCTGTTGGTCTTCCATTCCCTATCTGGCTGTGGACCCTTTGCCTGCGGTAAGACCAACTCACTAAACGTGCTATTCCCGTCATTCTCAGCATCGTGGATGCTCCAGAGTGAATCCACCTTCAGCTCCAATTCCGCAACGTGGTCCGTCAGGAGCTGGAGGCGGATACACTTCCCGCACACGTAGTCGTCAGGGACACCGGAGGCGTCCATGATTTCCCACATAGTACAGGAGGAGCATAACACGCGTCCGAGTGCTCCTGCTATGACTTAACCCTTAGATTACCTTAAATTGGCAACAACAATGCTACAAGTTACTCACTGATATAGAAGAGAAAAATAAAACTACTTACCAATCACCAGCCAATCACTTACTCCCTTGGCTGTGACGTCACCTTTCTATTTCTTTCTACTTCTTTTTGCCTTCTCCCTGTAGCTGCACCGGCTGGGCCTTTATAGGCCTCTCGCCGAACTCACGGACTCCCGACTCAGCGACGCACCTCCTGACCTCGCGGCCGCGAGGTCAGGAAGTGCTTCGCTGAGTCAGGAGTCCGTGAGTCAGAGAGGCCTACAAAAGGCCGTGAGGTCGGGAGGTGCGTCGCTGAGTCGGGAGTCTGTGAGTCAGAGAGGCCTACAAAAGGCCGCGAGGTCGGGAGGTGCGTCGTTGAGTTGGGAGTCCGTGAGTTCAGCGAGAGGCCTATAAAGGCCCAGCTGGTGCAGCTACAGGGAAAAGGCAAAAAGAAGTAGAAAGAAATAGAAAGGTGACGTCACAGCCAAGGGAGTAAGTGATTTGTAGGCCTCTCCGACTCAGCCGGGACGAATTAACTCTGCAGATAGCAGTTAACGGATACGATGTGGTTGGCATCACGGAGACATGGCTCCAGGGTGACCAAGGCTGTGAACTCAACATCCAAGGGTATTCAACATTTAGGAAGGATAGACAGAAAGGAAAAGGAGGCGGGGTAGCATTGCTGGATAAAGAGGAAATTAATGCAATTGTAAGGAAAGACATTAGCTTGGATGATGTGGAATCGGTATGGCTGGAGCTACGGAATACCAAAGGGCAGAAAACGCTAGTGGGTGTTGTGTACAGACCGCCAAACAGTCGTAGTGATGTTGGGGAGGGCATCAAAAAGGAAATTAGGGGTGCATGCAATAAAGGTGCAGCAGTTATCATGGGTGACTTTAATATGCATATAGATTGGGCTAACCAAACTGGAAACAATACGGTGGAGGAGGATTTCCTGGAGTGCCTAAGGGATGGTTTTCTAGAACAATATGTCGAGGAACCAACTAGGGTGGAGGCCATCTTAGACTGGGAGTTGTGTAATGAGAGTGGATTAATTAGCAATCTCGTTGTGCAAGGCCCCTTGAGGAAGAGTGACCATAATATGGTAGAATTCTACATTAGGATGGAGAATGAAACAGTTATTTCAGAGACCATGGTCCAGAACTTAAAGAAGGGTAACTTTGAAGGTATGATTGGCTAGGATAGATTGGCAAATGATACTTCAGGGGTTGACAGTGGATGGGCAATTTAGAGACCGCATGGATGAACTACAACAATTGTACATCCCTGTCAGGTGTAAAAATAAAAAAGGGAAGGTGGCTCAACCGTGGCTATCAGGGAAATCAGGGATAGTATTAAAGCCAAGAAAGTGGCATACAAATTGGCCAGAAATAGCAGCGAACCCGGGGACTGGGAGAAATTTAGAACTCAGCAGAGGAGGACAAAGGGTTTGATTAGGGCAGGGAAAATAGAGTACGAGAGGAAGCTTGCAGGGAACATTAAAATGGACTGCAAAAGCTTCGATAGATATGTAAAGAGAAAAAGGTTAGTAAAGACAAATGTAGGTCCCCTGCAGTCAGAATCAGGGGAAGTCAAAACTGGGAACAAGGAAATGGCAGATCAATTGCACAAGTACTTTGGTTCGGTATTCACTAATGAGGACACAAACAACTTTCCAGATATAAAAGGGGTCAGAGGGTCTCATAAGAAGGAGGAACTGAGGGAAATCATTATTAGTCAGGAAATTGTGTTGGGGAAATTGATGGGATTGAAGGCCGATAAATCCCCAGGGCCTGATGATCTGCATCCCAGAGTATTTAAGGAGGTGGCCTTGGAAATAGAGGATGCATTGACTGTCATTTTCCAACATTCCATAGACTCTGGATCAGTTCCTGTGGAATGGATGGTAGCCAATGTAACCCCACTTTTTAAAAAAGGAGGGAGAGAGAAAACAGGGAATTATAGACTGGTCAGCCTGACATCGGTCGTGGGTAAAATGATGGAATCAATTATTAAGGATGACATAACAGCGCATTTGGAAAGAGTTGAGATGATAGGTCCAAGTCAGCATGGATTTGTGAAAGGGGAATCATGCTTGACAAATCTTCTGGAATTTCTTGAGGATATTTCCAGCAGAGTGGACAAGGGAGAACCAGTTGATGTGGTGTATTTGGACTTTCAGAAGGCTTTCGACAAGGTCCCACACAAGAGATTAGTGTGCAAAGTTAAAGCACATGGGATTGGAGGTAGTGTGCTGATGTGGATTGAAAACTGGTTGGCAGACAGGAACAAAGAGTAGGAGTAAATGAGTACTTTTCAGAATGGCAGGCAGTGACTAGTGGGGTGCAACAAGGTTCTGTGCTGGGGCCCAGCTGTTTACATTGTACATTAATGATTTAAACGAGGGGATTAAATGTAGCATCTCCAAATTTGTGGGTGACACTAAGTTGGGTGGCAGTGTGAGCTGCGAGAAGGATGCTATGAGGTTGCAGAGTGACTTGAATAGGTTAGGTGAGTGGGCAAATGCATGGCAGATGAAGTATAATGTGGATAAATGTGAGGTTATCCACTTAGGTGGGAAAAACAGAGAGACAGACTATTATCTGAATGGCGACAGATTAGGAAAAGGGGAGGTGCAACAAGACCTGGGTGTCATGCTCCATCAGTCATTGAAGGTTGGCATGCAGGTACAGCAGGCGGTTAAGAAAGCAAATGGCATGTTGGCCTTCATAGCGAGGGGATTTGAGTACAGGGGCAGGGAGGTATTATTACAATTGTACAGGGCCTTGGTGAGGCCACACCTGGAGTATTGTGTACAGTTTTGGTCTCCTAACTTGAGGAAGGACATTATTGCTATTGAGGGAGTGCAGCGAAGGTTCACCAGACTGATTCCCGGGATGGCGGGACTGACATATCAAGAAAGACTGGATCAACAGGGCTTGTATTCACTGGAGTTCAGAAGAATGAGAGGGGATCTCATAGAAACGTTTAAAATTCTGACGGGTTTAGACAGGTTAGATGCAGGAAGAATGTTCCCAATGTTGGGAAAGTCCAGTACCAGGGATCACAGTCTAAGGATAAGGGGTAAGCCATTTAGGACCGAGATGAGGAGAAACTTCTTCACCCAGAGAGTGGTGAACCTGTGGAATTCTCTACCACAGAAAGTTTTTGAGGCCAATTCACTAAATATATTCAAAAATGAGTTAGATGTCGTCCTTACTACTCGGGGGATCAAGGGGTATGGCGAGAAAGCAGGAATGGGGGACTGAAATTGCATGTTCAGCCATGAACTTATTGAATGGCGGTGCAGGCTCGAAGGTCTGAATGGCCTACTCCTGCACCTATTTGCTATGTTTCTATGTTTCTATGTAAAGCAGCAACACCAGAGTGACTGTTTATGCTAACAGCTACAAGAATCCTGATATATCTGTGCCCTTGTTAAACATGTCTCTGCCTACCGCCCATGTTTAAAACCCAATTTAATATAAAAAAGCTCCTAATCAGTTTGGGACCACAACAGAATATGGCTCACAATTTGGCATGAATTGGCATTAAACTATTTTTCACATGCATTGCATTGGCACACAAATTGCTGCTCAATTGAGAATGGGGTTCAAGATATGTTAGGGAAGATTACAAAGGGCTAACGGAGACAATCGTTTCCCAAACATATTCTTTAACACTGATATTCCCCATTCTGGCAGATTCTTCAAAAAAAATTAAAGGGAATATTGCTTCAAGTACAAATATTCACTCTAATATTAAATAATTCATACTGAATATTTTGTACTGTGCAAGATAGTGATGATACCTCTCAACTGATATCTGGAATCCAGAGCCTAGAATTTTGGGAAGATCCACTCCACTGGTTGAAGCGAGGCAAGACAGGTCTTCTGCCCACTCCCCCACAAATCTCAGGGAGGGGACATTTAGATCATTGGTGGCCAGCCCATGGGGACAATAGGATTTTAGTCTGGCACCTCGGCACTTCAGTAGAAGGGTTAAGTGTGGTCTGACCTGTCTCCCAATATTTCACACAGGCCCATTCATTGCTCCTGTGCTGCTCACCAAATGACAATCAACTGCTCTTAGATCAGCTGCAGTTGAGATACGTATAGCCCTTGTAGGTCCATGTGCGCCTCCTGGCCATATGCTGGGAAACCAAGCATCTCACCAGTTCCACTTTCAAAAGTAACATCGGGATGAAGAGGGGTGGGGGGAATTCATTTCTCAATGAAGCCATGAAAAAGCCGAACCCAGCAGAAACGCTTTCCACCCCAAATTCCTCCAGGACACTGGGAACGTCAGCCATTATGACTTAGAAAGCCTTTTGGTTATGGGTGAGATGGTCTTGCCATGGGAAAGCTGAAGGAATCTGGAGACAAAGCTCTGGCCAGATGGCAGAAAAGATGAGTGGCTGATGAGGGTTGGAGAAAGAATGAATAGAGAAGATGGATGTAGCAAAGTGGGAAGTCTTATGTGGAGAGTCTTCAAAAATTTTAAGGGAAAAGGGGGAACAGCAGAAAGCAGAGAAGGGAAACAAGGATTAGGAAGGGGACGATGACGGGGGAACAAGAAAGAGAACAGGAAGTAAAACTGAAGAGGTGGTAGGGAAGGGGAACAATGGGAGGGGAAGCACAAGAAGAGGAATGTGATACGTAGCAGAAGCAGGAGTGAAGAGGAGGTGAAAACAAGGAGGAGAGCACGTGCAGGTAAAGAAGAGAAGTGCTGACAGAAACACAATGATGAGCAGAAAACAGGACACGGTCAGAGGATATGCTACAGTAGTACTACTCTCCAAGGGTCAGTTTTGGGTCCATTACTCTTTTCAATTTCCATAGACGACCTAGGATCGGGTGTAGGGAACAGCATTATAAAGTTTGCAGATGATAAGAAACTATGCAAAGACAAATATAGTGATGAGAATAGTTATAGGCTTCAGGATGACATAGACAGGGTGGTAGTGTGAGTAGAAGTGTGGCAGATGGAGTTCAATGCAGAGAACTGTGAAGTGATGCACTTTGGAAGGACGAATATGGAAAAACAGTATACTAAAAATGGCATGATTTTGAAAAATGTAGATGAGCAGAGAGACCTTGGTGTACATGTACACCAAAGGTAACAGGGCAAGTTGATAAGGTGGTTAAAACAACATATGGATTACTTGGGTTTACATATAGAGGAATAGAATATAAAAGCAAAGAGATCATGCTAGAACTTTATAAATCACTGGTTTGACCTCAGCTAGAGTATTGTGGATAATTCTGGGCAGCACACTTAAGGAAAGATGTAAAGGCCTTAGAAAGGTCACAGTGGAAGTTTACCAGCATTTTACCAGGGATAAAGGAACTCAATTATGAGGAGAGGTTGGAAAGTTCCCCATGGAACACAGAAGATTAAGCGATGACCTAATAGAGGTTTTCAAGATGATGAAAGGTTGTGATAGAGTAGATAGAGAAAAATTATTCCCTCTGGTGAGTAGATCAATAACCAGAGGTCCTACATTTAAAATCATTGGAAAAATATCTAGAGGGGAGAGGAAGAGAACATTTTTCATTCAGAGAGTTGTGGGGATCTGGAAAGCTCTATCTGAAAAGATGGTGGAAGCTGATTCCATAAATAATTTTAAAAGGGAGTTGGACAGGTACTTGAAGATGAGGAATTTACAGGGTTACGGACAAAAGGTGGGAATGTGGGGTGAAGCATGACTGCCCTTTCAAAGAGCCAGCACATGCATGATGGGCCAAATGGCCTCCTTCTGTGCTGTAAATTTCTATGACTCTATAAATACTTTTACTCTTTGCTTGATCACCTCCTGGTAGTGATGCAGCATCGACCACATCCTCTGTTGAGCATAACTTCCTTGCTTTCATACTACATTCCTCTGTTTATAAAGCCAAGGATACCATTTGCTTTTTTAACAGCCTTCTCAACATGTCCTGCCTCCATCAAAGACTTGTGTATGTACACCCGCAGGTCTCTCTGTTCCTTAACAAACTTTAACATTGTAACATTTAGTTTATATTGGTGCAGAAGTCCCGGCCTCCCCGTGTCTGCATGGAGTGTCGACGGACCCGGGAAGGCATCACAAAAGCCGGTTTTCAGCGCACAATGCGCATGCGCTGAAAACCGGCTTTTCCAATCTGTTAAGCTAGAGTTTGACAGATCTTCCATATCTTGGGAGAGAGGACATTTGCAAGGGCAAGATTGTGGGATTTACCAATATCTTGCCCAGCAAATGTCCTCAAAACTCTTGCGCCTGAAAAAAGCAGGTGTATAGCCTACTTTTACAGGCGTAAGAGTTTAAAAATATACAAAAATATAATTAAATTAATTTAAAAAAACACATAGTATTTTTAAAAACCCTGCCCACTATGTTACATTTATTTTTAACCATAATTAAAAATACTTTTTAAAAACTTGGAAATTTATTTTTTCTCTAAGATATTTATTAACTTTAATTTTAATTATGTGATTTCTGTTTTTTATTTTTTATTATATGTGTTTCGTGTGTTTCTTTTTTTTTCTCATTAATAGCAATGAGAACTCGTAGATACGGAGTTCCCATTGCTATTAATGAGAAAGCTATGGAATCCTGTACCTGATTGGCGGAGCAGTCACAAGTGACTGCACCATCTGTGTGGGAACCTCGAGGACGGGAGCGCGCTTCGCAGCGCAGGAAGAGAAGGCCTCCCCAACGGAATCCCACACTCCTCCCGGACCACCGGGTACTTTTGTAGAAATGTTTCAGGTCGAAGGCATCTGCCCGCGGGAAGCCACCGACCACAATTTCAGTCCCAACGTCTCATTCTTCTTATCAAAATGAAGGACTTCACACTTCTCTGCATTAAATTTCATCCTCCATGTCACTGCCCATTTTATCAGTCTGACCATGTCCTCCTGAAATCTGCTACTATCCTTCTTATTGTTTACTACATTTCCGAGATTAGTGTCATGGGAACATAGGCTGTTTATTTGGTGCCCAGTGAGTTTTTTGGTGCTGAAACCCAGTTCAAAGATTCCCCAGTGTTGGGGCGCCAGTGTCTACTACCAACGCCAGAATATTTGGCACCATACATTTTGCCGCTGGTGTACTTGTAAAGAAGGTTTCCTCGCCATTTCGGCGCCAAGTTTCCTCCTGAACGAAAATTTTAAAACCGCACAGACCCTAGAATCATCGTAGGACAAAGCCTTACCTTCAGTTGGAGAAATCCGCACTGGCCCGCTCCTATCCCCGGCCGAATGGACTCCCTCGCTAGTACTTTAACTTTTAGCACAATTAAAAATACTAAATTACCTGTAAGAAGTATAAAAATAAAAATGTTCAATGAAAACTTACCAATAATACTGCATGTTAAACAGCATTCAGGCCATTAATTTTTTTTTAACCATTTTCCATCGATGTTTTTGAGTCCCAAAATCATCCAAAATCTTTTAAAAAATCTTCAGAGATAATCCACCAGGCTCTATCTTCCGAGACATCCACCAGGTTTTTCAAAGAAGCTGGAAAAATGAAGTTTTCTTCTGTGAACAGCAAGGGCAGCCTTCTGCCATTTCTCCTCATTGACTGCTAGCCCCGGGCACATGCGCAGTGCGTTTAAAAAAAAATGTCTTTGCGCATGCGCAATTACCTACCTGTTTTTTTTCTGGAGCGCATGCGCTGTGCGGTTCCAGCACACACTGGAAGTCACACCTTGCGAGTTTAGCTTAGGTAGCGCCGGCGCTCCACATGGTGGGACAAAACTTTATTTTTTTATTTTCAGCACTGAGGGGCCAAATAAAAACAGGCGTCCAGGTAAGTAAGCGCCATTATTTTTTATTAGGGAAACTTGGGCCCATAGGAACAGGAGTAAGTCATATAGCCCCTAAAGCCTGTTCCGACGTTCTATAAGATTAATGGCTGATCTGTGAACGAACTCCATATTCCTTTGCCCCATATCCCTAATACATTTGCTTAACAAATATCTGTCAATCTAAAATTAACAACTGACATGGCATCAATTATCATTTGTAAAAAAAGAGTTCCAAACTTCTCGCACCCTTTGCATGTTGAAGTATTTCCTAACTTCACTCCGGGAATGCCTAGCTCTATTTTTTAGACAATGCCACCAAGTCTTAGACTCCCCAAGCAGCAGAATTGGTTTCTCTCTATTGACCCTATCAGTTCCCCTTAAAATCCTGAAATCTTCAATCAAATCAACCCTTAACCTTCTAAATTCCAGGGAATACAACCATAGTAGTCTCTCCTCGTAATTTAACTCTTGGAGTCCAGATATTATTCTGGAAAACCTGCACTGCACTCCCTCCAAGGCCAATATTTCCTCCCTAAGGTGTGGTGCCAAAAATTACTCACACTACTCCAGGTGTGGTCTAAGCAGAGCTTTTTATAGCTGCAGCATAACTTCTAAACCCTTGTATTCTAATCCTCTGATTATTTTCTGTGCATGACATTTTAATGATCTATGCACATGGATCACCAAGTATCTTTAGACCTCCACTTTTGCTAGCTTTTCATCATTTAGAAAGTTGTCTATTCTATCCTTTTTAGGTCCAAGGTGCATGACCTCACATTTGATTACATTGAAATCCACTTGCCATAATTTTGCCCATTTGCTTAATCTATTAATATTTCTTTTTAATTTTATGCTTCCATCTACACGGCTTATAATTCCACCAATTTTTCTGTCATCGGCCAACTTGGATATGTGGTATTCTATCCCAACATCTAAGTTGTCAATAAATACAGCGAATCATTGAGGCACCAAAACAGATCCTAGTGGGATACCACGAGTCATATCCTGCTAATTGGAATACATGCCATTACCCTTACTCTCTGTCTCCTTCCACTCAGCCAATTTCCTAACCAGGTTAATTCCATTAGCTTTAACTTAAGCTAACAGTC
Source organism: Pristiophorus japonicus (assembly GCF_044704955.1). NCBI lineage: Eukaryota > Metazoa > Chordata > Chondrichthyes > Pristiophoridae > Pristiophorus > Pristiophorus japonicus. The sequence continues at coordinate 60,127,831 of NC_091986.1, forward strand.
TCTTCTGAGGAATTGTATCAAATTGCTTCTGGAAGTCGATATAAATAACATCCATAGACATTCCCCTGTCCATTGCTTTAGTCCTCTTCACAAAATTCAATCAAGTTCGTCAGGCATGATCTACCCTTTACAAATCCATGCTGGCTCTCTCTGATTAGCTGAAAACCCAAGTCCAGGCCATTAATATATATTAAGAAGAGCAGTTGTCCCAACACTGATCCCAGGGGGACATGACTGACACTTCCCTCTGAAAAAAAACTGTTCACCACTGCTTTCTGCTTTCTGTGCTTTAGGATATCAATGGACTGGTCAGGTGGGCAGAAAAGTGGCAAATGGAATTCAATCTGGAGAAATGTAAGATAGCATAATGGTTATATTACTGGATCCTGCAAATCCTACAAGATCCTGCAAATCCCCTGGGAGGACAGATGAACAAACATTAGCGTCCTCGTCCAGGCCAACATCCCCAGCATTGAAACACTGACCACACTTGATCAGTTCCGCTGGGCAGGCAACATAATTCGCATGCCAGACACAAGATTCCCAAAGCTAGCGCTCTACTCGGAACTCGTCCACGGCATACGAACCAAAGGTGGGCAGAGGAAACAGTACAAGGACACCCTCAAAGCCTCCCTGATAAAATGCGACATTCCCACTAACACCTGGGAGTCCCTGGCCATAGACAGCCCTAAGTGGAGGAAGAGTATTCGGGAGGGCGCTGAGCTCCTCGAGTATCGTCGCCGAGAGCATGCAGAACTCAAGCACAGGCAGCGGAAGGAGCGTACGGCAAACTAGGCTCCCTGCCCATCCTTTCCCTCAATGACCATCTGTCCCACCTGTGACAGAGACTGTGGTTCTTGTATTGGACTGTACAGTCACCTAAGAACTCATGCTAAGAGTGGAAGCAAGTCTTCCTCGATTCTGAGGGACTGCCTATGATGATGATATGATGATATATTACTGGAGTAGTAATCCAGAGGCCTGGACTAATCATATGGAGATGTGAGTTCAACAGCAATGTGGTTGACTCTTAACTTCCTACTGAAATGTCCTAGCAAGCCACTCAATGTACACAAATGCTGCGAAAAATAAGAATAAAACTGGACGACCCCCTGGCATCGACCTCAACACTGGCTTCGGACATGACAATGGTACACCCAGCCCAGTCGATCCTGCAAAGTCCTCCTCGCTAACATCTGGGAAATTGTGGCAAAATTGGGAGAGCTGTCCCACAGACTAGTCAAGCAACAGCCTGACATAGTCATACGTGTATGAGCCACATGTGTAGTCATTTGGATAAGTGAGAGGTAATGCATTTGGGGAGGTCTAACAAGGCAAGGGAATACACATTAAATGGTATGACACTGAAAAGTGTAGACGAACGAAGGGACCTTCGAGTGCAGGTCCACAGATCCCTGAAGGTAGCAGGCCAGGTAGATAAGGTGGTTAAGAAGGCATATGGCCTTTGTTAGTCGAAGCATGGAATACAAGAGCAAGGAGGTTATGCTTTAACTGTATAAAACACTGGTTAGGCCACAGCTGGGGTACTGTGTGCAGTTCTGGTAATCACATTACAAGAAAGATGTGATTGCACTGGAAAGGGTGAAGAGGAGATTTACAAGAATGTTGCCTGGTCTGGAGAATTTTGGCTGTGAGGAAAGGTTGGAGATGCTGGGTCTGTTTTCTTTGGAACAGAAGAGGCTGAGGGAAGACCTGATTGAGGTGTATAAAATTATGAGGGGCCTGGATAGAGTTGAAAGGAAGGGCCTGTTTCCCTTGGCAGAGGGGTGAACAACCAGGGGGCATAGATTTAAAGTAAGTGGGGGAGGTATAGTGGAGATATGAGGGGACATTATTTCCCTAGAGGGTGGTGGAGGTCTGGAACTCACTGCCTCGAAAGGGTGGTAGAGGCAGAAAACCTCACCACATTTAAAAAATGCGTGTATGTGCACTTAAAGTGGCATAACCAACAGAGCTACGGACCAAGAGCTGAAAAGTGGGATTAGGCTGGATAGCTCTTGATCGGTCAGCGCGGACACGATGGGCTGAAATGGTCTCCTTCTATGCTGTAAATTGCTATGATTCTATGATACTCACAGAATCATACCTTTCAGCTAATGTTCAAGACTCCTCCATCACCATCCCTGAGTATGTCCTGTCCCACCAACAGGCAGATCCACCAGAGGTGGCGGCACAGTGGTATACAGTCGGGAGGGAGTGACCCTGGGAGACCTCAACATTGACTCCAGAACCCATGAAGTCTCATGGATTCAGGTAAAGCATAAGGAAATGAGACCTCCTGTTGATTACCACCGACTTCCCTCCCTCAGCTGATGAATCAGTACTCCTCCATGTTGAACATCACTTGGAAGAAGCACCGAGGGAAGCAAGGGCACAAAATGTACTCTGAGTGGGTGACTTCAATGTCCATCACCAAGAGTGGCTTGGTAGAGCCACTACTGACCGAGCTAGCCAAGTCCTGAAGGACATAGCTGCCAGACTGGGCCTGCGGCAGGTGGTGAGAAAACCGACTGGGGGGGAAAACCTACTTTACCTCGTTCTCACCAATCTACCTGTTACAGATACATCTGTCCATGACAGCATTGTTAGTAGTGACAACTGCACATTCCTTGTGGATACAAAATCCTGTCTTCACACTGAGGACACCCTCCATCGTGTTGTGTGGCACTACCACCATGCTCAATGGGATAGATTTAGAACAGCTCAAAACTTTGCATCAATAAGACACCTTGAGCCATCATCAACAGCAGATTTGTATTCCACCACAATCTGTGACCTTACGACCCAGCATATCCATCACTTTATCATTAACATCAAGCCAGGGGAACAACCCTGGTTCAACGTGGAGTGCAGACGAGCATGCCTGGAACAGCACCAGGCGTATCTAAAAATGCGGCGCTAACTTGGGGAAGCTGCAACACAGGACTACATGCATACTAACAGCAGAAGCAGCATGCTATAGACAGAGCTAAGCGATCCCACAAACAACGAATCGGATCAAAGCTCTGATACGAATGAAATGTTTAAACTTTTTTTCCGCTTATTTTCATTTATTTTCTAAATTTGTTTACCGTGCTGCCATATCCAGTCGTGAATGGTGGTGGACAGTTAAACCAACGGGAGGAGGGGGCTCCATCAATATCCCCATCCTAAATGATGGCAGAGCCCAGCACGCGAGTGCAAAAAACAAAGCTGAAGCGTTTGCAACAATCTTCAACCAGGAAAGCCAAATAGATGATCCATATTCTGAGATATCCCACCATAACAGAAGCCAGTTTTCACTCCTTGTGATACCAATAAACGGCTAAGCGCACTGGATGTAGCAAAGGCTTGGTCACTGACAACATCCCAGCTGTTGTGCTGAAGACTTGTGATCTAGAACTAGTCATGCCTCTGGCTAAGCTGTTTCTATAAGCTACAACACTGGTATCTATCCAACGATGTGGAAAACTGTCCAGGTATGTCCTGTCCACAAAAAACAGGACAAATTCAATCTGGCCAATTACCGCCCGATCAGTCTACTTTCAATCATCAGCAAAGTGATGAAAGGTGTCATTGACTGTGCTATCAAGTGGCACTTACTCACCAATGCTGTTTGGGTTCCGCCAGGACCACTCGGCTCCAGACCTCATTACAGCCTTGGTCCAAACATGGACAAAAGAGCTGAATTGCAGAAGTGAGGTCAGAGAGACTGTCCTTGACATCAAGGTAGCATTTGACCGAATTTCTCATCAAGGAGCCCTAGTAAAATTGAAGGCAATGGGAGTCAAGGGAAAAATCTCCACTGGATGGTCAAAAGAGGATGGTTTTAATTGTTGGAGGCCAATTATCTCAGCCCCAGGACATCACTGCAGGAATTCGTCAGGGCAGAATCCTAGGTCCAACCATCTTCAGCTGCTTCATCAATGACCTTCCCTCCATCATAAGGTCAGAAGTGCGGATGTTCGCTGACGATTGCACAGTGTTCAGTTCCATTCACAACTCCTCAGATAATGAAGCAGTCCATGCTCGAATGCAATAAGACCTGGATGACATTCAGGCTTGGGCTGATATGTGGCAAGTAACATTCACACCACAAAAGTGACAGACAATGACAATCTCCAACAAGAGAGAATCTAAACACCGCCCTTTGACATTCAATGGCATTACCATCGCTGAATCCCCCACCATCAACATCCTAGGTGTTACCATTGACCAGAAACTTAATTGACCAACCACATAAATATCATAGCAACAAGAGCAGGGCAGAGGCTGGATATTCTGCGGTGAGTGTCTCACCTCCTGACTCCCCAAAGCCTTTCCACCATCCACAAGGCACAAGTCAGGAGTGCGATGGAATACTCTTTGCTTGCCTGAATGAATGCAGCTCCAACACTCAAGAAGCTTGACAACATCCAGGACACAGCAGCCCGCTTGACTGGCAGCCCATCCACCAGCTTACATATTAACTTACTCCACCACCGACATACCGTGGCTGCAGTGTGTACCATCTACAAGATGCACTGCAGAAACTCGGCAAGGCCTTTTTAGCAACACCTCCCGAATCCACGACCCCTACCACCTCATCATCATCATAGGCGGTCCCTCGAAGCGAGGATGACTTGCTTCCATGCCAAAAAGGGATGAGTTCACAGGTGTTTCAATGAAGGACCTAATATTCCAGATCCTGAACTACATGTTGAAGGGTGAAAGATGTCGGTGCATGGATTTTTTTAACATGTGGTGGTGGTGCATACCAGCCACCACACGGGCTTGACAGAGCTAGGTCTTGCTTCAGTGGTGATTAACCAAGACGACTGGAGACATGCTCTGCTGCACGGACATAGTGTACACACATATTGCAGTGTGCTCTGACCCGTGCTGACCCTGGGCCCTCGCCTCTTCTGGGCCCCGAACTCACCCCTCTCCTGGGCCCCAATCACGTCACTCCATGATCACTCGCTGCTCCTGCATCCCAACCTTGTCGCTCCTGCTGTACCTGCCCACCCTCCAATCAGCGACCTGGACCTTGGTGACGTCCAATCCAGTTGCCTCCTTCACAGCCGTCACTCTCCAGCATGCACTGTACCTTGAAGTGGTATATTCCTTTGAAGGCCCTGACCTGCTGATGGTCCTTGTGCCGACCTAGAAGGACAAGGACAGCAGGTGCATGGGAACACCATCTGCAAGTTCCCCTCCACGTTACACACCATGCTGACTTGGAAATATATTGCTGTTCATTCATCATTGCTGGGTCAAAATCCTGGAATTCCCTCCCTAACAACACTGTGGGAGTACCTTCACCACACGGACTGCAGCAGTTTAAGAAGGTGGCTTATCAACCTCTTCTCAAGGACAATTAGGGATGGACAATAAATGCTGACCTTACCAGTGACACTGACATCCCAGGAACGAATAAAAAACATGCACTGGGTGTCATGAATCTCACACTACTGTATATAACTGTATCTTACCATGCTATACATGACTGTAACTAGATATGACCTGTAACCACAAGCATACTTTACCACCAGGGGTGCACTTGCAGGAGAAACTGCATACCTGTTCCACACAAGTATATAAAGGCAGGTCTCAGGCTAGTGTGGCACTCGAGAGCTGTGAAATAAAGGTGCAGGTCCAGAGTGACCTTGATTTCAGCATATGCCTCACGTAAGTCTGTACTGCAGGGTCAAGACTTTACATTGGGGAACGCTAAAAAGGCAAGGGAATACATAATAAATGGCGGGATAGTGAGAAGTGTAGAGGAACAGAGGGAACTTGGAGTGCATGTCCACAGATCCCTGAAGATAGCAGGATAGGTAGCTAAGGTAGTTAAGAAGGCATACAGGATACTTTCCTTTATTAGCTGAGGCATAGAACATAGGATTACATAGGATATACAGCACAGAATTCCATATTCTCACCACTCTCTGGGTAAAGAAGTTTCTTCTGAATTCCCTATTTGATTTCTTGGTGAATATTTTACATTGATGGCCTCCAGTTTTGCTCTTTTCCACAAGTGAACACACTCTCTCTGTATCTAATCTATCAAAACATTTCATAATTTTAAAAACCTCTATTAGGTCACTCCTCAGCTTTCTTTTTTCAAGCGAAAAGAGACCTAGCCTATTCAACCTTTCCTGATCGGTATAAGCTCGCATTTCTGGTTCATCCTTGTAATTTTTTTTGCAGCCTCTCCAGTGACTCTATATTCTTTTTATAATATGGCAACCAGAATTGTATGCAGTATTCTAAGTGTTGTCTAACCAAGGTTCGATACAAGGTTAGCATAACATCGCTACTTTTCAATTCAATCCTTCTAGACATAAACCCTAGAGCTTGAGTTGCTTTTTCATGGCCTTGATAACCTGTGTTGCTACCTTCAATGATTTGTGTATTTGTACTGCGAGATTTTTTTGCTCTTGTAGTCTTCTTAGATTCATATTTTCCAAGTAATATGTGACCTCCCTATGTTTCTTACCAAAGTTTAATACTACACATTTATCTGTGTTGACTTTAATTGCCAATTATATGCTCATTTTCAAGTTTATTAATGTATTCTTGTAATTTACATAAGAACATAAGAACATAAGAAATAGGTTGCGTTCCTCCTCAGTATTGACTATCCTCCCCAATTTGGTATCATCTGCAAATTTAGAAATTATGTTTTTGATTCCAAAGTCTAAATCGTTAGTATAAATTGTGAACAACAGTGACCCCAGCACTGATCCTTGTCGAACTGCACTTCCCACCTTCTGCCACTCTGAATAGCTACACTTTACCCCTCCTTTCTGCTTTCTGTCTTGAAGACAGCTAGTTATCCATTCTGCTACTTGACCTCTGATTCCGCATGCTCCTATTGTGTGGTATCTTATTGAAGGTCTTTTGGGATTAGACTGGATAACCTCTTGTTGGCCGGCGCAGATATGATGGTAAGTACTGCAGGGCCAGGGTGATCTCCTGGACTAATTTTGATCACCTGGATGGGTTGGAGAGGAATTTTCCCAGTTTTTTCTCCCCCAAATTGCCCTGGGCTTTTATCTGATTTTTGCCTCTCCCAGGAGATCACATGGCCCCGGTTGGGGTGGAATGTAGAATGTTTCAGTGTAAGGGGTATCGCAGTGGTGTTGGGCGGACTGGTTGGGCTGCATGCTCTTTATCTTTCTGCCATTGTTCATTGTTCATAAGTTTATATGTAACGTTCAGGGCTGCTGACCAAGAGCCGTGCGGCGCTATGTCGGCCAGCGCGGACAAGATGGGCCGAAATATCCTCCATCTGCGCTGTAAATTTCTATGTTTCTATGTTTTGAAAATCTATACAAATCATGTTTTTCAGACTGGAAGAAGGTGGTGTTCCTCAGGGGTCGGTTCTACGACCACTACTTTTCTTGATATATATTAATGACTTGGACATGGGTGGACTGAGCACCATTTCAAAACTGACACAAAAATTTCATAATTGACACAAAACTTGGGACTATAGTGAAGAGTGAGGCGGAGGGCGATAGACTTCAAGAAGACATAGTCAGGCTGATGAAGTGGCGGACACGTGGCAGATTAAATTTAACACAGAAAAATGTGAATTGATGCATTTAGCAGAATGAGGATAGAATATATAAATTAAATGCTACATTCTTAAAGGGGGTGCTCTAACAGAGAGAGCTGAGGATATGTGTGCATAAATCGTTGAAGGTGGCAGGGCAGGTTGAGAAAGCGGTTAAAAAGGCTTATGGGATCCTGGCTTCATAAATAGAGGTATAGAGTACAAAAATGGAAATGATGATGAAACACTGTATGTATAAAACACTGGTTCAGCCTCAACTGGAGTACTGTGTCCAATTCTGGACACTGCACTTTATGAAGGATGTGAAGGCCTTAGAGAAGGTGCAGAAAAGATTTACGAGAATGATTCCAGGAATGAGGTACTTCAGTTATAAGAACATAAGAACATAAGAATTAGGAACAGGAGTAGGCCATCTAGCCCCTTGAGCCTGCTCCGCCATTCAACAAGATCATGGCTGATCTGGCCGTGGACTCAGCTCCACTTACCTGCCCGCTCCCCATAACTCTTAATTCCCTTATTGGTTACGTTGATAGACTGGCGAAGCTGGGGCCGTTCTCCTTTGAGTAGTGAAAGTTGAGTGGAGATTTGATGTAGGTGTTCAAAATCATGAAGGATCCGAACAGAGTAGATAGAAACTGTTCTCACTGGTAGAAGGGTCGAGAACTAGAGGACACAGATTTATTGTGATTGGCAAAAGAACCAAAGGCTATGTAAGAAAATTCTTTTTTACTAAGCAGGTGGTAACGATCTGGAATGCACTGCCTGAAACGATGGTGGAGGCAGACTCAATTTTATCTTTCAAAAGGGAGTTGGATAAGTATCTGAAGGGAAAAAAATTACAGGGCTACGGGGAAAGGGCAGGGGAATGGGACAAGCTGAGAGTCGGCATGGGTTCGATGGGTCAAATGATTGTCTTCTGTGATGTAACCATTCTATGATTCTTTTCTAGTCTATGATCTACTGTATTACCATTGTCTACTCTCTCTGTTACTTCTTCAAAAAATTCAATGAGGTTGGTCAAGCAAGACTTACCCTTTTGAAATCCATATTGACCATTCATTATTATATTTTCTCCTTTAGTAGGGATTCCATTATTATTCCTACCACCAATGTTAAACTGACTGGTCTATAGTTGCCTGGACATGTTCTATCTCCCTTCTTACATACAGATATTATATGAACTATCCACCAATCCTCTTGCACTGCACCTTGTTCTAATGAATTATTAAATATGTGTAGTAATACCTCTGCTATCTGTTCCCTAGATCCTTTTAAAATGTGTAGATGTAATTCATCCAGACCAGAGGTTTCATCCTCTTTGAGTTTGATTAGTTTATTTAATATTTCCCCTCTTTTTATTTTAAATGCAGTTAAATCATTTCTAATCTCATCATCCGTGTCATGCACACGTGTTCAGTCTTGCTGTTAAATACTGAAGCAAAGTAATTATTTAATACTTGTGCCATCTCTGTGTCACTATCTTGCAGAGTTGCAAAATTTGTGGGAATACCCCCCAGCGTTTGGACTCATTGGAAAGGAAATTTAATTTGGAACTATCTACCAGAAAGTTTGAGATCCTAAAGTGCACCTGGAAGAAACTACGAGTTTTAATCGAATTTGGGATTTTACAAGGCAGATTGGGTTCGTGTGGGAAGGGCTAAGAACTAAAGGAGAACCATCCTTCAAAAGAAAGAAGTTTGGAGCATTGAAACTTTCTGAGGTATTGAAGCTAAACAAATCATCTGGGGAATTGTGTAAACTTGAATACCCTTCGCCCCAGGAGACATTAACATAGCAACAATCAACCCAGAGATCGGCAGCCATCACCCTGAGCAGAGAACCCATCCAGTATATACATAATGACAATGGCACATCCAGCCCACATGGAAAACCCAGGCCTAGGCAGACATTGCAAGTACCAAACCCAATTTTTCCCCATCAAGAAACAAATTTAAAAGATCGACACATCCGAGACAGGTTAACATTTAATGGGCCCGCCAAGACAAATCAAGCCCACCAAAAATTAAACAAGGAATCAGGGCTGATTTGGCGAGAAGATTAGAAAAGCTCCCAAGGTATAACTGGGGCCCTGTTTAAACGAGATATAGCATCCACTTGCATAGCATCATAGAGCATCAAGAAGGGAGGAGAGAGAGACCACCGCAGCAGTTCTAACAAGCCTCTCCAGCCTCGCCAACACTATCGGGGCCACATTGTCCTGCTATCGAGAAGGAAGGAAAAACATCGCCATGGCAGAGAAAGCAGCCCCAGAACCTCAGACATCACCATCACGACAGCAATCGACTACAACCAACATGGTACCATCGAAAACACCGCGATCGACCAACTCTGAAACAAAACTCCTCAAAGAAGAAACTGAAGATTCAAAATTTTCCACTCTACAATCTAGTCCTGACTACCAACAGGTGAAACATTAACTAAAGAGACTTTTGAAACCTATTTCTAACAAAAGAAAGTGGGTACTCACCCCATAAGTCCAATACATGCCCTACCACATCAGCGGACAACACCCAACTGAAGATGACGCAGTGAGAAGTCTTCTATGACGTTCGGGGTACGGCAACCAGAACCTACAGAGTCCAGCAAACCCCGAAATCGCGAACCACCGCCAACTGACAATAAAGGATTGGTGAGCATAGTTCCTGTTTGCCCTGGAGTTTAACCTAGTCAGAGTTAGGCATTGGGAGGTGGGAGGTGTATTATTTCTGTAACCCCTTTGAATGTGTGATAAAGTGTTCTTTATTTGAATGATTACAAGTTTGACATTGTATTTCCTGTCCATAATAAAATCGAAGTTCTTTGCACCAAACCATTTGTGCCTTGCACTTTGTCACATCCCCCAAATAAATCCAAAGTCTAGAACCCAGGGAGTGGGACCGATTCGAACCGCTCAGAAGATCAGAGGTGAAACTGACTCCACGCACACCCCCTACAGAATGGCGATCACGGCAGGACTTAGGTATAACGGATATGATGCAGAGATTGCTGTTTTGGAAGGAAGAACCAAGATAGTAGAGAGGATTTCCTCCTATGTGTACAAGAAAGTGAATGTCACTAAAGAATGGGTGCTTGGTCTATTGTGCATAGAGCGTCCGGGAGATGCTGCGGCCCAGTGGACAACAAGCAAGGACCATAAAGAATCGGTCGAAAAGGCAATTTTGTTGGTCTGTCTACAGCGACAGGTCCAACCCCTAGACAAAACTATTGAATCACTGCAGGCCGAACTATGGGAAAGTGCAGAGACATCACATGAAAGGGCTATGGCAGGAGAAAGGTTATGGGGAGAACTCCATAAGCTGAAGCATGGAGAGGCGCAGCTAATGGAGAGGTTCAAAACAGCCAGGACTATTTTCAATGTCAGGTCACAGAGGCTAAGAATAATGAAAAGATACTGCGGGAGGAAAACACTCGCCTTACCCTTCAAGTAAAAGAGCTGGAGCAGAAGTTAAGAGACGTACAGGCAGCTTATAAAGTAGCAAGAACTAATGGGTTTGAGTCGGGAGACTACGGTCCCTGCCAGCAACAAATCAAGAGTTTCACCCTTGCTCTGTGCAAGGCCAAAGGCATGGTATGCCTAATAAACCCGTGTGCGGCCCGGGTAAACCTGAAAGAGAAGGAGGAAACTGTTCAACCACGACCTGTGGCGCCGGTGACGATACCGGTTCGGCAGCAGGAGGGGCGAACAGTTGCGGGGTGGACAGGGATTGTGGACCACCACCACCTGTGGCACCAAGGTTCAGCTCGGTTTGGCAGCAGGGAGAGGTGGGCGAGCCAGAGCAGGAAGAGCCAGAACCATGGCCGATGTGCTCGGTCCGGCAACAGAAGCTTGGCCTACCCAACGGCACTGGGGGTCAGGGGCCCCTGGAAAGTCAATTTGTGGTTCCCCACACTATCCAATAGCTTAGGGATATGAAAAGCCACCTGGGAAAGCTCACTCTAAAGGGAGATCCCTCGGTCCACTTTATGGAAGTGGAACAGACAGGGGTTATTAATGGGTGTGATGATGCCGAGGTAGCAAAGATGCTCCTCCTCTCACTGGATGGCAAGCTGTACCAGTCCCTCTCTGCCGAGAGCAAAAGGGGGCAGAGGACACGTGCCGCTGTCCAGGAAGATATTTTAGAAGCCATGGGCTGTAATGACGGGAGTCCCTTCTCCAGAGTGGAGAAGACAGTGCAGCTCACAGGGGGAACCCCACAGGCTTTCGCAGACAGACTGTGGCCTGTGTACCAGAGCGCCTGTGGTGGGGACCTCAACTGGGGTCACCTAAACCGGGACGAGAAAGCCCACTGGCTCCGAAGTCTGGTGGCAAACAGTTTGCCATGAATAACAGCAAAGGCTGAGGCCTGGTTTGACCCAAGAGATCCCCAGGCCACTGAACAGGGAGTGGTCAGGCAACTGACCCTAGCTTACCGGAACGGCAGGGGGACAGAAGAGCACCCACCCAAGGGAAGGGTCCATGAAATCAGACCTAGTCAGGATAAGAGGGAATGGTGCCAGGAGGGGGGGCAACCCCTCCAATACAAAACGTACCTGTTTCGGGTGCGGAAAGAGTGGGCACTGGAGAAAGGATTGTAGAAACCCATGGAAGAGTAGCGCAGGGAAGAATTCTCCAGCCCTTGCCCAAAAGACCGAGAAACCAGTCGCCCCCCCACACGTTTGACACATTCATGACTGCACTCTGAACAATGTTAGATGGCCCTGGAAGGGTAGCCGCCGCCACCGGTACCTAAATCCCATCTGCCCCATCCCAGCCAAGACAGTGACTAGGACAGGCGCACCTGTGTGCCCTCGAGTACGATGCGTGGGGGAGACCAACCATTCAGATGGAAGTGGAAAAGGTGAAAGGGACTTACCTGCTGGATACCGGTGCATCAAGCACCCTTGTCTACACAGCTAACTCCGCCGCCTCACGTCTGTCTAACGGGGTCCCCTACAGCTTGGTGGGTTTCACAGGCACCGAGCAGGCTGGCTCATTCTCCGTTCCACTCTCTATTTGTCTGGGAACACTCCACACCAAGTGGCCTTGTGTCCTGATGAAGTGGGAACAGGAAGGGAGGGGGATCCTGGGGGCTTACTTCATTCTAGGCCACGGAATCCTAGTGGATTTAAGAAATCACTGTCTTTGGGGGGCAGTATGTGCGGGACAGGAGAGTGAGGTGGTGGTTATCCCAGAAAAATGGGGAAAAGGGATGGTGTGCACCATGAAGGAGGGTTATGACCTTGAATCACTGGTCAGTAACACTCTGATGGAGTACCAAGAGTATGTGAGGGCGAACCTTGCAGCTTTTGCCACTCACAAACACGACTGTGGAAGGATAAATGGGGTTGTGGTTAGCATAGATGGGGACCCCATGACCCGACCACAGAAACAGTACAACTTCCCCAGGGAGGCGGAGGCAGACATGGAAACAGCTTTGGGTTCGTTGGTTAAACAGAGGGTATTGAGACCAATAGCTACCCATGTGAACTCTCCATTGTGGCCAGTTAAGAAACTGGACAACTCCTGGAGAGCCACGGTGGACTATCGAGTACTCAACCATAACATCCCCGCCTGTGCACCCACTGTTGCTGCTGTCGCCGACCTCATTGGGAGTATCCCAGCCTCCGCGACCCCCTTCACGGTGCTGGATATTTCCAACGGGTTTTGGTCCTTCCTGTTACGAAAAGAAGACCAGTACAAGTTTGTTTTTACCTTTAAAGGACAGCAATACACTTGGAACTGTCTCCCTCAGGGCTTCCACAACAACCCTGGAATTTTCCACCAATGTATGGCCAACTGTTTAAAGAACATCAGCAGACCCCAGCAGTTAGTACAGTATGTGAATGACCTGCTCCTATTCACCAATGAGGGGGAGGAGCATGACCCACTGTTGGCTGAACTGCTGGAGCTGCTGAAACAAGAAGGGTTTAACATGAATCCCAAATAGGCACAGATTGGCCAGACGGAAGTAAAATTCCTGGGACTAGCTGTGCGCGCTGGGGAAAGGGCCATTGACAAAGCTAGAAGGGAAGCAGTGCAGGAGCTAGCAGTCCCCAACACAGTAACAGGAGTAAGATCTTTTATAGGGCTGACCGTGTACTGCAGAGAATTCATTGAGGATTATGCAGCCACAGTAGCCCCTCTACTCAGAATGCTACACAGGGGAGTGGACTGGGATTGGGATGAAGGTTGCGAGGCAGCATTTATCCAGCTCAAGAAAGACCTGCAGACTACTAGGGGCTATCGATGGATGGGATAAAAAGTTTTTCCTGGAGGTAGCAGTCAGCAGAGACAGTCTGAGCGCAGTACTGCTCCAGGAGCATCACATCCTAGCCACTCACTGGGCTGTGAAAAGTTCACTGATCTTCACAGGGGTTCCCTATCACACTCCTTACCCATCATACACCGACCCACATGCTCCTGGATGGGAGAATCAAGGACGGGATGGTGAGCAGTGCCCGCATTGCTCGCTGGACCCTGCTCCTCGCTTTGATGGACCTAAGGTTAAAGGGTCTCTGCGAACCAAGGCTCGCAGCCAACATGATCTATCCAGGGACAGCCCACCGGTGTTCCGTCGAAGGGGTATGCAAAATTAACATAGGCTTTCAGGCCGGGTTACACCCCACAAGCCGAGAGATCTATGTGGATGGTTCAAGCACGCTATCTGCTGGCGAACGACTGCTGGCGATTAAACTCCCCAGTACTATGAGTGCCCAGCATGCTGAACTGTCAGTGGTGGTGTACGTGGTCACACACCCCGAAGAATTCCCTAACCCATACACGATTTGCTCAGACAGTATGTTCACATGCAATTCATGTATGGAGTACCTGGCTATCTGGTCCCATCGTGGATGCACATCTGCAGACGGCAGACCTCTGGCAATTAAGCCTTTACTGGAAAAGATCATGACAGCCGTTGGGGAGGAAGAGAAGATTTATATACATAAAGTGAAGGCACATTCCACCACTGAACCCTGTAGTGAGGGAAACCAGCAGGCTAACATGTTGGCCAAGTAAGGTGCCTGCATGGGCAAGCTCTGGGATCCGAACAACCCAGGCCCCATCGCAGCAGACAGAGGAAGGATTGGAACAGCAGGGTACGGCAGGGGTAGCATTGCCCCCGGACCTGAAAACGGTTCAGACCCAAGACCCCTTCCTCAAAACTGTCCTGAACACGCTAGCTAAAGGGGAAAAGGTAGATGGCCCGTACGGCACCGGAGCGATTGCCATTAAAGAAGGCAAGCTGTTCAGGGGGGAGCAATGCGTGTTACTGCAACAACACCAGAGCGAATTTCTCCAGCTGGCCCATGAGGGTCCAGGAGCAGGACACCCCGGACCTGAAACCACCTGGCAACGGGTGGAACAGGCAGGGTGGTGGCCGGGACTCAGGGAAGACGCCCGCGAGTTCTGCGCCAGCTGTCTGGTGTGCGCTGCCAACAACCTTGACCCCCAGAAAAGGAAGGTATCTATGGGACATATCAGGAGGGTGGAGGGACCCTAGCAGTCGATTCAGGTCGATTACATTGGGCCCCGACCCACTGCTCCAGGGAGGCTACAAGTACTGCCTAGTGTTGGTGGATGTGTTCACTAAGTGGGTGGAAGCCTTCCCATGCCCAACAGCCATTGTATTAGGGACAGCTAGGATCCTCGTAAGGGAGGTGATCTCCCGATGGGGACTACCCCAGTACGTGGAGTCCGACCAAGGGAGTCACTTCACCAGGCAGGTGATGCAGGAGACCCTTAAGCTGCTCGGCATCGAGGGGAAATGGCATGTCGCCCACAACCCGCAATCATCCGGGCCTGTGGAGCATTTAAACCGCACTATCAAGGAAAGGTTACATAAGGAGACGGGGGACTCACCCAAGAAGTGGGTACAGGTCCTACCACTGGTCCTCATGGGAATCTGGGCCAGCCAGTCAAAGAGCAGGGGTACACCCCGTACGAGCTCATGACCGGCAGAACCATGCGAACCCCTACCCATGTACTGGCCCCGGTACTCACTGAAGGTCAGCTTAGGGAAACGGGCTGGGACAGCTTTGTCAGGAATCTGTCTGAACACCTTAAACAGATTCACTGGCAGGCTGCTAACAACATGGGAAAACAACATCGGAGCGACCGATTGCTGCTAGAACCCCGCAAACACCACGAATGGGAGGTAGGGACCAGGTCATGGTGAGGAACTATGCTCGAGTAGGGGTTTTTGAAGCACTGTACATGGGGCCATACCACATTGTCAACCAGGCAAGCCGCATGGTCTATGCCGTAAAAATGCCCCGCAATACAAAGTGGCTCCACATAAACCAGTGCAAACTTTTCAACCCCGGGATAGCAGCTAAGTGCAAGGGACAGCAAGAAACAGTGAACTGTACCAAAGGCAGGGATCCTCAGCCAGCAGCCCCCAACATTGGAAATCCCACACGGGACACGGCAGACTCATAGACCGTACCTAGAGGGGCAGTGGACTGTGTTACTGGAGGGGCTATTCCCCCAATCATTTGGTACTCGGACACACCCCAGTAGTCAGAACCCTGAGAAGGACACTCCGCACGCCACAGCCTAAGACACCGTGGTCACCAGCGCCCCAATTTAAGTGGTTCAGCCCCAAGAAAGGGACCAAAGGGGTACCTAGGATTAGGGACCAGTCTGAGAGCAGGGACCCCTAGCCAGTAGTCTTGGGCGATGAGGGACCCCCGGAGGAGATAGTGGTGGACCAGCCACCAATTGGGAGTCCCCAGCCCGCAACCCTCAACCAGGTAGAACCCTCAGGTGACAAAATGAACCATGCAGCCACCCCCAAAGGGGCGGTGTGCTGCAACACCAGAGGGGACATTCCCCCATTAGTGTGGGACTCAGACCCACCTCCAGTCAGGACACTCTGGGTTCTGCGGTACAGGCCAACCTGCTACCAGCCCCACTGGAAACGCAAAGGCCAGAGAAGAAAGGAGAACAGGAGTTAACCTGACCACCCAGAGACGGGTGGCAGATGTACATAATTACGATGATAAGAATCGAGTGTAGCGTACGATTAAGGTTTTCTTTTTTTGGGTCACCACGACTGAAGTAAACCATGCGTATGGAAGTAGTGAAATGAGTAAAATAAGATAAAGCATTTGTATAGATATGTAATAGAAGAGCTCTGGACGCCAGCCAGTTCCAAATTAGTGACATAGGCCTAGTAGTATTTGAAGGAAGCACCGATAACAGTTCTTGGGGAAAGGAAAAGCCCCCATCTTGTAGTCAGTAGAAGAGGCACTACAAGAATGATAAGTGTAAGATGAGACAAAAGTTGATAACAGACATCCTACGGGAACTGGAAAAGACAGTCAGTTGATTAAAGACTTAATTGTGTTCTCCAAGAACAAATGAGCCCAAATTGGAACTCGATCACCATTTGTCAAGCCAGAGAACTTTTCTCAGGGCTGAACAATCTGTTTTATGTGCCCCTACAGGAAGGAGAACAACATGAAAAGGGTTCTGTTCCTGCTCGCCTTGATAAGGATGAGCAGTGGCGGCCGAGATGACGTGGAAGAATCCCTCATTTATGGGTGTTCGGGAGAGAGAGCACCGATCGTGACTGCAGGGGGTGGCACACCGGGTGTGGAAGAACTCGCCCACAAAGAGAGGTGGCCAGGGTGGCTGGAGTCTAATTCCACCCGCTACTCCAGCCAGGAAGGGTTTACCATTGGGGAGGCTTCCGTTCCATGCTCCAGGATGCGGGTCGTTGCTGCGCGGGTCAGTGTTACGGAGGGGAAACGTGTGTGTTTGACTTGTAAAGGACAGATTTCCATGGTTAGGCGGTGGTGGCTCAGGAAGCTGAGCAAGGACGCGGGGGACCAGGAATGTGACTGGGAAAGACTTGGTAATGACACGTACCGTACCATCACGGGGACACGGGGAGGAGTGAAGGTGTGTTAGAACAAGTGGTGGGAGTTTGAAAAGGGAATTTACGTCTGCATGTGGGGGTCAAAGGAGATCTGTCCCGCAGACTATTCAATCGCCTTCGCCAGGCAATGGCAAGATAAGGGGGAAGGGATGGAGTGGGATTCTAGCCTACACGGGTGTGCGGTCCCGCATTCCCCACTCCCAATTAACGCCAGCGAACTAAGAGCACACATCAAGAAACTCCTGCCCACGACCCTGCCAGTGCGAACAATAATAGAAATGTGTCCTACCACCACCAAGGGACCAGGGAACAGATTAGTATTGGTACCGACCAAAAAGGTGTTATACCAGGGGGTGCACTATGTAGTAACTTCAGTTATTTTAAAACTTACCGAGGTGCACTTACCTACATGGTGCCCGAAGGAAACAGAACAGTTATACCAGGCCCTACTCAGAGAAATATTCAAGAAATTTTACGAGTTAGACTTTGGCAATGTAGACAAAGCAGATCTATACATCCTATAGGCTAGGGACACCATGGGCACGGGGAGATGTAGAAGGTGAACCTTGAACGACATTTTTAATGCATGTAATACAGGATCCTCTGTGGTAAATAGTCTAGATGATATTGAACTGCAAACGCAGATAAATGGTCTAAAGAACCAACTGAGAAAGATCGTAAAGAATAAAATACAGCAGTAGGCTCAGAGCTACACGAGGACCAGGCTATGTCGGTCCATTTAAAGGAGATTGTGGCTGAGCTGGAAAAACATGCCCAGACAGTGAATGCACTCATACGGGAGGATAGGAATGCTTCCGATCAGGCTGCACAGAATGAGGTGTGTGTGCTGTATGGGGCATGGTTGTTGGGCGAGGGCCGCAACAACCTGGAGGATTTAAAACAAATTTTAGTCCCCTCCTGGACCAGTAACAAGCACCTCGCAGCCCTCCACCCATATAGTAATTCACTAAGCCCATGCCAGCTCTGCCTAGCTTCTGAAGCCTATCCTGTCCCAGGAGATTGCGGGAGTTCTAATCACACCATCGTGGCGAGAGTACTAAGGATGCCGGTCATGGGTGGGACAGCCCGACCCGCACCGGTATACAGGGTGGAGAACATTGGAGTCATTCAAGGAGGTGCACACGCTCGTTTCACAGCGGTCCCACCATATGTCACAAAATGGGAGCAAACTATGACAGGTCTGTACCTCTCCGGGTGCCGGAGCCGGGGTGCACATATAGGGCCCAAGTTTCCACAAGAAAAAAAACGGGCGCCCCTCCGAGCTGGGCACCCATTTTTCGCGCCTAAACGGCGCCTAAATTAATCCTCGGTATTCTCCACCTACTTACAGGTCCTCTGGCCCTCGGCGCAGCCAGCACGAGCTGTGGGGGGGGGCGGAGCCAGGTCCCTGCACTGAAAGCAGTGCCGGGACCTCTGCACATGCACGCTACAGTCGGCACGCAAGTGCAGTAGCTCCAGGCGCCGAACAGTGTGGGAGGGGCCCGAAGCACGCAGCCCCTAGCCCTGGCCCAATGGCCTTACTGGGGCTGTGTGAATGAGGCTCCTCCCACGGCCAGCTCCTGCTTCCCGCCCGACCAGACCCGACACTCGCTCCCACCCCCCCCACCCCGACCCGACACCCGCTCCCCCCCCCCCGCCCCGACCTGAGACCCGACCCCCACTCCCCCCCCCGCCCCGACCCGACCCGAGACCCGAGACCCGCTGCTCCCCCCCGACTGACCCGACCCGCGCTCCTGTTCCCCGACCCGACGCCCCCCCCGCTCTCTCTCTCTCTCCCTCCCTCCCCCTCTCTCTCTCTCTCTCTCTCCCTCCCCCTCTCCCTCCCTCACTCCCTCCCTCCCCCTCTCTCTCCCTCCCTCCTCCTCTCTCTCCCTCCCTCTCTCTCTCTCTCTCTCTCTCTCCCTCCCCCCCTCTCTCTCTCTCTCCCCCCCTCTCTCTCTCTCTCCCCCCCTCTCTCTCTCTCCCTCCCCCCCTCTCTCTCCCTCCCCCCTCTCTCTCTCTCTCCCTCCCCCCCCTCTCTCTCTCTCTCTCCCCCCCTCCCACCCCTCTCTCTCCCTTCCTCCCCTCTCTCTCTCTCCCTCCCCTCTCTCTCTTTCCCTCCCTCCCTCCCCTCTCTCTCTCTCCCTCCCTCCCCCCTCTCTCTCTCTCCCTCCCTCCCTCTCTCTCTCTCTCTCCCCCTCCCGCTCAGCGGCACGAACGGCTGCAGAATTCTCCCTGGCTGAAGCACTTTCACACAGGTAGGAAGATGGTTTATTTAATCTTTTCTTGGCTTATAAATGTTTATTCAGGTTGGATTTATTTGTATAATATTTGTAGAATAATAAATAAGGATTTAAGTTCCCTTCCCCCCTCCACCCCACCTTGTTCCGGATGCCTAATTTGTAACCTGCGCCTGATTTTTTAATGTGTAGAACAGGTTTTTTCAGTTCTACAAAAATCTTCACTGGCTCCATTCTACTTTAGTTTGGAGTACATTTTCACTGTGGAAACTTTCAAATCAGGCGTCAGTGGCTGGACACGCCCCCTTTTGAAGAAAAAATTCTGTTCTAAACTAGAACTGTTCTACCTGACTAGAACTGCAGAAAAAAAAATGTGGAGAACTGCGATTTCTAAAATAGTCCGTTCTCCACCAGTTGCTCCTAAAAATCAGGCGCTAGTCATGTGGAAACTTGGGCCCATTATGCTGTGTCCCCAGCACTTGAGTGCCTATTCTAAACCACAGTGTGTGTTTAAAGCTGCTGGCGCACAGACTATTAACTGCACCATGGAGGTAATGACACAAGACCATGTTCCCCCACAGGTAGCATACATAGGGGGTGGGACATATTGTGTCACCACCAGTGCGCCCCACTATCAACACTTCTGGTGTCCGGTCAGTTTTTGCTTTAAACCTGAGGCAGAAGTTCAAGTGGCCCAGGAACGGATTGTCCCCATTCCCGAACCCTCCACTGTTCAACTCACTGTGAGAGAAAACATCACAAACCTGCAAGATTATGTTGCACATTTTGTCTATGAAATTCCCCCTCTACCCAAATATCTTACCGCTCTGCTAGAAGCTGTAGTAATCACACAAAAACATTTCTATACTCTAGAACAGAAAACAATTGGGATAGGGAGAAAAATTCTAGAGATTACAATTCCACCTTGGTGGGACATTTTCAATTATATAGAAGTTCCTGCCGGGATCAGAATAGTTTCCCACGTTTTGGATGTCTGTCAACTCGCGATTATTCTTTACTTATGATGTCTCACTTGTTGAGTGAAATGCAGAGGCCGTCAGGTGAGGCACCAAAGGGTGCTGTATGCTCCCTGGCCAAACTTGGGGAGGGGTAACACCATATTACCATGTTTGATTTGTTTTAATTTTCACCTGATTAAAAACGCAGAGATCAAGTGTTGTAAGAATGTTACTTAAAAATATGTTTGACCTTTATTTTCTGTAAAACGGATAATGGAGGGCAATTGGACCCCCTCTCTGCTGTTAGATAATTGAAATGACTGGAGCCGCCTGTAAACTGCATTACATTTCAAAGTGGGACGCATGTTTAAGTTTTAGCTAGGTAAATACAAGGGCAGGTTGACTCTCGGGAGATCAGGAATTTGGCTCACCGAGCATGACATTCTAGCATGTAGAGTGTCACAGGGGGGACTGTAGAGTGTAGAAGGTGGGTTCGATGGGCCAAATCTTTTGTGATGCAACCATTGAATGATTATTTTCTAGTCTATGATCTACTGTATTATCATTATCGACTCTCTCTGTTACTTCTTCAAAAAATTCAATGAAGTTGGTCAAGCAAGACTTACCCTTTTGAAATCCATATTGGCTATTCATTACTATATTTTCTCCTTTAGTAGGGATTCCATTATTATTCCTACCACCAATGTTAAGCTGACTGGTTTATAGTTGCCTGGACATGTTCTATCTCCCTTCTTACACATAGATATTATATGAACTATCCACCAGTCCTCTTGCACTGCACCTTGTTCTAATGAATTATTAAATATGTGTAGTAATACCTCTGCTATCTTTTCCCGAGATCTTTTTAAAATGTGTAGATGTAATTCATCCAGACCAGAGGTTTCATCCTCTTTGAGTTTGATTAGTTTATTTAATATTTCCCCTCTTTTTATTTTAAATGCAGTTAAATCATTTCTAATCTCATCATCTGTGTCATGCCCACGTGTTCAGTCTTGCTGTTAAATAGTGAAGCAAAGTAATTATTTAATACTTGTGCCATCTCTGTATCACTACCTTGCAGAGTTGCAAAATTCGTGGGAATACCCCCCCAGCGTTTGGACTCATTGGAAAGGAAATTTAATTTGGAACTATCTACCAGAAAGTTTGAGGTCCTAAAGTGCACCTGGAAGAAACTACGAGCTTTAATCGAATTTGGGATTTTACAAGGCAGATTGGGTCCATGTGGGAAGGGCTAAGAACTAAAGGAGAACTATCCTACAAAAGAAACCAGTTTTGAGCATTGAAACTTTCTGGGGTATTGAAGCTAAACAAATCATCTGGGGAATTGTGTAAACTCGAAAACCCTTCTCCCTGGGAGACATTAACACAGCAACAATCAACCCAGAGATAGCCAGCCATCACCCTGAGCAGAGAACCCATCCAGTATATACATAACGACAATGGCACATCCATCCCACATGGAAAACCCAGGCCTAGGCAGACATTGCAAACACCAAAGCCAATTTTTCCCCATCAAGAAACAAATTTAAAAGATCGACACATCCGAGACAGATTAACATTTAATGGGCCCGCCAAAATATGACAAAGAGAAATCAAGCCCGCCAAAAATTAAACAAGGAATCAGGGCTGATTTGGCGAGAAGATTAGAACAGCTCCCAAGGTATAACTGGGGCCCTGTTTAAACGAGATATAGCATCCACTTGCATAGCATCATAGAGCATCAAGAAGGGAGGAGAATGAGACCACTGCAACAATTCTAACAAGCCTCTCCAGCCTCAACGACACTATCGGGGCCACACTGCCCTGCTATCGAGAAGGAAGGAAAAACATCGCCATGGCAGAGAAAGCAGCCCCAGAACCTCGGACATCACCATCACGGCAGCAATCGACCACAGCCAATGTGGTAGCATCGAAAACACCGCGATCGACCAACTCTGAAACAAAACTCCTCAAAGAAGAAACCGAAGATTCAAAAGTTTCCACTCTACAATCTAGTCCTG
The DNA here is from genome assembly GCF_044704955.1 of Pristiophorus japonicus. Taxonomy (NCBI): domain Eukaryota; kingdom Metazoa; phylum Chordata; class Chondrichthyes; family Pristiophoridae; genus Pristiophorus; species Pristiophorus japonicus. The sequence continues at coordinate 60,150,499 of NC_091986.1, forward strand.
ACTACCAACAGGTGAGGCATTAACTGAAGAGGCTTTTGAAACCTATTTCTAACAAAAGAAAGTGGGTACTCACCCCATAAATCCAATACATGCCCTACCACATCAGCAGACAACACCCAACTGAAGACTACGCAGTGAGAAGTCTTCTACGACGTTCGGGATACGGCAACCAGAACCTACAGAGTCCAGCGAACCCCGAAATCGCGAAACACCACCAACTGACAATAAAGGATTGGTGAGCATAGTTCCTGTTTTCCCTGGAGTTTGACCTGGTCAGAGTTAGGCATTGGGAGGTAGGAGGTGTATTATTTCTGTAACCCCTTTGAATGGTTGCAAGTTTGACATTGTATTTCCTTGTCCATAATAAAATTGAAGTTCTTTGCACCAAACCAGTTGTCTCTTGCACTTTGTCACATCCCCCAAATAAATCCAAAGTCTAGAACCCAGGGAGTGGGAGCGATTCGAACCGCTCAGAAGGTCAGAGGTGAACCTGACCCCACACACCATCCCCTACAACCTATGATAGATATTATTCTGTGGCCCTATTCCCATCCTGACTTTCCTTTTTTTATTGTGTGCCTGCAAAATATTTTATTATTTTGTTTTGTGTTCTTTGCTAATTTAATTTAATAATTTCTCTTTGCCTTCCTAATTGCTTTTTTGACTTCTCTCCTAATCTCTTCATATTCAGTCTTGTCATGCTCTCCCCTGCTGTCCATGTTCTTAGTGTATGCCTCTTATCTTACCCTCAATTTTTCCCTTATGTCTTTATTCATCCATGGTGTTACATTAGTGTTTAATTTGTTCTTGTTTTTTTACCGGAATATATTTTTCCTGGACTCTGTTGAACATCGTTTGAAATATTTCTCATTGCTGTTCTACATCATTGTTTGCCAATATTTTTGTCCATTTTATTTTCCCAAGTTCTATTCACAGCCCCACAAAATTGGCTTTTATCTAATCTATTAACCTGGTCTGTGTCATATTTATGTCCTTCTCAATTATTATCTTAAAGCGTATTGTATGATGGTCACTATTGCCTAGATGTTCACCTACTTTTACTTCTTTTATCTGCTCTGGTTCATTCCCCATTACTAGATTCAATAGCAAATCCTCCCTTGTTAGGCTTTTTACATATTGGGTTAGAAAGGAGTCCTGTACACCTAGCAGGAACTGCTTTCACTTATCTCCTTTAACTACCTCTTCTAGCCAATTAATATCAAAGTAGTTGAAACCCATCATGATTATTATTCAATGGCCAAGAAATTCTGTTGCATTCTGTTTGGGGGCAGTAGCATCCACAAGATGGGACTTGTGGCGCCCAGTGCGGAAGTCCCGCCCTGTTCCCAAAAGGAGGGTTACTGCCCCCGAGAGGAACTGGAGCGCAAAAAAACATGCTCTACTTCCTCTCTGGGGCGCTAATGGGGAAGATGGGTTAGGAGCAGTGCACAGCGCTACGCACTGGGCCGCATGGTGCTGCCGCATAGGCCGGCCTCTCCACTTCATTAAAGGGGAGTTCCCAATCTGCTAACTCTGCGTGGCCCAACCTGGAGCACTGGGGAGTGAGGTGCCCTGCCGCCAGCCTGGCAATCAAGCGGAGTGCCAGGCTGCCAGATTGTGGCACAGACCCCGAGTTCAAAGCGGCCAGGGACTACGAAAGTAAGTCGCCACATTTTTTATTGATCCGCCCACCATCTCCGCTTTAACTTGTGAGCCTCCTGGCACTCTGATCACATCCCCTAAAGCTGTTGCTGTAATTTCTCCGCCAATGTCTTTTACTCATTTTCCTAATTTGTTTGCATATTTCTTCCTCCACCTCCCTTTCAGTATTAGCTGGTCTGTAGATTATCCCTATTAGTGTGATTAATCATTTATTATCTTTTATCTCTATCCACATGGAATCCATTTTTGTCTAGCTGGAAGCTGCATCACTTTTTACTACTGCAATTATGTTATCCCCTAATAAGTACAGCTACTCCACCTCGCCTTTTTCCCTCTCTATCTTTTCTATATATGTTATTAACCCGGCAATGTTTAATTCCCAGTAGTGATTGTTCTGTAGCCATGTCTCAGTAATCCCTACTAAGTCTGGTTCCTCACAACGTATCATTGACTCCAGTTCACCTGTTTTATTATGGAAACTGGGGGGCGAAATACGGTAAATCCCATTTAGGGCAGTAACTTTTCTATTTTAGAAAATTTAGTGACTGCCAAGATGCCTTGCCAATGTGTGAAATTCAGGAGTGAAGGAGGCAGTAAATGAGGCACTAATTGTAAAGTCCTGTCCCCTCAGTACAGATTCACACGAGGCATGTAGTGAAGTCAAGGTCACTCTGGACCTACACCTTTATTTCACAGCTCTGGAATGCTGCACTTGCCTGAGACCTGTCCTTATATACCTGTCTCTTGCAAGTGCACCCCTGGTGGTAAGGTTTGCTGGTGGTTACAGGTCATATCTTATTACAGTCATGTATAGCATGTTAGGATACAGTTATATATAATAATGTAAGATACATGACATCACCCTCTCCCAAGGTCTTATTGTCTTTATAGGTTCAGTCTCTCAGGTGGTCTACGCTCTCGCGTGGAGCGTCTGAGTTGTGGTTCAGTTGTTTGCCTTGGTGTTGACTTGGTCTACATGCCTCCGGCAGGTTTTGCCATTGTCCATTTGTACTACCAGTAGCATGTTTCCTTCCTTGCCCATTACTGTCCCTGCAAGCCATTTGGGACCCCTGCCATAGTTTAGTACAAACACTTTGTCCCCTATCTCATTCCATCTTCCCCTCGAATTTCTGTCATGGTACTCAGTCAGCTTACGGCGCTTTGCCTCAACGATTTCGTGCATGTCTGGGAGGATTAATGAGAGCCTTGTTTTTAAAGTCCTTTTCATCAACAGTTGCGCCGGGTGGATCCCAGTCAATGAGTGCGGACGAGATCTGTATGCCAGCAGCAGTCGCGACAGGCGACTCTGCAGCGTGGGACCTTGGATTTTAAGCATGCCTTGTTAAATGATTTGCACTGCTCTCTCCGCCTGGCCGTTGGAGGCCGGCTTGAACGGTGCCGTGTTGACGTGATTTATGCCGTGGTCAATTATAAAATCTTGGAATTCTGTGCTGGTGAAGCACGGACCATTGTCACTGATTAATATGTCAGGGATTCCGTGCATTGCAAACATGGTTGCGTGGCTCTCTGCAGTGGTGGAAGTTGTGCTCGAGTTTAAAATGGTGCATTCGATCCACTTTGAAAATGCATCTACAACTACGAGGTACATTTTGCCTATGAATGGGCCCGCATAGTCTACGTGCACCCACGACCACGGTTTGGTAGGCCAGGGCCAGGGGCTCAGTGGAGCCTCCTGGGGGCATTGCTGTGTTGGGCACAAATGGCGCACCTTCGGACGCAGAGCTCAAAGTCCGTGTCTATACCACGCCACCAGACGTGAGATCTGGCTTTGGCCTTCATGAGAACGATCCCCGGCTGCTCGTGGTGGAGTTCCCGGACAAATGCCTCTCTGTCTCACAGAGGCATGACTACTCGGCTGCCCCACATCAGGCAGTCTGCTTGTAGTGATAGCTCATGCATGTGCCTGTGAAAGGGTTTTAATTCCTCGGGGAAGGCATCGCGAGCCTCTGCCCAGTCACCGGTTAGGACACATCTTTTTACTAAGGATAACGTGGGGTCGCTGGACGTCCAGGCTCTGATTTGGCGAGCCTTCATGGGCGAACCTGTGGACTCAAAGGCATTGATTGCCATGACTATCTCACAGTCCTGTTCGTCAGACCCTTCCGTGGTCGCCAGGGGTAGCCTGCTGAGCACGTCGGCACAGTTATCTGTGCCTAATCTGTCTCTTATGGTATAGTCGTAGGACGCCAGCATGAGTGCCACCGTTGAATTCACGCCGAGGTGTTGGCGTTTATTGCCTTGCTCTCGGATAGGAGGGATGTGAGGGGCTTGTGGTCGGTTTCTAACGCGAACTTGGTCCCGAAAAGGTATTGGTGCATCTTTTTGACACCATACACGCACGCGAGCGCCTCCTTCTCTACCGCCCGCGAAAGTGACCTGGAGGCATAAGGTATGGGTTGTAATTTGCCCGCACTATTGACATGTTGCAAAACGCACCCGACCCCATATGCTGACGCATCACATGTGATAACTAGCTTTTTACCTGGATCAAACAAAATCAAAACACTGTTGGAACACAGAAAGTTGCATGCCTTATTGAAGGCGCGTTCCTGGGCGTTCCCCCAAAATTAATTGCACCCCTTCCTGAGTAGCACGTGGAGAGGCTCCAGCAGCGTGCTTAAGTTCTGCATAAAGTTCCCAAAGTAATTGAGTAGCTCGAGAAAGGCGCGTAGTTCTGAGACATTCCGTGGCCTGGGTGCCAGGCGAATTGCTTCTGTTTTGGACTCTGTTGGGCGGATTCCATCAGCGGCAATTCTTCTGCCCAAAAATTCAACGTTGGGTGCGAGAAACAGGCACTTGGATTTCTTGACTCGTAGGCCTACCCGATCCAACCGCTTTAGTACTTCCTCCAAATTACGGAATGGGAGCCGGTGTTTCTGCCCATGATAAGTATGTCATCTTGAAATACAACCGTCCCCAGGATGGACTTGAGCAGACTCTCCATGTTGCGCTGGAATATGGCAACTGATGACCTGATGCCGAATGGGCATCGATTGTACATGGAAAGGCCTCGATGTGTGTTGATGGTGGTGGGTAGCTTGGATTCCTCGGTCAATTCTTGCATCATATATGCAGATGTGAGGTCTAGTTCTGAGAAAAATTTACCTCCAACCAATGTGGCAAATAAGTCCTCCGCTCTGGGCATCGGGTATTGGTCCTGTAGGGAGACTCTGTTTATGGTAGATTTGTAGTCTCCACAGATTCGTACGGATCCATCAGGCTTCATGACTGGGACGATGGGACTTGCCCAGTCGCTAAATTCCACAGGTGATATAATGCCTTCCTGCAGAAGCCTGTCTAGTTCGTGTTCAATCTTTTCCTTCATCACATAGGGTAAAGCTCTGGCCTTGTGATGGACCGGTCTTGCATCCTGTGTGATGTAGATTTTGACTTTGGCCCCTTTGAAAGTGCCCACACCTGGCTGAAAGAGATGTTCAAATCACTTTATAACTGTTGAGCAGGAGGTCCGTTCCTCTAATGACATAGCATGGACATCATCCCATTTCCAGTTTAGTTTTGCCAGCCAGCTTCTCCCCAGCAGTGCTGAGGGTTCTCTGGGGACAATCCATAGGGGAAGTCGGTTCACTGTCCCTTTGTGTGTGACAGAGAGCATGGCGCTGCCGAGGACTGGTACGATTTATTTGGTATAGGTCCTTAGTTTGGTGTCGACCCTTGTGAGTTTTGGTCTGTCTCTTTTATGAGGCCACAGTTGTTCAAATTGTTGAGCACCCATGAGAGATTGACTCGCTTCCGTATCCAGCTCCATGTTGACAGGTATCCCGTTGAGTAGGACCCTCATCATTATAGGAGGCGTCCTGTTGTAGGAGCAGCAGCCATTGATCATGTTGACCCGCTGTACATCGGTGTCCCAGGTACTGTCCCCACCGTCTTTTGGTCCGCTTTCCGACCCATCCGATTCGTATACCAGCCGAGCTGCCATTTCTTTGCACATGCTGGCCAAATGCCCTGTATATTCACATTTCCAGCAAACATCCCCTTGACGAGTGCCCACCCCACACCTCCAGCACAGACCGGTTCCATTGTTCAAAGTGTTCCCAAAGAATGAGCTGCGTCTGGCTGATCTCTCTTGAGCTTCTCTCAGTTTTTAGTTGATTGCTCGCATTATGGGTTGATGAGGTGTGAACGGCCGTTCCTGTGGCCCTTGATGGCTTCTGCCTGCTGTCGAGAGCCTGTTCTCCCGGTTTTGTCTGTGTGTGGGGGGTAGCAGCTTGTTTAGTGCTGTGAACTTCTTGATCCGATATTTCGTTAGTTGTCGTATCTGCATTGTAAATCAACCTCGTTTCTTCTTCCCCTACCAAGAATGTCTGTGCAACCAGTGCTGCTGCCTCTAAGGTCAGGTTCTTGGTCTCTCTGAGCTTTCTGAATATGCCTGCGCGGCCTATTCCTTCAATGAAAAAGTCTCTCAGCATTTCTCTCCTCAGTTCATCGGAGAACTCACATAAACTAGCCAACCTCCGAAGTTTCGCCACGAAGTCGGGTATGCTCTGGCCCACACAGCGTCTGTAGTTGTAGAACCTGTGTCTGGCCATGTGTAGGCTGCTCGCTGGCTTCAGGTGGTCTCTTACCAGTGTGCTCAATTCTTCAAACAACTTTCTTGCTGGTTTCTCGGGTGCCAGCAGATCCTTCATTAAAGCGTATGTTTTTGAGCCACAGCTGGTCAAGAGATGGGCTCTTCTCTTGTCTGCCTTATCGTCGCCTAACCAGTCTTTAGTTACAAAGCTTTGCTGGAGCCTTTCTATAAAGTCCTCCCAATTGTCTCCCGCATTGTACTTTTCATCTGATCCGTTGTTCGCCATTCTGTGGATTCTGTAATCCCGTAACACTGTAAAGTCCTGTCCCCTCAGTACAGATTCACACGAGGCATGTAGTGAAGTCAAGGTCACTCTGGACCTGCACCTTTATTTCACAGCTCTGGAATGCTGCACTTGCCTGAGACCTGTCCTTATATGCCTGTCTCTTGCAAGTGCACCCCTGGTGGTAAGGTATGCTGGTGGTTACAGGTCATATCTTATTACAGTCATATATAGCATGTTAGGATACAGTTATATATAATAATGTAAGATACATGACACTAATGGCTTCATGGGCGTTATTCGCAGCCAGTTACCCAATTTCAGCTGAGTTCCATTCAGCAAACAGCCTTCAATCCTTGACTCCAGCTCCATCTGGTTCTTAAAGGTGAGGTCAGTTGAACCTGTTTATTTTCAGCATTGCTGCGCTTGAATCAGTGATCTGTGGACCCAAGGAAAACTCTGAAATGGCTGCTGCTGGAAACCCCCATTCAAGGAAAATGGCCACATGATTTAATGATGTGCCTCTGGAAGCATTGGGGGGTGGAACTGGAGACAAGGAGGGAGGCACTGTTCCCTGCATCGGGAAGGAGGCCATCTCCGCAGGTTTTCAGGCCGTGTAACAAGAGTTGGCCCAGGAGCTATCGACAAGCAAAGTGGTGCACAGAAGCCTCACCCAGTGCCAGAAAAAATTCAATGACCACTGTTGGGTGGTGGAAGTGAGTACATAACTCCACATCCCTTCCATACCTGCCTCTCAACCTCTGTCTGTGCACACTGTGAAAACCACCTTTCCACACCATTCAACCACCAAGCATCTGCAGATACTCACACTCACATCCTCATCTCACGCATGCCCACATTCACAGCTATTCAACCACGGCAGGCATATCTTCCACATACATAGCTGCAAGCTTACTCACACGAGTTCCTTTCTTTTGCAGGCAAGATGGAGCAGCAGAGGACTGGAGTAGGGGAACCTGAACTGAGGCCGCTGTCTAACCTTGAGTAGCTAGTGCTGGAGCTTATTGGCCCACAGGTGGTGGGCGCCATGGCCGGCGGAGACGTCGACCCCACTGGGGGCAACAACAGTATCTTTATCCCCTCTCCTTCTCTCATACCACTTCCACCCCACACCAGAATGCTTTATCACTTTCCAGCTCCTGATACTGTCTGCATTCCTTGCTCCATTCCTGCCCCACTATCTTCAACAATAATGCGAGTCTTATACCATTTATGCTTTCAGATAACCAAGTGGCAGCTGTTGAGCCTGCACCTGAGCTCCCTCAAGAGATTCTGGAGGGAGAGGAAGAGGAGGAAGAGCAGGAGGAGGAGGAGCCGAGCACTGTGTCATTGCTTCTCTCACCCGCAGGCACCAGCTCAGATACTGGCACTACACGTTCCTTAGAGGTTTAGGTTTGCACTGGGTGATGCACCGGGGCCTAGCAGGCTGCAGCAGGGCCAAGGGGAAAGGGAACCTCGGGAACCATCTCTTGGAGAACAAGTTTGTACATGGGTTCTGTGACACAGGCCTCAGATGTGGAATTCGATGGGGAGGCATTCACACAAAGGGTGATGGTCATGCACTCTGAAATCGTAGCTGCAATGACAAGGGTGCCTGAGAGATTGTCAGTGGTGGTAAGGAGCATGGAGGAGTCCGCCTCCAGCATTGTACAGAGCACTGTGCACATCATGGAGCTCATCATTGACAGTCTGCAATGGTGGACTCCCAGAGAGACCGTACAGATCCAGACCTCATGACAAGTGTCATGGGTGATGTGGCAGCTTCCATTGCAGCACAGGCAGAAGCAGCTTAACATCTTAGTGCTGTAATGCAGACAATGGTTGGTGGTATGCAAGTTCAGACTGCTCTCTGGCAGTCTCAGGTTGATGCCACGCAACGTCTTGGTGCTGTCATGCAGTTAGTGAGTGCTGGCATCGAGTCTCAGACTGCTCTCAGGCAATCTCAGCTGGATGCTGTTGTGTATAGAAGAACTCCACGAGGCTGAGTACTGTGAGCTAAACTTGTGCACAGGTTCTAACAACGTGCTCAACTCGGGTGGAAAGTTACCAAAATAGTTGAGGAGTCCCAAGAATGAGCGCAGCTCCATCACATTTTGTGGTCTGGGTGCATTCTTGATAGCCTCTGTGTTTGAGTCTGTGGGCCTGATGCCATTTGCTGAAATCTTTCTCCCCAAAAATTCGACTTCTGGTGCCAGGAAAACACACTTGGAGCATTTCAGCCTGAGTCCCACTCTGTCTAGGCAAATTAGAACCTCTTCCAGGTTGTGTAGATGTTCGATGGTGTCACAACCAGTGATCAGGATGTCATCTTGAAACATAACGGTGCGTGGAACAGATTTCAGCAAACTCTCCATGTTTTTCTGGAAAATGGTTGCAGCCGAGCGAATCCCGAAAGGGCACCTGTGGTATATAAACAGCCCTTTGTGTATGTTGATGCACGTCAGTCTTTTCGAAGATTCAGCCAGCTCCTGTGTCATGTAAGCGGAGGTTAGGTCCAACTTGGTGAATGACTTCCCCCCACCCCCCCCCTAACGTTGCGAACAGGTCATCCACCTTGGGCAGCGGGTACTGGTCCTGTAGTGAGACTCGGTTAATCATTACTTTGTCGGCTCCGAAGATTCTGACCGTGCCATCGCTTTTCAACACCAGAACAATTGGACTGGCCCACTCGTTGAACTCGACTGGCGATATGATTCCTTCGAGTTGGAGTCTGTCCAGTTCGATCTCGACTTTCTCCCTCATCATGTACGGAACCGCGCAAGTCTTGTGATGGACAGACCATGCATCGCGCCCTAGATAGATTTGTACCTTGGCGCCTGTGAAGTTGCCGATGCCTGGGTCAAATAGCGAGAGAAACTTGCTCAGCACTTGAGCGCATGATGCGTCATCCACTGAAGATAGTGCTTTGATGTCGTTCCAATTCCATCTAATCTTTTCTAGCCAGCTTCTGCCAAACAGTGTTGGGCCATTGCCTGGAACAATCCACAATGATAGCTCATGCACAGCTCCATCATACGATACTTTCATTGCCACACTTCCAATGACTGGTATGATCTCTTTGGTGTAGGTACTCAGCCTTGCATCAATCGGGCTCAGTTTGGGCCCTTGTGCTTTATTGCCCCACAATTTTTCGAAAGCCTTCTGGCTCAATATTGACTGATTCGCACCCGTGTCCAACTCCATGGATACTGGAACTCCATTTAATTTGACTTTCACCATTATAGGAGGGCTCTTGGTGGTGAAGGTATGTACCCCATACACTTCTTCCTTGGGTTGAGTTGCCTGTGCTGCGTGATACGCGCCGGATCGATCATCCTCTGCCATGTGGTATGTCGCAGCACATTTGTACATTCGCTGGAGGTGCCCCATCATTGCGCAGCCTTTGCACACGTAGTGCTTGAGTCGACATTGATGGGCCCAATGATTACCCCCGCAGCGCCAACACGGTGCTAATGGATTCACATTCACCCCCGATGGCGGACTCTGAGTCATCATAGGTCTTGCAGTCGCAGATGTATAGGCCCTGCCATATGCAGTTCGGCCTGCTAGCGACGTCATTTTATGCACAGTACTTGCCGATGAGCTTCAATGTTGAGAAGATATCTATTTGGTGTTATCGTCCGTGGCCATGCTCAGGTCTAGGGTTTCAGCAGCCAGCAGCTTTCAAAGAATGACCTCGTGGCTGATGCCCAGCACGAAAAATTCCTGCAGCATTTGCCCCAACGCAACTCCAAAATCGCAAGGACCCGCGAGGCGTCTCAGGTCAGCGAAACAATCCGCCATGTCCTGGCCCCCGAAGTGATTATGCATGTATAAACGATATCTGCCCATGAGGATACTCTCCTTTGGCTTGAGGTGGTCCCGAACCAGTGTGCACAACACTGTATATTCCTTCTCCGTTGGTTTTGTTGGTGTGAGCAGATTCTTGATGAGGCCGTATATTTTAGGCCCACAGAGAGTGAGGAGAACCGCCCTGCGCTTGGCCACGTTAATGCCCCCTTCCAGCTCGTTGGCCACGAAATACTGGTCAAGATGCTCGATGAAGGCTTCCCAATCATCACCCTCTATGAATCTCTCTAATATTCCAACGGCAGCCATGGTTGCGTGAAGGTTCGTATTTGTTACTCGTCGCCAGTTGTTGTGTATAGAAGAACTCCATGAGGCTGAGTACTGTGAGCTAAACTTAGTGTGACCTTAGTCTTCTTTATTACAACTCCAAAGTGCCTAAACATCATGGCACCCAACTTTTTATACAGGCTCTGCATGTGTGTGCAGTTGACCATTAGAACTCCAACAGTCGTGCCCTCTGGTGGCAAATATTATATAGTTACATACATAACAGATGCCACACATGCTCTAACTGCTGCCATTGCCGCTGGGTCCACCACAGTCCACCGGGGATCTCAAGGTCTCGCAGAAGCCCACCAAACTGTGCTCCAGCTGATTGGTGGCGATGCTGAGGTGCTGCCATAATGGAGTGGCATTGGGTCAGTGAAGCAAGAAGCTGCTGTCCTCTCTCAGGATATCAGCATTTCTGAGCCCACCACTGCCACTCCGCCATTGCGCTTGTTGCTGGTGATCACCCAGCCAGCCAAGACTGCCAATGCCCAGCCTGAGGTGGTGCAGTCTGCAGCCAGGCCTTCCAGGCCCAGAGCTGCTCAAGGGTGTCCTGCAAAGCCATCTGGAGTCTCTGGCCCTGACACATAGTGGCCTTTCACCAGCCAGGCTGCAGCCGCAGGGGAGACACTGTGGAGGAGCACTAGGTTAGTTAAAGCAATAAGGGGATATAAGGAAATGCATAAAAGTGATTATTAAATACATGATGAAAGTGTTTATTGGTATGATATAAATTTTGATTGGAATGTTTCTCATTGCTGTTCTCTCTCATTTCAGTTCTGGGGCTTTTGTATGGAAGGGAAAATTGATGTGGTAATGGGGACGTCCAAAGGAAGTGGGATGGAATTCACTGGAACCGAACTCTGGTGACACGGTCGTGGACCTCCCTTGCAGAATCGTGATAGGATCACTGCCTCCTCCATCACTGGTGTGGCTGTTCCTCCTCCTCATCTTCCTCCTCCTGTTCCTCCTCCTCCCCTTTGTCCTCCTCCTCTTCCTCAGATGGTGCGGCTATACCTGGTGGCAATGGTTGCACCCTATTGATGGCGAGGTTGTGCAGCATGCAGCAGATGACAATGAATAGGGACACCTGCTCAGGCGAGTACTGGAGGACTCCTCCCAAGTGGTCAAGGCAGCAGAACCATTGCTTCAGCACTCCGATGGTCTGCTCAATGATGTTCATGGTGGCGGCGTGGCTCTCACTGAGTGCTGGGCAGGAGTTCTGAGGTTGCGGAGGGGAGTCATGAGCTAGGTGGGTAGTCCTTGTCTCTGACCAGCCAGCTGCGAGTTTAATGTGGTGATTGGAACGGAGCTGGCGCAGGATGAAGATATCGTGGCTGCTGCCAGGACAGTGGGCATTCACGGTGAGGATTCTATGTGTGTGGTCGCACATCAGCTGCACATTCAGTGAGTGGAAGCTGTTGCGGTTACAGAAGATCTCAGGATTGTGATGCGGTACTTGCAAAGCGACGTGGGTGCATTCAATGGCGCCCTGCACCATGGGGAAGCCCGCTATCCTGGCAAAGCCACACACATGCTTGTGCTGCATCTCTCTGGTCATGGAGAAGGAAATCTAGTCCGTCCTCCTTCTGTACCGATCATCTGTGACCTCACAGATGGAGCACTGGACGACAAACTGGGAGATGTTGGAGATGTCTCCTGCTGCTCCCTGGAAGTGACCTTGACTGCCACTGAGGGAGCCGTCTTCACCCTGGTCTGAGAACATAAGTACATAAGAAATAGGAGCAGGAGTAGACCATTTGGCTACTCGAGCGTACTCTGCCATTGAATAAGATCATAGCTGATCTGATTTTCGCCTCAACTCCACTTTCCTGCCTGTTCCCCATAACCCTTCACTCCCCTGTAGTTCAAAAATCTGTCTATCTCCGCCTTGAATATATTCAATGACTCAGCCTCCACAGCTCTCTGAGGTAGAAAATTTCAAAGATTCACAGCCCTCTGAAATAAGAAATTCCTGTTTATCTCCATTTTAAATGGGTGACCCCTTATTCTGAAACTATGCTCCCTAGTTCCAGAATCTCCGAGGAGGGGAAACATCCTCTCAGCCCCTACCCTGTCAAGCCCCCTCAGAATCTTATATGTTTCAATAAGATCACCTAAACTCCAATGAGTATAGGCCCAACCTGCTCAATCTTTCCTCACATTGTTTCCCACATTACAACAGTAACTACATTCCAAAAGTATGTTATTGGCTGTAAATGGGCTTTGAGACATCCAGTGGTCGGGAAAGGTGCTATATAAATCCAAATCTGTCTGTCTGTCATAAGACAACCCTTTCATCTCAGGAATCAACCTAGTGAACCTTATCTGAACTGCCTCCAATATAAACATATCCCTCCTTGAATAAGGAGACCAAAACTGTACGCAGTACTCCAGGTGTGGTCTCACTAATGCCCTGTACAATTGTAGCAAGACTTTCCTGCTTTTAAATTCCAACTCCCTTTCAATAACTGGCTAACATTTCATTACTTGCTCTACCTGCATGCTAACTTTTTGTGTTTCATGTACGAGGTCATCCAGATCGTTCTGAAATGCAGCATTCTTTAGTCTTTCTCCATTTAAATAATATTCTGTTTTTCTATTCTTCCAACCAAAGTGGATAAGCTCACATTTTCCCACATTATATTCCATCTGCCAAATTTTTGTCCACTCACTGAACCTATCTATATCTCTTTACAACTTGAGGCTCGAGGTCTGGTTACAGGAGATGGCAGAGCTCTGTGACCACAACCTTGCTGAAGTGCAACCTTTGAACACACTGTTCCTCAGTGAAATTGATGTCGGAGAACTGCGCCGAAATGCCCTGGGAGGTTGAGGGCTTCTTTTGCCATCCCTGTTGGGCCTTTCTCCATCTGGCCACATTTTTCTGCCTTGCTCTGTCTTTTGCCATGTGCTGCTCTCTGTGCTTTCCCCTGTGCCTCTCCCTCGCTTGCCCCAAGTCCTTGCCTTTCGCTCTGCCTTTCTCTATGCTATTCTCTCTGCATTTGTCTCTGCCATCTTCGCCTAAGCAGCCTCCGACGGTGACGTTGGAGGAGGAGGTCAAGTATCAACACAGCCTCCATGAATCGAGATAAATGTTGTGGTTTCAAATCTGCCCTCAATCATACAAGGGATTGTTAGGAGGCAGAAAAGTCCTTTAAGTGAAAATTGCTAAAATCTGTCCACCAGCCACTTTGTCTATGTGTTCGGAAGCTGCAAAGAATAATGGCCAACAAAAATTGTTTTTCAAGATGGAGCCTTTAAATAGCACACCTCCAGCCGACTCCTGACTCCAACTTGACAGCTGAAGCTGTCATCACCGCTAGGCGGTAAGTGAGGGGACGCAGCCGAATTTCTCTTCCAGGATGGCAAATGGGCGTTGCACAGGACGATGGCATCATCATCGCCGGGCGCAGATGAGCGGGATGCTTCCAGCAAGAGCGAGGCTCTACCTCCTAGCCCCTCCGCAAAACCTCACCCATTTCCCTCGGGGGTGGGGGCGCTGTTCTTACCGTGCCTGGGCAAAAACCATTTAATGGAGGTGCTAATGGCAGGCATGGAAGAGGGCAATTTTGTACACTGTAGCAGTTCCTCTCTCTTTATTTTTAACCATCTTTTTACAATCCTATTCTATAACTTTATTTATTTCCTGGTCATTAATCTTATTTTATTCTTTCCTATGCTGTCCTTTTCTATTTAGTTTATGTTTAGGCTGGTTTCATTACTCGTAGATCCCTCCTCCAGTCTTACTAGTTTAAAGTGTTTGCCACCTCCCTATTTACCTCCATATAAGAGCAGGGAGGTAATGCTAGAACTGTATAAAATACTAATTAGGCCACAGTTAGAGTACTGCATACAGCTCTGGTCACCACATTACAGGAAAGATGGGATTACACTAGAAAGGGTACTTATATAATCATAGAATTGCTACAGCACAGAAGAAGGTCATTGAAACCATCAAGCCCGTGCCGGTTCTCTGCAAGAGAATGTAAACTAGTTCTACTCCCATGCCCTTTTCCCCATAGCCCTGCAAATTTCGTTCAGGTACTTATACAATTCCCTTTTGAAAGCCACGATTGAATCTATCTCCACCACCCTTCCAGGCAGTGCATTCCAGATCCTAAATATTCGCCTTTGGTTCTTCTGCCAATCGCCTTAAATTTGTGTCCTCTGGTTCTGACCCTTCCACCAATTGGAACAGTTTCTCTCTATCTATTCTGTCTAGATCCTTCATGATTTTGAACACCACTATCAAATCTGCTCTCAACCTTCTAAGAACATAAGAACATAAGAATTAGGAGCAGTAGTAGGACATTCGGCCCTTTGAACCTGCTCCACCATTCAATGAGATCATGGCTGATCTTCTACCTCAACTCCACTTTCCTGCACTATCCCTATATCCCTTGATTCCCTTAATATACAACAATCTATACTCCACAGCCTTCTGGGATAGAGAATTACAGATTCAGCAGCCTCGGAGTGAAGAAGTTTCTCCTCATCTCAGTCCTAAATGGCCAAACCCTTATTCTTAGACTGTGACCCATGGTTCTAGACTTCTCAGCCAGAGGAAACATCCTCCTTTTTTATGACTTTTTAAAATTTCAGTGCTACCAATCTTTTATCTATTTTAATCCGATCCAGTTCTCTACTGCCTCCTCCTTTATTACTACATTGGCAACATCGTCTTCTTTAGTGACGACAGATGCAAAGCACTCATTTAGTGCCTCGGCCTCCACAAGAAGATTTCCTTTATGGTCCCTACTCAACCACACCTTCCTTTGCCTACCCCTGTGTTTATAAAATACTTTTTAATTTCCCTTTATGTTATGTGTTAAACTATTTGCATACTCTCTCTTTTCCCCTCTTATTTCCCTATTCAGTTCTCCCCTGTAATTTTTGTATTCAGCTTGATTTTCTACAATTATGAACCTTATATTTATATTAAGCCTACTATTTCTGTTTCATTTTCACATTTGTTTTATCCTTGTCCTTTTTTAAACCCAATGATATTGTGATCAATATTTGTCAAATGCTCCCCTACTGAAACGTGCTCCAATTGCCGCACTTCATTCCCGAGAACTAGATCCAGCGCAGCTTCCTTCCTCATCAGGCTGAAAACATACGGATCAAGAAAGTTCTCTTCTACACATTTCAAGATTTTCTCTCGCTTTAGGCCCTTTACACTGTTATTTCCCCAGTCTATGGGCCCAAATTTGCCCAGGAGTTGCTCGGTTTTTTTGGAGCAACTTGATTTTTCTGGAATATCTTAAAAATCCCCATTCTGCACATTTAATTTGCGCCAGTGTAAGTGTGTTAGTTAGAAACATAGAAACATAGAAAATAGGTGCAGGAGTAGGCCATTCAGCCCTTCTAGCCTGCACCGCCATTCAATGAGTTCATGGCTGAACATTCAACTTCAGTACCCCATTCCTGCTTTCTCGCCATACCCCTTGATCCCCCTAGTAGTAAGGACCTCATCTAACTCCTTTTTGAATATATTTAGTGAATTGGCCTCAACAACTTTCTGTGGTAGAGAATTCCACAGGTTCACCACTCTCTGGGTGAAGAAGTTCCTCCGCATCTCGGTCCTAAATGGCTTACCCCTTATCCTTAGACTGTGACCCCTGGTTCTGGACTTCCCCAACATTGGGAACATTCTTCCTGCATCTAACCTGTCTAAACCCATCAGAATTTTAAATGTTTCTATGAGGTCCCCTCTCATTCTTCTGAACTCCAGTGAATACAAGCCCAGTTGATCCAGTCTTTCTTGATAGGTTAGTCCTGCCATCCCGGGAATCAGTCTGGTGAACCTTCGCTGCACTCCCTCAATAGCAAGAATGTCCTTCCTCAGGTTAGGAGACCAAAACTGTACACAATACTCCAGGTGTGGCCTCACCAATGCCCTGTACAACTGTAGCAACACCTCCCTGCCCCTGTACTCAAATCCCCTTGCTATGAAGGCCAACATGCCATTTGCTTTCTTAACCGCCTGCTGCACCTGCATGCTAACCTTCAATGACTGATGTACCACGACACCCAGGTCTCTTTGCACCTCCCCTTTTCCTAATCTGTCACCATTCAGATAATAGTCTGTCTCTCTGTTTTTACCACCAAAGTGGATAACCTCACATTTATCCACATTATACTTCATCTGCCATGCATTTGCCCACTCATCTAACCTATCCAAGTCGCTCTGCAGCCTCACAGCATCCTCCTCGCAGCTCACATTTTTTTTGGTTTGTTTTTTTTTCAAAAGGGGGCTTTACCAGCCACCTATGTCTGTTTTGGCCATATAAGCCAGTTTGGACAGCTAATAATTGCTCCAAACTAACTTAGGCCAGAGTATGTTAGCGCTTGTGGCCGCACAGAAAACCCTTGCGGAGAGTTAAGTAATCAGTGCAGGTAGCCAGAGATTGGTGGGGAAGGGAAGCATAGAGGACCTTGCAAAGCGCTAAACACCTTCTCAACAACATTCATGAAGCATAAAAACCATCAATAATTAAAAAAAAACTTAAGTCCTACCTTCATACTCGGCCCGAGAAGTCAGCGGGCCAGCCGGTGTGAAAGGCCACTCGGCTGGGGATAGGTGTGGTGGGTGGGAAGCCCGGGAGGGAGAACAGTGAACTGACCACACATGCAAGAAGCAGCAGGCTGGGCTCGCAGAAGGAGACTGCAGGAGGGAACATAAAGGGGGATTGGGCTCGGCAGAACACACAGGCTGCAGGAATGAATCAGGCTGCAACAGACTGGGTGGGCGGGGGTGCGGGGGGGAGGTGTGGTATTGAGGAGGGAGAGAGAAGTCACATGACTGAAGGGGAGAGAACAAAACACCTTTGGGTGTGGTCCATATACATACCTTGGGTGGAGAAGGAGAAGTGCAAAACTCTGCTGTGCTGCCATTTTTCTTTGACCTTTGAAAGTTTAACTTTTACTTTAAGTATGGATGCAGCAATATCAATGCCATGGATTTTGC
Organism: Pristiophorus japonicus; assembly: GCF_044704955.1. NCBI lineage: Eukaryota > Metazoa > Chordata > Chondrichthyes > Pristiophoridae > Pristiophorus > Pristiophorus japonicus. The sequence goes on from NC_091986.1 coordinate 60,168,106, forward strand.
AATGGTTCGGCATCATTATGCTACGTAGGAGAGAATTGATTAGAGCTCATCACATCAGGAACATCAGAGCCCGTAGGCTGCTGGGCAGGAGGCCTTACCCACCTCGGCAATTTCGAGTCAGGTGTTCGTACCTGGACCTGAGTGAGGCAGATTGTGTCAGAAGGCTGCGTTTCCGCAAGTGAAGTTGTCCTGGAGATCTGTGAGTTGCTGAAACTAAATTTACAGCCGAGAACCAGCAGGTGGACTGCCTTGTCTGTTGAAGTGAAGGTTACAGCTGCACTTTCCTTCTATGCCTCGGGATCATTTCAAGGTACAACTGGAGATGTGTGTGCCATCTCTCAACGTGCAATACATGGCTCCATTCACCAGGTCACGGCTGCACTATATGTGTGGAGGACTGACTTCATCAAGTTCCCAATGACCGCCTAAGCAATCCATGACAGGGCTGTGGGGTTTGCATGTCATGTATTCAACGGTTATTGTAACCCATGTATAAACTGACCTAAGTTGTACACCGTGAGAACATTGACCACTAGGTGGTGAACTTGTGGGAGACACTCCTAACCTGGGCTTTCAGGTATAAAAGGGGAAGCTCCACCCACCTTCATAACTTCAGTGCTGGCTAATAAAGGTTACTAGTCACAGAACGACCTTCTCTCAAATATGGGCCTCATGTGCATTTATACTGCATAGTAAGGACATATCATTGGCGAGGAGAAACTGGGATTTAAATGCGCGAGCATGGCCACTAGCAGCACAAACGAGAGGTACTGTGTTGGTGATGATTGGGATGATTTTATTGAGAGACTACAGCAAATTTTCGTCACTAAGGAATGGTTGGGACAGGATTTGGCCGCCAAACGCAGGACGCATCTCCTGACGGTTTGTGGATCCAGGACGTACTCCCTGATGAAGGATCTTCTAGCGCCAGAGAAACCGGCGGACAAGACTTTTGAAGAGCTCAGTAAGTTGATCGGGGAACACTTTAAACCAGCGAGCAGCATGTATATGGCGAGACACCGGTTTTACACACACCGGCGATGAGAAGGGCAAAGCGTTCCAGACTTCATGGCAGACCTCCGGCGACTGCCAAGCCTATCTAAGTTCCTAGATGCATGCAGAGCAGAGATGCTGCGAGACTTTTTTATTGAGGGCATCGGGCATGCTGGGGTTTTCAGGAAACTGATTGAGACCAAAGACTTGACCCTGGAAAAGGCGGCTTTGATGGCCCAGACATTTATCTCAGGAGAGGAAGAGACCAGAATGATGCTTGACAAAAATCTTGGCTTAAATGCAGCAAATGGACAGGGAGTCAACATTGTTAACGCGGCTCACAGTTTTCCAGGCAGACAGGGGCAATCGGACATGCCGCAACATGTAGTCGAACCCAAAGGGGAAATTCAACAGAGACAATGGCTAGCTGAACGCTGATTCATGCCATCGCAAGGGACATTGCGGCCAGTAATGGGGCCATCAACACCTGTCAATGGTGCGCTTAAGGACAGTTACAGAGACAGTCAGAGACCATCGACTGGTAATGGACCTTTTGTTTCCAACAACGGCTCATGTTGGAGGTGTGGAGGCTAACATCCAGCCAGAGCTTGCAGGTATCAGCAATATACCTGCAGAAATTGCAATGTCAGCGGTCACTTGGCGCGTATGTGCAGGAAGCCTGCAGCCAGGTTGATGTACGAGGAGGACGGGCCCGATATAAGCCCTACGAGGCCAAATGAACACTGGGGGAAATCGCTGGAAGCTGATGTTCAGCGAGTTCATGTGGAGCACATATACAGTTCATACACCAGGTCGCCACCGATAATGATAAAAGTGCTCATCAATGGCATCCCAGTATTAATGGAGCTAGACACAGGGGCCAGCCAGTCCCTGATGAGTATCAAACAGTTCAACAAATTATGGGCGTCCAACGCCAGGAGGCCAAAATTGTTGCCGACTGACGCACAGCTATGGACATATACAAAGGAGATCATTCCGGTGTGAGGCAGCGCCACGGTAGTCGTGACCCACAAAGATTCGGAGAACAGATTGCCACTCTGGATTGTCCCAGGGGATGGTCCAGCACTACTGGGGAGGAGTTGGCTTGCTGTCATGAACTGGAAATGGGGTGATGGCAATGCAATTTATTCTGTGGAGCGAATATCATGCTTACAGGTCCTGGACAAGTTTGACTCGTTATTTCAACCCGGCATTGGCACTTTCATGGGGACCAAGGTAGTGATTCACATAAACCCGGACACCAGGCCAGTACACCACAAGGCCAGAGTGGCGCCATACGTGATGCGAGAAAAGATAGAAGGCGAATTGGACCGCCTGCTGAGGGAAGGCATCATCTTGCCAGTCGAATTCAATGACTGAGCGAGCCCAATTGTGCTGGTGCTCAAGGCGGATGGGTTGGTCAGGATATGTGGTGATTACAAGGCCACCATCAATCAGGTGTCACTACCGAGAGCGGAGGACCTCTTTGCGACGCTATCAGTGGCAAACTTTTAAAAAAATTGGACCTGACCTCAGTTTACATGACCCAGGAGCTGGCAAGTGAGTCGAAGAAGCTGACCACCATCACGACACACAAGGGATTGTTTGAATACAACAGATGTCCGTTCGGGATTCGCTCGGCCGCCGCGATCTTTCAATGAAATATGGAAAACCTCCTCAAGTCGATTCCAAGGACGGTGGTTTTTCAAGACGACATCCTCATCACGATTTGCGATATTGAAGAACACCTACACAACCTGGAGGAGGTGCTATGCAGATTGGAACGGGTAGGGCTGCGACTGAAAAAGGCGAAGTGCGTCTTCCTAGCTCCAGAGTTAGAATTTCTGGGGATGAGGGTAGCAGCAGACGGGATCAGAACTACTGCGTCCAAAACAGAAGTGATCGAGAGAGCACCCAGACCCCGTAATACGACGGAGCTGCGTTCATTCCTGGGGCTCCTGAACTATTTTGATAACTTTCTTCCCAAATTGAGCACACTGTGAGAGCCGCTACATGTGCGTCTACGCAAAGGTCACGGAATGGATCTGGGGGAACAGCCGGGAAAGGGCTTTTGATAGAGCATGCAATTTGTTATGCTCCAACAAACTGTTAACGCTATATGACCTATGTAACAAACTTGTTATAACATGCGATGCATCATCCTATGGGGTTGGGTGTGTGTTGCAGCATGTTAATGCCAAAGGTCATTACAGCCGATAGCTTATGCCTCCAGAAGTCTGTCCCAGGCAGAAAGGGGCTACGGGATGGTAGAAAAGGAAGCGCTAGCATGTGTATATGCAGTAAAAAATAAATGCACCACTACCTGTTTGGCAGGAAATTTGAGCTGGAGACAGATCACAAACCCCGAACGTCCCTTTTGGCCGACAACAAGGCCATAAATGCAAATGCATCGGCCCGCATACAGAGGTGGGGACTCACGTTAGCCGCCTATGACTACAAAATTCGGCACAGACCGGGCACTGAAAACTGCGCCGATGCACTCAGCAGGCTCCCACTAGCCACCACCAAGGGGGCAACCGAGCATGCTGCTGAGATGGTCATGGCGGTTGAAGCTTTCGAAAGCGAAGGCTCATCTGTGACAGCCTGTCAGATCAAAGTCTGGACAAATAGAGACCCGCTATTGTCTTTAGTCAGGAAATGTGTCCTGAATGGGGACTGAGTAGCCACATACGGGGCATGCCCTGAGGAATTCAAACCATTTCGCAGGCGCAAGGATGAACTCTCGATTCAGGCTGATTGCCTACTGTGGGGAAACCGAGTAGTCATGCCCCAGATGAGCAGAGAAATGTTCATCAGAGAACTCTACAATGAGCACCCGGACATTGTCATGATGAAGGCAATTGCCAGGTCACACGTTTGGTGGCCAGGGATAGATGCAGACCTGGAACTTTGTGTTTGCAGGCGCAACACATGTGCCCAGCTGGGCAATGCGCCAAGGGAAGCCCCCCTTAGCCCCTGGTCCTGGCCCACCAAGCCATGGTCACGCATCCATGTGGACTACGAAGGTCCTTTCATGGAAAAAATGTTTTTGGTTGTAGGAGACGCCCACTCCAAATGGATCGAGTGTGACATTCTCAATTCAAGCACATCCTCTGCCACCGTAGAAAGTCTATGGGCAATGTTCGCCACCCATGGTCTACCGGACGTCTTGGTCAGCGACAATAGCCCGTGCTTTACAAGCATTGAATTGCAGGACATCATGGCAGGAAATGGTATCAACCATGTTAGAACGGCACCGTTCAAGCCGGCCTCAAACGGCCAGGCGGAACAAGCAGTGCAGATAATCAAACAGGGGATGCTCAGAATCCAAGGGGGTTCCCTACAAAGCCGCATATCACGTCTCCTGTTGGCCAATAGATCCCGACCACACTCGCTCACAGGGGTCCCACCCGCAGAGATGCTAATGAAAAGTCCACTCAAAACCAGGTTATCTCTTATACACCCCACCATGAAAGAAATTGTTGAGAGCAGGCGCTCCATGATGGAAATGCAAGAGCGCGATGTATTGATGTCAATGACCCTGTCTTTGTCCTCAACTACACTGCAAGACCTACATGGTTCACAGGCACTGTGATTGCCAAAGAGGGGAATAGGATTCTAGTAGTTAAACTTACCAATGGACAAATCTGCCGCAAACACGTGGATCAAACAAAAAGGAGGTTCAGCAACCCCATAGAAGAAGCAGAGGAAGAACACGATGTAGAGTTCACTCCACCACAGGTGACCGAACACCGGAACCAAGTGGAGGAGAGCCCAGTCACTGTGGGCAGTCCGGACAGGTCTGAGGCACCGCAAACAGCAGACACTGAGGCCAGCACCCAACAACCGGAGCCCCAACTCAGGCGCTCTCCAAGGGAGCGTAAACCACTGGAGAGACTTAACCTGTAATCCCAATAAGCCTTTGGTGGGGAGGTGATGTCATGTATTCAACTGTCATTGTAACCCGTGTATAAACTGACCTAAGTTGTACACCTTGAGAACATTGATCACTTGGTGGTGAATTTGTGGGAGACACTCCTAACCTGGGCTTTCAGGTACAAAAGGGGAAGCTCCACCCACCTTCATCACTTCAGTGCTAGCTAATAAAGGTTACTAGTCACAGAGTGACCTTCTCTCAAGTATGGGCCTCGTGTGCATTTATACTGTGTAGTAAAGACATATCATAGGACTGCATTGATTGTACCCACATTGCCTTGCGAGCACCTGTGGAGGATGCCGAGTAGTTTAGGAATAGAAAAGGCTTCCACTCCATTAATGTGCAGCTCGTGTGTGACGACATGCATCACATCATGTCAGACCCGCACCATTTAATTGGACCGGGAAACACAGGGCAGGCTTAATAGGCCCTATCGATGTAAAGTCTATTTGTGAGCGGGATTGAGCCAGCAATGGATCAGGATCTGCCATGGCCACCGCCCACACCTGACCTACCCAGGCAGAGAAAATTCCACCATCTGTTTAGGAGCATTCCTTTTAAGACCAGTCTGTGCACATCATCACTCCCATGTAGCTATTTCTGCCTGCATCTCACTAACCGTATATACACCATGCTTCATGCATTTACACATATGCACTCCAAATCCATCTTAGTCTACCTTGCATTTCCTCCCATTTGGCCCTTCCTATTTCTGAACTACTCTTTATTATAATGCCATTTGTCTCTCCCAGTCCTTTGTGCACCTTATATTACCTATCTAATACTGCAAACTGATGCTCCGGTCCCCTGATAATTTAATTTAAGCCCATCCCAACAGCACTCATTAACCTCCCTGTGAGAACATTGGTCCCATCCCCGTTGAGGTGCAACCATCCATGTTGTACAAGTCCCTCTTGCCCCAGAACTGGGCCCAATGTACCTGGAGAATTTTGGCTATGAGGAAAGATTGGAGATGTTTCAGGAGTTCGAGAGGTCGGGAGTTCCGAGAGGTCGGGCATTCGAGAGGTCGGGAGTTCCAAGAGGTCGGGAGTTCTGAGAGGTCAGGAGTTCGGGAGTTCTGAGATGTCAGGAGTTCGAGAGGTCGGGAGTTCTGAGAGGTCGGGAGTTCGGGAGTTCCGAGAGGTCGGGAGTTCGGGAGGTCTGAGGAGCAGGAGGCCCGAAGGTCAGTGAGGAGTTCAATTCTGATGAGGATCTCACAGCCCTCGTCCGGGCAAGTAATTCGTTGGCTGTTTGATTGGTAAATATCTTTCTTTTTCTCTTTTTCTTTTTCTTTTAATTCGATGTTTAATTAGATAAATCTAAGTAGAGGGATGGCAGGCAGCTCAGTCCCGTGGAGTGCACATCCTGCGGCTTGTGAGAAGTCCTGGATGCTTCGCGTGGCCTAGACAACCATATGTGCAGGAGGTGTCTCCAGCTTCAACTACTCAAGTTCTACGTTTTGGAGCTTGAGCGGCGGCTGGAGTTACTATGATGCATCCGCGAGGTTGAGAGCTACGTGGATAGCACGTTTCAGGAGGTGGTCACCCGCAGCTTAAAAGCGTTCAGGCAGAGGGGAAGTGGGTGACCACCAAAAGAAGTAAGAACGCTAGGCAGGTAGTGAAGTAGCCCCCCATGAGTCCATCTTGCTTTCAAACCGATATTCACTTCTGAATAACAGTGAAGGCAATGGTGCCTCTGGGGAGTGCAGCCAGAGCCAATTCCAAGGTGCCATGGGTGGCTCAGCTACACAGGGGAGAGGAACAAAGAATAAAAGAGCTCTAGTGATAGGGGATTCTATAGTTAGTGGAACAGAGAGGCATTTCTGCGGCCGTAGATGTGACTCCAGAATGGTATGGTGCCTCCCTGGTGCCAGGTTCAAGGGTGTCACAGAGCAGATACAGGGCATTCTGGAGGGAGAGGGTAAACAGCTAGAGGTTGTGTTCCATATCAGGACCAATGACTTCGGTAGAAAGAGAGATGAGGTCCTACAGGCAGGATTTAGAGAGCTAGGAAGAAAATTAAAGGGTAGAAACATAGAAACTAGGTGCAGGAGCAGGCCATTCAGCCCTTCTAGCCTGCACTGCCATTCAATGAGTTCATGGCTGAACATGAAACTTCAGTACCCCCTTCCTGCTTTCTCGTCATAACCCTTGATCCCCCGAGTAATAACAACTTCATCTAACTCCCTTTTGAATATATTTAGTGAATTTGCCTCAACTACTTTCTGTGGTAGAGAATTCCACAGGTTCACCACTCTCTGGGTGAAGAGGTTTCTCCTCATCTCGGTCCTAAATGGCTTACCCCTTATCCTCACACTGTGACCCCTGGTTCTGGACTTCCCCAACATTGGGAACATTCTTCCTGCATCTAACCTGTCTAAACCCGTCAGAATTTTAAACGTTTCTATGAGGTCCCCTCTCATTCTTCTGAACTCCAGTGAATACAAGCCCAGTTGATCCAGTCTTGATAGGTCAGTCCCGCCATCCCGGGAATCAGTCTGGTGAATCTTTGCTGCACTCCCTCAATAGCAAGAATGTCCTTCCTCAAGTTAGGAGACCAAAACTGTACACAATACTCGAGGTGTGGCCTCACCAAGGCCCTGTACAACTGTAGCAACACCTCCCTGTCCCTGTATTCAAATCCCCTCGCTATGAAGGCCAACATGCCATTTGCTTTCTTAACCGCCTGCTGTACCTGCATGCTAACCTTCAATGACTGATGTACTATGACACCCAGGTCTCGTTGCACCTTCCCTTTTCCTAATCTGTCACCATTCAGATAATAGTCTGTCTCTCTGTTTTTACCACCAAAGTGGATAACCTCACATTTATCCACATTATACTTCATCTTCCATGCATTTGCCCACTCACCTAACCTATCCAAGTCACTCTGCAGCCTAATAGCATCCTCCTCGCAGCTCACACTGCCACCCAACTTAGTGTCATCCGCAAATTTGGAGATACTGCTTTTAATCCCCTCGTCTAAATCATTAATGTACAATGAAAAAAGCTGGGGCCCCAGCACAGAACCTTGCGGCACCCCACTAGTCACTGCCTGCCATTCTGAAAAGTACCCGTTTACTCCTACTCTTTGCTTCCTGTCTGACAACCAGTTCTCAATCCACATCAGCACACTACCCCCAATCCCATGTGCTTTAACTTTGCACATTAATCTCTTGTGTGGGACCTTGTCGAAAGCCTTCTGAAAGTCCAAATATACCACATCAACTGGCTCTCCTTTGTCCACTTTACTGGAAACATCCTCAAAAAATTCCAGAAGATTTGTCAAGCATGATTTCCCTTTCACAAATCCATGCTGACTTGGACCTAGCATGTCACCATTTTCCAGATGCACTGCTATGACATCCTTAATAATTGATTCCATCATTTTACCCACTACTGAGGTCAGACTGACCGGTCTATAATTCCCTGTTTTCTCTCTCCCTCCTTTTTTAAAAAGTGGGGTTACATTGGCTACCCTCCACTCCATAGGAACTGATCCAGAGTCAATGGAATGTTGGAAAATGACTGTCAACGCATCCACTATTTCCAAGGCCACCTCCTTAAGTACTCTGGGATGCAGTCCATCAGGCCCTGGGGATTTATCGGCCTTCAATCCCAACAATTTCCCCAACACAATTTCCCGACTAATAAAGATTTCCCTCAGTTCCCCCTCCTTACTAGACCCTCTGACCCCTTTTATATCCGGAAGGTTGTTTGTTTCCTCCTTAGTGAATACCGAACTAAAGTACTTGTTCAATTGGTCGGCCATTTCTTTGTTCCCCATTATGACTTCCCCTGATTCTGACTGCAGGGGACCTACGTTTATCTTTACTAACCTTTTTCTCTTCACATACCTATAGAAACTTTTGCAATCCACCTTAATGTTCCCTGCAAGCTTCTTCTCGTACTCCAGTTTCCCTGCCCTAATCAAACCCTTTGTCCTCCTCTGCTGAGTTCTAAATTTCTCCTAGTCCCCAGGTTCACTGCTATTTCTGGCCAATTTGTATGCCACTTCCTTGGCTTTAATGCTATCCCTGATTTCCCTAGATAGCCACGGTTGAGCCACCTTCCCTTTTTTATTTTTACGCCAGACAGGAATGTACAATTGTTGTAATTCATCCATGCGGTCTCTAAATGTCTGCCATTGCCCATCCACAGTCAACCCCCTAAGTATCATTCGCCAATCTATCCTAGCCAATTCACACCTCATACCTTCAAAGTTACCCTTCTTTAAGTTCTGGACCATGGTCTCTGAATTTACTGTTTCATTCTCCATCCTAATGCAGAATTCCACCATATTATGGTCACTCTTCCCCAAGGGGCCTCGCACAATGAGATTGCTAATTAATCCTCTCTCATTACACAACACCCAGTCTAAGATGGCCTCCCCCCTAGTTGGTTCCTCAACATATTGGTCAAAGGTAGTAATCTCCGGGTTACTACCAGTGCCACGTGCTAATGAGTACAAGAATAGAAGGATAGAGAGTTGGTGTAGGAGGGAGGGCTTTAAATTCTTGAGGCATTGGGACCGCTTTGGGGGAGATGGGACCTGTACAAACCAGACAGGTTGCACCTCAACAGCGCTAGGACCAATACCCTCGCGGGGAGTTTTCTAGTGCTGTTGGGGAGAGTTTAAACCAGCTTGGCAGGGGAATGGGAACCTGAGAATAGATTCAATAGGGAAGTAAAGCAGAAATTGGATAGCAAGAATGTAGAAAGCGAATCTGTAAGACAGAGGAAACAAGGGTTAGTAAGTAATAATCAAGGAGGTCTTCTTGTGCTAAATGGTATATACTTTAATGCAAGGACTATAACGAATAAGGCGGATGAGTTAAGAGCACAGGTAGATACTTGGGAGTATGACATTATAGCCATTACAGAGACATGGCTGAAAGAGGGGCAGGTTTGGCAGATCAATATTCCCGGTTACAGGATTTTTAGACAAGACAGAGAACGTGGTAAAAATGAGGGGTCACGGTACTGATTAAAGAAACTATTACAGCGGTGAGGAGGGATGATATGTTAGAGGGATCATCAAATGAGGCCAGATGGGTCGAAATGAAAAATAAAAAAGGGATGATCACAGTGCTGGGTGTGTATTACTGACCCGAAACAGTGGGAGGGAGATAAAAGAGCAAATATGTTGGCAAACTGCTGTGAAGTCCAAAAATCACAGGGTAGTTATAGTAGGGGATTTTAACTATCTGAATATTGATTGGGACAAATATAGTGTGAAGGGTATAGAAGATGTGGAATTCTTAAAATGCAATCAAGAGAACGTTTCTAGTCAGTATGTAACAGCCCAACACGAGAGGGGACGATTTTGGATTTAGTTTTGGGGTATGAAGCTGGGCAGGTGGAAGGAGTATTAATGGGAGAGCACTTGGGTGCCAGTGACCATAATTCAGTCAGATTCAAGTTAGTAGTTACGGATAAAGACGAGGATAGGTCTGGAATAAAACTCCCAAATTGGGGAAAAGCTCACTTTGCTAAGTTGGAGTGAGTTGGCCTCAGTGGACTGGAAACAGCTACTTGTGGGTAAATCAGTGTCGTAACAGTGGGAAGCATTCAAGGAGGATATCCGGAAGGCTCAGGCCAAACATGTGCCCTTAAAGAAAAGGGGTGGGAATAACATTTCTAGAGCTCCCTGGATGATAGGGACTTACAGGAGAGGATAAAGAAAGGGAAGCTTATGTCATATACCGACGGCTAAATATTATAGAATCTTTGGAGGAATATAGAAGGTTACAGGTAAAATTAAAAAGGATATTAGGAATGGTAAGAGAGAGCATGAAAAATTCTTGGCTAGTAAAATTAAGGAAAACCCAAAGATGTTCTAGAAATATATTAAGAGCAACAGGGTGTAGGGTGTTTGTTTTTCACTCTACTCTGATTCTTAGACCTCGGAACTTATAGTGGGAAAGGACAACACGTGGCTTAACCCAGTGTCAGTTTTATTACGCATCAAAAACCGACTAAAGCTACAGGACTAGACTTCTGAGAGAAATTGACTTAAGACATGCAATCACCATCCCTGGCTGTAGCTATTGTAGGTTCGTGACTGGTTGGTTCTTCTTCTGTTTGTTCTCTGCAGTGCTGTTCCTGTTCCTGTCCTTCTGTCACTCTGTTTGTCCTTCTTCATTTTTTTCTTCGTCCCTTGTGTTCATATATTTATATCTATAGTCTGAATAAGTTTCCCACTGGGCCGGGGTCCAATTAATGCATCTCGATCGATGTGGTGATTTGTTTAACTGACTGTGGTGAGGAGTTTGAATGGCTACTAATTTGCACACGGAATCAACAGTGCAAAAGATAACTCCTTATCCTTAATGCCCTGTTATCCAAAAAATGTGCATTTCGTAGGGCCCTTTGTAGTCCTGGTTTCTTGCAGACTTGTAGTCTCTGGAGTGAACTGTTTTACCCCTGTAGGCAATCAACCTCCGGGGCTCCTCAGATAGATAGTATCAATCTCTTTGTCTGTATGCATAATCAAGTTTAGTCCTTGACCACAGAGATTGCTTTCAATGGGTGATGAGTCATCACTTGCCTCAGGCTGGCGCATTTTCCCCTCCCAGGTAGTTTAAAACAGTTTGTTCATAGCTTCTTCCTGCGCCTTGTTCCAAGAAAAATAGATGTACCCTGACACTCCCTCCTTTTAATATCTCATATAATAAACTCAGAGAAATTACTCTGGGTGGCATCTTCTTTTCCACGAGCGTTTTGAGTGATTTTAGCCTTCAGTCAAATCTCCCCATTACATTCCTTTTTACTCACAAAACCAAATGTTTTTACAACACAACAGTATTTCTTACAACAAAACGTTGTTTTGCCTTAATCTTACTTCGGTTTATAACTTTTTACCAACACTTCAGCCTGGGTTTATTTTAATAACCCTTCCAGATTCCCTTCCCTCATCCTTTTCTTTAATTTACAGGACAGGACAAGTAGATAGAATACTATTATCAACTGTACAATTACTAATGAGTGTGATACCATTCGAATCCGGGGGGAGGATTTCAATATTGAGTCCCAGATCCCATCCTCAATTTCTCCCCTTACTTTATCATTCTCCTGGTGTAACGTATAATAATGGTTGTGGGACAGTTTGATGTTCTTTAATAGTTCAGGCAAATGTTTGGGTAACGGCGGGATATCGTATCCAAAACGTAATATGTATTCCTGGAGGTTCGGTAAAGTACCATTGGTTGTGACACTTATGTGCTTGTAATCTGAAATAGGAATTGTCCTTTCTTGTGCTACTTGTGTCTCTCCCTGGGGTTTGAAACAAAAGATAGAATCCCTCACTGGGCACCAAGTATCCTGGTGTATTCTATACCGACTTTCGCTGGTGGTGACACAGTATGTCCCGTTTCCATTGTACGCCATCTGTGGCGGAACATGGTCGTGAGCCGTCACTTCCATGATACAGCTTATAGGCTGCCCGTCCTCGTACTTGAACCCACATCCCGGCCGGTCGAAAGGGTTCAGATGATAGGGGCACAATATCACATGTGTACCTCCTCTCTGGCATCCCTCCAGGCCAGCACCGGTTATTGAGTCTCCCAATTTTACCACATACTGCAGGGTTTTATGATGTTTCACATGTACCCCGTTCCGAATTACCCCAATGTTTTCCATCCGGTATATAGGTGTGGGTCGTTGTGACTGATCCAACACTGGTATTCAAAGCACTATTCCCATTATAGATTGTTTATTCTGACCACAGTTGACTGGGACTGGATACGCTTCAGAGGCTGACTGTAGTTGGCACGAATTCAGGAGGTTGTTATGGACACTCAATGCCTTTACATGCTTGTTACTGACCCACGACAGTAAGTGGTCTTGTTTTAAATCCTCTAAATTACTGCGTCCTTCATTTAACAACCAATCCGCAAATGACACACATGTCATTCTGAGCAGCTTGATCTGATTAAAGGATTGATGGTCTGAGCATGTGATTCCACCTCAGCTACCATCTCTTTCAAATGAATTATCATTACCTGGTCCTCCTGTAGTTAGTTACCCTCTATATCACTACCCTCCTCCAGTATCTTCTTTAACTGGTCCCTTAAGGTATTCACTTGGACTTGCAACTGCGCGTTGTCCACACTATTTACCAGTGATGCCCCAGTATTAAATGCTGCAGCTACATCACTCATTAGCCCCTTTTTCCGTCTCGGTTTGTATGCTTCCTCCTGACTCTCATCCCTGTAATTCTTTTTGATAGAATTGTTTAAACATTTCCTTTAACAATTTTTCATATAACTTTTCCGTTTCTGGCGGGCACCACCAGGGCAATTGTAACTCTGTTAAATTTAGAATAATTGACGCTACTTCATAATATACAGAATGATATAACATCTTACCAGTTGGGAACAACTCCAGCCCATTCTTAGGCTTGGGTTTTAGGACAGGACATGGAATTTCTTGGTTTGGAATCGCCGATATTTTAGGGAGAGGTATTAATTTGGTCGCGATTAGTTCGGTTGCATTGACTGTTTTTGACGGGTTCAAGTTTACACAGGAATCAAAACCCTGTGTCCAATTAATTACTGACCCAGAATCCTGCCATTGCCTTTTAAAGACAATCCCACACCTCTCCTGCATTTGTGGCTAGATCCAACCACACAGGCATAAATCCCTTGTTACTCCTTCCACCACTTTTCCCAGCACAATTTTGCCCCTTCTTTAGTTCCTGTGGTTCGCCTGTTAGAACTATTATCCAGTTTCTCCCACTCTGTAGATGCATTAGTTTTTCCCCTGTCTGTTTTTTGTAACTGTCATATTTGTAACCTTCATGTAACTGTAACCTTCATGTAACAACACTGTACACTGTATACACCTAAGAAATGCACACCTTGACCACAGGGTTGAACTTGTGGGAGACACTCCTCACCTGGTCATTCAGGTATATAAAGGGAGGTCCCACACAGGGTCAAGGGGCTGTTTGTCTACAACAGGTGTCCGTTTGGCATTCGTTCAGCAGCTGCTATCTTTCAAAGGAACATGGAAAGCCTGCTCAAATCCTTCCCCGGAACAATCATATTTCAGGACGACATCCTTATCACAGGTCGAGACACCGAGGAACACCTCCACAACCTGGAGGAGGTGCCTCGCTGACTGGACCGGGTAGGCCTGCGACTAAAGAAGTCCAAATGTGTGTTTTTGGCCTCAGAGGTCGAGTTTTTGGGCAGGAGCGCTGCCGCAGACGGGATCCGGCCTACCGAATCCAAAATGGAGGCGATCCGTCGCGCGCCCAGGCCCGACAACACATCAGAGTTGCGTTCATTTCTGGGACTCTTGAACCATTTCGGGAGCTTTCTGCCGAACTTAAGTATATTGTTGGAGCCGCTGCACGTGCTCCTGCGTAAGGGTTGCAATTGGTTTTGGGGGGATTGTCAGGAATGGGCTTTCAATCGGGCGCGGAACTTGCTTTATTCTAATAAGCTATTGACCCTGTACAACCCCTGTAAAAAATTGGTTTTGACATATGATGCATCATCCTATGGGGTTGGGTGCGTGTTGCTGCAGAGTAATGATGAGGGCCAACTCCAACCTGTGGCTTATGCTTCCAGGTCGCTTTCCCAAGCAGAAAGGGGTTATGGGATGGTTGAAAAGGAAGTACTCGCATGTGTCTACGGGGTGAAAAAGATGCACTAGTACCTTTTTGGCAGAAGGTTCAAGTTAGAAACGGACCACAAGCCATTAACATCCTTGTTGTCCAACAGCAAAGCTGTCAAAGCCAATGCGTCAGCTCGCATCCAGCGATGAGCTCTCACGCTGGCTGCATATGATTACACGATACGGCACCGGCCAGGCACCGAAAATTGCGCTGATGCACTCAGCAGGCTTCCACTGGCCACCACTGAGAGGGCAGCGGAGCAAAGCGCTGAGATGGTCATGGCTGTCGATGCCTTTGACAGCGCAGGCTCCCCCATCACATCCCACCAGATCAAAACCTGGACAAACAGAGACCCCCTCCTATCCCTGATTAAGAAATATGTCCTGACTGGGGATTGGGCGCCCACACACGGAGCATGCCCTGAAGAGGTCAGACCGTTGCACAGACGGATGGATGAACTCTCCATCCATCCAAGCCGACTGCCGACTATGGGGCAGTCGGGTAGTCATGCCCCAGAGGAGTGGGGAAGCATTCATTAGGGAACTCCACAGCGAGTACCCAGGCATTGTGCTAATGAAGGCCATTGCCCGGTCACAAGTATGGTGGCCGGGAATTGATGCAGACCTGGAACACTGTGTTCACAGGTGCACGACGTGTGCCCAGCTAGGCAATGCCCCTTGGGAAGCCCCACTCAGCCCGTGGCCCTGGCCCACCAAGCCATGGTCACGCATTCATGTAGACTACGTGGGCCCGTTCATGGGGAAAATGTTCCTCATTGTTGTTGATGCGTACTCAAAATGGATCGAGTGTATCATATTGAATTCGTGCACGACATTCACCACAGTGGAGAATCTGCGTGTGGTCTTTGCAACCCATGGCCTGCCGACATCCTGGTTAGCAACAACTGCCCGTGCTTCACCAGTTATGAATTCCAGGAGTTCATGTCGGGTATTGGCATCAAACATGTCAGGACAGCACCGTTCAAGCCAGCTTCCAATGGCTAGGCAGAACGTGCGGTCCAAATAATAAAGCAAGGCATGCTCCGGATTCAAGGACCCTCCCTTCAATACCATCTACTGCGCCTCCTGCTGGCCGATAGGTCCAGATTGCACTCACTCACGGGAGTCCCGCCCGCAGAACTACTCATGAAACGTACACTTAAAACTCGGCTGTCCCTCATCCATCCAGTCCTGTCAGACATTGTTGAGTTCCAAAATGAGTGCCACGGCCGTAACGCAAAGGGCAGATGCATAGAAATCGATGACCCTGTATTTGTTCTTAATCACGCTGTGGGGCCCAAGTGGCTCGAGGGTACTGTAATTGGTAAAGAGGGGAATAGAGTCATAGTAGTCAGACTTAATAATGGACAGATATGCCGCAAGCATCTGGACCAAGTAAAGAAAAGGTTCAGCATGGACACTGAGGAACCTGAGGAAAATCATAAGATGCTGCCCACACCACTGCCAGTGAATGAGCAACAAGAACCATCAGCAGCATGCACAGTCCCTGCGGCTAGCCTGGACGAGCCGGAATCACCACAGGTGACAAAGATGCATGCCAAGGCTCAACAACCAGAGCCCCAATTGCGGCGCTCCACGAGAGAGCGTCGACCGCCTGAAAGACTCAATCTTTGACCCAAACACGTTGGGGGGAGGTGACGTCATGTTTGTAACCTTCATGTAACTGTAACCTTCATGTAACAACACTGTACACTGTATACACATAAGAAATGCACACCTTGACCACAGGGGGAGACACTCCTCACCTGGTCATCCAGGTATATAAAGGGAGGTCCCACGCAGGGTCATCACTTCTTGCTCCTGTGAATAAAGGTACAGGTCACAGAGTGACCTTGTCTCCAGTATGTGCCTCGTGTTGATTTGCTGTAGTGTGTAAGGACATAACAGTAACCACCACCATCCTCCCATGGGGGTAATCCCTTTACATTCTAGACAAACTCGTCTACCCTCGCTCACCCATACCTTCCTGGTCGTGATGTTTAGCCTGGGGCAGGATACTGACACCTCCCCAAGTTTGTTTCTGGTTTGTCTGGAGTATTTGGTTGAATTTGACCTTAACCACCCTAGTCCACTCCCAGTGTGAGCATAGGCGTTTGTGCCCTTGTTGCACTGCATGGCTCCCCCTTGATTTACAGTGGGACAAGTTCCTCCCATACACCCAAATCTCCCCAGTGTCTCCCCGATCTCACAATTCTTTAATAATAATGGCCATCCACAGGCCTATCCACAATGTCCACCTCGTCTTGTATCCCTGGATCGATTCACTCCTATGGAGACAAAAAATGAAAGAAAATATTTTTGTTCTGTGGGGGCCTCCCCCTCACAGATCCTTTTTCAGTTATTTACATATGAACATAACACCTTTTTAGGATCACTGCTTCCCTCTCCTCTTATCCTGATGCTTGGGCTTACGGAGACTCGGTGGTGGAGATGGAAGAGGCATCCAGGGCACCCTAGGTCGCAGTACCCAACCACTCTGTCTTGCTGCTCTATCCCTTACCTCTCTATCCTCATCATCCCACAGCATTGGTGGAAGGCTTACACTGATCAAACTCATTATAGTTCCTTGGGCCTTGGCCCACTTTTTACTCTCTTGGGTTGTATATCTTACGCTGGTTTATATGGAACCATTTTATACATTTTGGCAGCTGGATCGTGTACACCATAGGGCTTGCCTTGTCTATAATGCTATATGGTCATTTGTACAGTGGTCCAAATGCCTGACCATTACCTGATCCCCGACCTTCCATTCCTGTGTAACCCGGGGTTCCAGCAGCAGTTTATTCTGCTGGTGCTGCCTGCCCATATTGTTAGCTGCTTCTCAATGCAGCCCCTTCAGAGTATCGTACAGATCTCTGACAAACCTGTCCCGTGTGACCTCTTTAATCTGCTTTTCGGTCAGGACTGGTGCTAGGATATGGGTCGGAGTCCTCATTAGTCTCCCTGTCATCAGCGCATGTAGGGAATGTCCCGGACTTTTAGAGAGACTGGCTCGGTGGCTCATCAGTATTAGGGGTAGGATCTCATCCCATTTCTTCGGGGTATTTCCTATCTCCTTTCTAAGCCTCTCTTTTAGGGGGTCTGGTTTGTCTACTGGACCTGACGATTGAGGTTTATACTCCATATGCCATTTCCCCTGTGTCCCTAACAGATTTAGGGTAGCCTTCATTACTGCTCCAGTGAAATGACTCCCTTGATCTGATTCTACTATCAGGGGCAGTCCCCATCGAGAAAATACTTCTCGGACCAAAATCTTTGCAGTGACGACTGTGGTGGTCACCCTAAAAAAAAAAGCTTCCACCCATTTTATAAAGAGATCTATTAACACCAAGCAATATTTATTGCCTCTGCCTGAGGTGGGCAATGGCCCTATGGAATCTATCTGTATAGACTGCCTTGGTCCCTCTACCCTCCTTGTGTGTCCCAACGGAGCCTTTTTCCGGTGGGGGTCTGGATTGTTTGCGGCACATGCCAAACAATTCTGACAATAATCCCTTACATCACTTCTAAGCCAGGGCCACCATCCCACGGCTTCTACTTTATCCCACATCATTTCTGGCCCTGGATGTCCAGCTCCTGGACCTCCATGCCCTAGCTGCAAGAATTCTTCCCCGTTCCAATGTACCAGGAATTTGAATCCCTCCCTGCTGCACCAATCTGAGCTATCCTGCGATTCCTATTCTGACTAGCACGTGGCACTGATAGCAATCCTGAGATTACTACTTTTGAGGTCCTACTTTTTAATTTAGCTCCTAGATCCCTAAATTCGTCTTGTAGGACCTCATCCCTTTTTATTACCAATATCGTTGGTACCTATATGCACCACGACAACAGGCTGTTCACCCTCCCTTTTCAGAATGCCCTGCACCTGTTCCGAGACATCCTTGACCCTTGTACCATGGAGGCAACATACCATCCTGGAGTCTCGGTTGCGGCCACAGAAACGCCTATCTATTCCCTTTACAATAGAATCCCCTATCACTATAGCTCTCCCACTCTTTCCCCTGCCCTCCTATGGAGCAGAGTCACCCATGGTGCCATGAACTTGGCTGCTGCTGCCCTCTCCTGGTGAGTCATCCCCCCCCCCCCCAACAGTACCCAAAGCGGTGTATCTGTTTTGCAGGGGAATGACCGCAGGGGACCCCTGCACTATTTTCCTTGCACTGCTCTTCCTGTTGGTCATCCATTTCCTAACTGCCTGCTTACCCTTTTCCTGCGGTACGATCAACTCACTAAACGTGCTATTCACGTCATTCTCAGCATCGTGCATGCTCCAGAGTGAATCCACCCGCAGCTCCAGTGCTTTACAGCTATGTCCACAGCTCCCAAAGTTCCCGCAACCGACTTCCTGTCTATCTTGTCTCTAATCGCTGCTCTAAGGTCTGCACCCGCTGCTGAGCCTGTTTTAAATCAGGCAGCAATGGTACTTCTTTGGGCCCCTCTCTGCCTGTTACAGCCATAATCTGTCCACAGTGAAATGGGTCCCAAGGTGTCCGTTCTCCTGCCCCTGTTTTGCCCAGTGTGTCTGCTTTTTCATTCCCTTTCCACTTAGGCCGTGTCTTAGAGTGTGCTTTGACTTTTTGGATGTAATAATCCTTCTGGTCCCTACCCATGACATCCAAAATGACTTTTAACAACGGAGCCGTCACCAACGGTTTTTCGTCTGAGGACTTAAATCCTCGCCTAGCCCATATGGCTAAATACACTGTATAAGAGTTACAAGTGAACATGGAAACATAGAAAGATAGAAAATAGGTGTAGGAGTAGACCATTTGGCCCTTCGAACCTGCACCACCATTCAATATGATCATGGCTGATCATGCACTTCAGTACCCCATTCCTGTTTTCTCTCCATACCCCTTGATCCCTTTAGCCGTAAGGGTCACATCTAACTCCCTTTTGAATATATCTAACGAACTGGCCTCAACAACTTTCTGTGGTAGAGAATTCCACATGGTCACAACTCTCTGAGTGAAGAGGTTTCTCCTCATCTCGGTCCTAAATGGCTTACCCCTTATCCTTAGACTGTGACCCCTGTTCTGAACTTCCCCAACATCGGGAACATTCTTCCTGCATCTAATCTGTCCAATCCCGTCAGAATTTTAGATGTTTCTATGAGATCCCCTCTCATTCTTCTAAATTCCATTGAATATAAGCCTAGTTGATCCAGTCTTTCTTCATATGTCAGTCCTGTCATCCCGGGCATCAGTGTGGTGAACCTTCGCTGCACTCCCTCAATAGCAAGAACATCCTTCCTCAGATTAGGAGACCAAGATGGTACACAATATTCAAAGTATGGCCTCACCAAAACACTGTACAACTTTAGTAAGACCTCCCTACTCCTTTACTCAAATTCTCTCGCTATGAAGGCCAACATGCCATTTGCCTTCTTCACCGCCTTCTGTACCTGCATGCCAACTTTCAATGACTGATGTACCATGACACCCAGGTCTTGTTGCACCTCCCCTTTTCCAAATCTGTCACCATTCAGATAATAATCTGCCTTCCTATTTTTACCACCAAAGTGGATAACCTCACATTTATCTACATTATACTGCTTCTGCCATGTATTTGCCCACGCACCTCACCTGTTCAAGTCACTCTTAGCATCCTCCTCATGGCTCACACTGCCACCCAGCTTAGTGTCATCTGCAAACTTGGAGATAATACATTCAATTCCTTTGTCTAAATCATCAATGTATATTATAAATAGCTGAGGTCCCAGCACTGAACCCTGCGGTACTCCACTCGTCACTGCCTGCCATTCTGAAAAGGACCCGTTTATTCCTACTCTTTGCTTCCTGTCTGTCAACCAGTTCTCTATCCACATCAATACATTACCCTCAATACTATGTGCTTTAATTTTGCACATTAATCTCTTGTGTGGAACCTTGTCAAAAGCCTTTTGAAAGTCCAAATACACCACATCCACTGGTTCTCCCTTGTCCACTCAATTAGTTACATCCTCAAAAAATTCTAGAAGATTTGTCAAGCATGATTTCCCTTTCATAAATCCATGCTGACTTGGTCCGATCCTGTCACTGCTTTCCAAATGCGCTACTATTACATGTTTAATAAGTGATTCCAACATTTTCCCCACCACCGATGTCAGACTGACCAGTCTATAATTCCCTATTTTCTCTCTCCCTCCTTTTTTAAAAAGTGGGGTGACATTAGCTACCCTCCAGTCCATAGAGACTGATCCAGAGTCTATAGAATGTTGGAAAATGACCAGCAATGCATCCACTATTTTTAGGGCCACTTCCTTAAGTACTCTGGAATGCAGACTATCAGGTCCCGGGGACTTATCGGCCTTCAATCCCATCAATTTTCCTAACACAATTTTCTGACCAATAAGGATTTCCTTTAGTTCCTCCTTCTTGCTAGACTCTCAGTCCCCTAATATTCCCGGAAGGTCTGAACATATCGTATAGGGAGTTGGGAATTCACTCGGGTATGTGAACACATATGCTACCACTGCTAGCTCAGCCTGTCAAGTTTCCACATGATTTGCTCCTGATTTTTAGGAGCAAGTGGTGGAGAACGGAGTATCTTATAAATCGGAATTCTCCACATTTAAGTTTTCTGCAGTTCTAGTCAGTTAGAATAGTTTCACTTTTGAACAGAATTTTTTTTTCAAAAGGGGGCGTGTCCGGCCACTGATGCCTGATTTGAAAGTTTCCACAGTGAAAACGTACTCCAAACTAACTTAGAATGGAGCAAGTGAAGATTTTTGTACGCCTGAAAAAACCTTGTCTACACATTAAAAAAATCAGGCACAGGTTACAAATTAGGCGTCCGGAACGAGGTGGGCGGGGGGGGGGGGGGGGGCGGGGGGAAGGGAAGTCATTACATTCTACAATAAATCTTTAGTTATACTTATACAAATATTATACAAATAATTCCAACCTGAATAAACATTTATAAGCAAAGAAAAGATTAAATAAACCATGTTCCTACCTGTGTGAAAGTGCTTCAGGCAGGCCTTTGAGGCAGGGAGAAGGCTGCAGGAAGCCTCACAAGTTGAGGCAGCCATTCCCGACAGCAGGGTGGGGGGAGGCAGTGAGGGCCCGACCGACGGCAGCAGCCGTTCCCAGCGACTGGGGGGGGGAGGCAGTGAGGGCCCGACCGACGGCAGCCGGGGGGAGGCAGTGAGGGCCCGACCGACGGCAGCAGCCGTTCCCAGCGACTGGGGGGGGGGGAGGCAGTGAGGGCCCGACCGACGGCAGCAGCCGTTCCCAGCGACTGGGGGGGGGAGGCAGTGAGGGCCCGACCGACGGCAGCCGGGGGGAGGCAGTGAGGGCTCGACCGACGGCAGCAGCCATTCCCGACAGCAGGGTGGGGGGAGGCAGTGAGGGCCCGACCGACGGCAGCAGCCGTTCCCAGCGACTGGGGGGGGGGGGAGGCAGTGAGGGCCCGACCGACGGCAGCAGCCGTTCCCGGCGACTGGGGGGGGGGAGGCAGTGAGGGCCCGACCGACGGCAGCAGCCGTTCCCAGCGACTGGGGGGGGGAGGCAGTGAGGGCCCGACCGACGGCAGCAGCCGTTCCCGGCGACTGGGGGGGGGGAGGCAGTGAGGGCCCGACCGACGGCAGCAGCCGTTCCCAGCGACTGGGGGGGGGGAGGCAGTGAGGGCCCGACCGACGGCAGCAGCCGTTCCCGGCGACTGGGGGGGGGAGGCAGTGAGGGCCCGACCGACGGCAGCAGCCGTTCCCAGCGACTGGGGGGGGGGGAGGCAGTGAGGGCCCGACCGACGGCAGCCGGGGGGAGGCAGTGAGGGCCCGACCGACGGCAGTGGGGGGAGGCAGGGAGAAGGCTGCAGGAAGCCTCAGAAGTTGAGGCAGCCATTCCCGACGGCAGGAGGGGGGAGGCAGTGAGGGCCCGACCGACGGCAGCGGGGAGGAGGCAGTGAGAAGGCTGCAGGAAGCCTCAGAAGTTGAGGCAGCCATTCCCGACGGCAGGAGGGGGGAGGCCCCCCTGCCGTCGGTCGCGCCCGTCGGGAAACGGCTGCCTCAACTTCTGAGGCTTCCTGCAGCCTTCTCACTGCTGCAAGAAGCCTCAGTGCTGATCATGGAAGGGCAATGTGGTTTTATTAAAAAATGTTAAAAATTGAACAGCTACAAAGAACTACAAAAATGGCCGAGTGCCAATGTTTCCTTCACAATTGTGCGTGCGCGAACGCTCCAACGCGCCGCGCTGGGTTGCCGGCACGAAAAAAACTCATTTAAATGGTACCCGCCCCCTCCTACTTACAAAATCGGCGTGAGTGGTAGGCTCCGCCCTCTGGGCGCCGCGCCAAACTGACATCGAGCTGCAAAGCGCTCGAGAATAACGCGTTTTTTTTCAGGCGCCATTTTCGCCGCAAAAAACGGG